>NC_139631.1:7141434-7303934 GCF_964638095.1 Poromitra crassiceps | reverse complement strand
GATTCTGCAGTAAGTTACTACAGTATCTGGACGACTCACTGTGTGGAATCTGGCCAAAGCCCCTCGAGGGGAGCGGGAGCACATAGGTTCATTATTGCCACCACCTTGTTTGCATTCGTTTAGGACAGTGTGAACTTGACTTTTGCACGAGAGAAACGACGAGTGGAGTTCCACACGCTGAATAAATAAATCCAACAAATTACAAAACCACAGATACGGCGTAAAGGGCCTGTGCGCAAACTTTATTGGTTACTAAGGATAATCAGTGTGATGAGTTGAAGAGGACTTTTGTGATAGCCTCCATGTTGCGTTGCATGACATTGTTGGCTAATAAACGGATGAGGAAGAAAGCACACTGTCAACATGTGCAGCCCAGACAGCCATCGGCGGGGGGGGGGGTGAGGTCTTCTTGTTGTTCCTCTCATGCTCAGGACTTTGACTGACTTTGATGTTGTCTGTAGCCGCGTCCAAATCTACACATCGAATTTCACTTTGCAGATAAAAAAACGTTGAAACGATCCGCCTTCAATACGAGCCGACGTGCGTCTGTCTGAATGTTTGCAATATTACTATATCACCGTGTCATTGAATCGGGCGAAGCTGCTGCCAGCAACTGCAGGTTTTTATCTGCAAATAGAAACACGTCTAATTTGAACCCCCTAAGAATTCAGGGTTTTAAAGGATGACAATGATTTGCTTGATCCACATTCAAACACACATACTTCTAAGGCAGGAATGCAATGTGCAACCCCCCCCCCCCCCAACCCCACACCAAGAGGGCTCAGGTAGAATATCATGTGTAGCACATGTGTAACTGATACATCCAGCTCATTGTAATCAGAGGTGACAGAGGATTTTAGAAAAAGCCCAAAATAAAGTAAATTGTCATGCTGTGTGGAATTTCCCTTGACGTCCGCCGGCCCGAAATAATATTTTCCATAAGATTCATTTTCCCAAGCACTCTCAGGAAAAATAGGCCGCTTAACAGTATGTGTTGATTCTCCAGAAATCACCGTATTATTGAAAGTTCCCATCTGTCACGCTGTTGAAAGGTACCGGCTAATGAAAGCTTCAATCTGTTCATCCGTCTCCAGAAGAAAAGGAGAAATGATTTCAATGCACACAACATCTGTTAGCCGTCATGAAATCAAAATCTCGCAGAAAAACCCACCATTTAGCCAATTGCAGAATATTTATTTGCAAAATGAAAGCCAAGAATTACGGAGGAATGCTGACCTCCATCCCACAAAGAACTTTTTAATGACATTCCATTAATTATGCCCGGGATTGTTTGCTGTTGTGAATCTTGGCACCGGTGGACGAGGACACACCTTGGTACAGATCACATTTGTTTGGCAAGGGTGATGAAATTGCACAAAGTTGAAGCTTGCTTGGGGCAATGTGCTATATTGAATTTCTTCACCATTCCCT
Organism: Poromitra crassiceps; assembly: GCF_964638095.1. Classification (NCBI taxonomy): domain Eukaryota; kingdom Metazoa; phylum Chordata; class Actinopteri; order Beryciformes; family Melamphaidae; genus Poromitra; species Poromitra crassiceps. Next base: position 7,302,503 of record NC_139631.1, on the reverse strand, counting down.
GCAGTAAATATAGCTGTTCCTCTCAGCTGTGCAAACAGATAAGAACATTGACTTGGAGTCTATCAGAGAGATGAGTCATTAAGAACATTGACTTGGAGACTATCAGAGAGATGAGTCATTAAGAACATTGACTTGGAGACTATCAGAGAGATGAGTCATTAAGAACATTGACTTGGAGACTATCAGAGAGATGAGTCATTAAGAACATTGACTTGGAGACTATCAGAGAGATGAGTCATTAAGAACATTGACTTGGAGTCTATCAGATTAAGAACATTGACTTGGAGACTATCAGAGAGATGAATCATTAAGAACATTGACTTGGAGACTATCAGAGAGATGAGTCATTAAGAACATTGACTTGGAGACTATCAGAGAGATGAGTCATTAAGAACATTGACTTGGAGACTATCAGAGAGATGAATCATTAAGAACATTGACTTGGAGACTATCAGAGAGATGAGTCATTAAGAACATTGACTTGGAGACTATCAGAGAGATGAGTCATTAAGAACATTGACTTGGAGACTATCAGAGAGATGAATCATTAAGAACATTGACTTGGAGACTATCAGAGAGATGAGTCATTAAGAACATTGACTTGGAGACTATCAGAGAGATGAATCATTAAGAACATTGACTTGGAGACTATCAGAGAGATGAATCATTAAGAACATTGACTTGGAGACTATCAGAGAGATGAATCATTAAGAACATTGACTTGGAGACTATCAGAGAGATGAGTCATTAAGAACATTGACTTGGAGACTATCAGAGAGATGAATCATTAAGAACATTGACTTGGAGACTATCAGAGAGATGAGTCATTAAGAACATTGACTTGGAGACTATCAGAGAGATGAATCATTAAGAACATTGACTTGGAGACTATCAGAGAGATGAGTCATTAAGAACATTGACTTGGAGACTATCAGAGAGATGAGTCATTAAGAACATTGACTTGGAGACTATCAGAGAGATGAGTCATTAAGAACATTGACTTGGAGACTATCAGAGAGATGAATCATTAAGAACATTGACTTGGAGACTATCAGAGAGATGAATCATTAAGAACATTGACTTGGAGACTATCAGAGAGATGAGTCATTAAGAACATTGACTTGGAGACTATCAGAGAGATGAGTCATTAAGAACATTGACTTGGAGACTATCAGAGAGATGAGTCATTAAGAACATTGACTTGGAGACTATCAGAGAGATGAATCATTAAGAACATTGACTTGGAGACTATCAGATAGATGAGTCATTAAGAACATTGACTTGGAGACTATCAGAGAGATGAATCATTAAGAACATTGACTTGGAGACTATCAGAGAGATATGAGCAATAATGATAGTGATAGTAATAATAGTGATAGTCATTATGACATCATTTGGATCAGGAAGTTCTGTGAATGAAGTTAAACATTGTTCATTTGCATATATTAGACTTACGCTTATGGGATCCGTTCGTGCCAACTGTCGCATCGGGCTGCCATTCCTCTCTCCATATCGCCACCAGTGGAGCCTCGGCCTCAATCTGCCGATTTGGCCCTTGAAGGTTAGAGTGAGACTGCTAAAACGAACACTTTGTTTAAAACACGTGTAACAATTGTAATGAATTTGGTATGGCCTAGGAAGCTCCCCAACCCAAACTACTAAAGTACTACCAAAGTTCAGCATCACTTTAAATGGTAAAATCCAAACTTCTTTCAAAAACCAGGTTTTAATGAATATTGATTAACCTCCACATTAAGCATTTGTGTGATGATTTGGCAATTCTTGATGACTCAGAGAGATCCTATTTGGAAATGTCTGGTGATGCAATACCTCAAGGAATCATTTACAATTTGTCATATTCCCTCATTCATCACACACCAACGCTGCAGAGGCATTATTCAAACCTGTGTTTATTTTTAGGGACTATTAAATCTACACAATGACAGCATCTCAGCCAGTAGACATTAGAAAAATACATTTGAAATCTACACAATGAAATCATCTAAGCCAGTTGTAGACATTAGAAAGATACATTTCAAAACAACTGCCCGGGTTTGCAGAGTGTACTGTAGTTATTGCTGAGGAGATGCTGGACTAAATAACCTGTTTGAAACATGGCTTTCGGAGGCACCAGGTCCAGGGAACAGGCCCTTGCTTCACTCCACTGCTCTGTTTAGACCAGTGGCCAACCAACCCCGGCCCCAGCTTTCCTCTGATGACGCGGAAGTCAAGTGAAAAGCTGTAGTTCCTCAAATGGCCACATGGGGGTGGGGGGCAGTAGGCATTCCGCCCATGTTAAAATGCCCGACTTTGTAACAGGATTAAACATCTTTCCAGTGAGGCGGGGCAAACCGGCGTTGACAGATCGTCTGTCCAGTGATCACACAGCTTGCCAATCACCGAGCAAAAGCAGTGATCCTAAAACTGTTGTTTGTTATATTCTAAGGGTTCTTCAACATCTAAACTTGCTTATTATGAAATCACCCCCCCCCCCCCTTTGTAAAAATAAATAAATAAAAATAAATCAATTTCCGTGGATAAAAATTACAATACTTAATTAAGTGAATTGATTCCCCCATGTTGAAAACACTATATACAGTATATATATATATATAGTATGTGGCAGTTATGCCTGTGTTTGAAATGGATTTCCAGGTTGTAAAGGGTGGTTTACAATACTGAAGTAAACACTGAGGTAAAAGCGGAGTTTGCATGACGTGAACCGTAGAGCAGGTCAAGAGTGGAACCTCAACGACGCTAACCAAGTCATTTCCCCCTCATGTCTCAGTTGAGGATGTTTTTAGAAATTCATCGAGGTTTGAAAGACCAGAGAGGCTGTTTACTGTCCCAAGCCAGTGCTTCTCAAAGTGGGGTCCGGGGACACCCAGGGGTGCCTGAGGGGGTTGCAGGGGGTCCCCAGCAAAAAGGGGGATCATTTATTTTGGCTATACTGTAATACAATTAATAAGTAACACAATGACAGAATGTATGATTGTTTTATCATGGGTTTCATACACTTTCTGTAATGAAACATCTAAAAGCTAAAATCTTATCAGATGGGGGTCCGTGGTATAAAGTGTGGTCACAAAATGGCTGAAGTGCGGATTCTGGTCAAATGTAGTGATAAGGTGATTAGCATTTTTAACAGTGGCATTCCTGTGTGACTGCAGCCATCATTAGGCTCAGCTTTTGGAGATAAGCTAACTGGCTAATTTACTCCCATTACAAAAGAGTCCCGCCCACCCCCGAGGAGCCAACAGGGAGACGTCTCCTATAAGAGTTGTAGTTTTTTTTTTTTTTTTTTCACAAGGATCCATGTTGCAATTTTGACAATGTTACCAAATCCTGAAACCTGGAGTAAAGGTCCTTACACACCGGGAGCGTTATTTTCGTGCGATTATTAATTTGTCAATAACATTTTTAAAGCCTAGCCTATATCAGTGAATGCAACTGTGCATACCAACGGCAAAGTTTCGCTGAGCTTTATTGCAGTGTTTATTTTTCCGGGCCACAGTCGATTCTTCAGAATTTTGCATCTGACGTGTACACAGCTGTTGCTGTGATTAACAGGTGGGTCAAAATTCACATCGCAGTTCCGTGCATCGGGTTCCGTGCTGTATATTTGCATCGCTCTTGGTGTGTAACAGCCTTTATATACGGAATATAAAAATACCATAGCAAAGTTGGTATTTCCAATCAGAAGCACTTATATTCTTATGTTTACCGACTAATTTTGATGTGCTTTTTTTTGCACGGTGCTGCCTTCTTTTAACTGAAAGCGTACATACAACAGCATACATATAGTGCAGTTAGGACTTTTAACTGAAAGCTTACATACAACAGCATACATATAGTGCAGTTAGGACTTTTAACTGGAAGCTTACATACAACAGCATACAGTACATATAGTGCAGTTAGGACTTTTAACTGAAATCTTACATACAACAGCATACATATAGTGCAGTTAGGACTTTTAACTGAAAGCTTTCATACAACAGCATACATACAGTGCAGTTAGGACTTTTAACTGAAATCTTACATACAACAGCATACATACAGTGCAGTTAGGACTTTGAACTGAAAGCTTACATACAACAGCATACATATAGTGCAGTTAGGACTTTGAACTGAAAGCTTACATACAACAGCATACATATAGTGCAGTTAGGACTTTGAACTGAAAGCTTACATACAACAGCATACATATAGTGCAGTTAGGACTTTGAACTGAAAGCTTACATACAACAGCATACATATAGTGCAGTTAGGACTTTGAACTGAAAGCTTACATACAACAGCATACATATAGTGCAGTTAGGACTTTGAACTGAAAGCTTACATACAACAGCATACATATAGTGCAGTTAGGACTTTGAACTGAAAGTGTCCATACAACAGCATACCTATAGTGCAGTTAGGACTTTTAACTGAAAGCTTACATACAACAGCATACATATAGTGCAGTTAGGACTTTTAACTGAAAGCTTACATACAACAGCATACATATAGTGCAGTTAGGACTTTTAACTGAAAGCTTACATACAACAGCATACACATAGTGCAGTTAGGACTTTGAACTGAAAGCGTCCATACAACAGCATACCTATAGTGCAGTTAGGACTTTTAACTGAAAGCTTACATACAACAGCATACATATAGTGCAGTTAGGACTTTGAACTGAAAGCTTACATACAACAGCAGCATACATACAGTGCAGTTAGGACTTTGAACTGAAAGCTTACATACAACAGCATACATATAGTGCAGTTAGGACTTTTAACTGAAAGCTTACATACAACAGCAGCATACATACAGTGCAGTTAGGACTTTTAACTGAAAGCTTACATACAACAGCATACATATAGTGCAGTTAGGACTTTTAACTGAAAGCTTACATACAACAGCATACATATAGTGCAGTTAGGACGTTTAACTGAAAGCTTACATACAACAGCATACATATAGTGCAGTTAGGACGTTTAACTGAAAGCTTACATACAACAGCATACATATAGTGCAGTTAGGACTTTTAACTGAAAGCTTACATACAACAGCATACATATAGTGCAGTTAGGACTTTGAACTGAAAGCTTACATACAACAGCAGCATACATACAGTGCAGTTAGGACTTTGAACTGAAAGCTTACATACAACAGCATACGTATAGTGCAGTTAGGACTTTTAACTGAAAGCTTACATACAACAGCATACATATAGTGCAGTTAGGACTTTTAACTGAAAGCTTACATACAACAGCATACATATAGTGCAGTTAGGACGTTTAACTGAAAGCTTACATACAACAGCATACATATAGTGCAGTTAGGACGTTTAACTGAAAGCTTACATACAACAGCATACATATAGTGCAGTTAGGACTTTTAACTGAAAGCTTACATACAACAGCATACATATAGTGCAGTTAGGACTTTTAACTGAAAGCTTACATACAACAGCATACATATAGTGCAGTTAGGACTTTGAACTGAAAGCTTACATACAACAGCAGCATACATACAGTGCAGTTAGGACTTTGAACTGAAAGCTTACATACAACAGCATACGTATAGTGCAGTTAGGACTTTTAACTGAAATCTTACATACAACAGCATACATATAGTGCAGTTAGGACTTTGAACTGGAAGCTTACATACAACAGCATACACATAGTGCAGTTAGGACAGATGCTAATGTGCTTTTCTCCACAAGCCAGCTGAGGACTATTTGGCATCCCTTCCTCTCTATTTTTCCACAGGTTTCAGAGCCCACCTGCCTGGACCACAAGGCAAACACGAGACAGATCAAAAAACATGGCCGAATCACATGCTAGCTTAATACCTGCTCATTAGCCCCTAATAACCACCGTCTAATAGCCCAAATTCTTGTTATCCCTCCTAAATGAGGCTTGATAAGAAATGTGTCGATGGAGGGGGAAACTCAAGCACGCAGCGCTCCGTCGTTTTGGCTGAGGTATGACTCCCTGTCCAAGCGTGACTGTGTGTGTTTCTTTAGCTACTGGATGGGGTAACCCCAGTCACTTGCCTCCTCAACACCTGTGTTGACTTTGGGGGCCTGGGGGCCCCCGCGAGCCAGCAGCAAGCCTTCACTCACTCAGCTCCCAGCCTCCCAACTATGTGCTGTCCCTGCACTTTTACCACTCTGCGATTCCTCCAAGACGTTCAGTATGGTGCCACCAGGATACATTACATTCCTCTTTCAAATCCTGCTCAATTTAAACATTCAGATCCTGTTCTCTATTATTATCATTTGAAGCACGGCAAGGAGCAGCAGCAATTGGGACAGTTCTCAGTTCTTGTTGCGGCAGCCGGCTCTGTGGGTGGAGAGTGGATTTGGGGAGACATTATGAATGCAGAGTATAAGTGAACGTGTCCTCTCTCTCTTTGACGAGTGCAACAGAGAGAAACTGAGATCAGTGATTCCCTCCCCCCCCCCCGCCTTCCCTGATTTTTCTCCCATTTTCTCCCCAATAGAGAGCCAAAGTGAAACGTCACTTCAAAGCTTCCTGCTTTGTACCAGCTTTGCGAAAAATAGGAATGGCGGTGGACAGAGAATAAGGTTACTTTTTTGATCCCGTTTGAATTGTGCCACGGGGTGCCAACGCAAATTTTGTCAATTTAAAACATAACTTTGCATGTCAATTAGGTCACAGTTTGTCATCAAACTGAAACGTAGGGGTTAGTTTCGTATAAAAACGACATAGCTTGTGGAAGCTCGTGGCATGTCGCCGGTCTTCAGCTTTGCCGGTAGAGAAAGTGATGTGCATGTAGTCTTTCTGATTTATAACTTCTAGTGCAACAGTTTGGCGACAAACTGCGACTTTCTTGACATGCAAAGTTACGTTTTAAATTGACAAAATTAGCGTTGGCACCCCGTGGCACAATTCAAACAGGATCAAAAAAGTAACCTTATTCTCCGTCCACCGCCATTCATGTTTTTCGCAGCGCTGGTACAGGGAGAAAGCAGGAAGTGACGTTTCACTTTGCCTCTCTATTGTACTTGGCCAATTTCCCCCTTGCTGCCCCGGGTCGCTGCTCCACCCTCTGCTGTTCTGGGGAGAGCCGTAGACTAGCACCCTGCTTCCTCCGACACATGTGCAGTTGCCAGCCATAGTCTATTTTACTTGAAACGTGGCCACAATTTACAAAATGAACATCGGGCTGTCTTGAAGAAGACTTGAAACTGGCGATTGAGACCATAGACTCATTAAGAAAGTGTCTACTCAGGCCATAAATCAAGTGAGAAGTATAGGGTAATTTTCCCATTGACTTCCATACAATCAGACTTATTTTTGCAGTCAGTGGAGTCACCCCCTGCAGGTCATTAGAAAGAATGCCGGTTTAAAGCACTTCCACATTTGCTTCATTTTTTTGCCCCTTGACTTAACCCCTAATAACTCCAGGCAGCGCTGCTCTGTGGGCGACAGTTGGAGTCGACTGAGGATGTACTGGGAATCTCCCAGTGTCAATGTGTGTTACTAATGCATGTCAAGCTGGGTGGTACATAAAAAGGACATGCATGCTGATTGGTCAGCAAACATCCTTCCTGGGATAAATAAAGATTTGAAATGACTGTAGTGGTGGCAGGATAGCGTAGCATTAGCGATACATGATGCACTCCTGTAGCCATCTGTCCTGTCGAAGTGCCCTTGAGCAAGGCACTGAACCTCTGTCTCAATGTCGATACAGTTTTTTGTCTCCCTTAATTCCTGAGGTGAGCGGTCACCCTCAGCTTGGCTTGCAGTGTGGTGCTACCGATGTCTCCTGCTCTATAGAGGAGGTCACACGGAGTTTAATGTGGACGATACCAGGGTGTGAAAACAACTTCTTCATCCATCAACCACAGCCGAGGTTCCCAAAATTCACCTGCCATCGCACTGTTTTAGCAGACAATTTGGATGGTTGTTTAGCTGCCAAAGTGGCTGTTAGAGTAGACAGCCTTGCCAGCCAGAGTCACAACTTGGGACTCACAAGTGACCCAGAGTTAGGTAGTGTCTTTCTGGTGCTAATTTCACACGCAGGATGCGCCCGTTAAAGCTCGTTATTTGTCCCCTGATACTTTGAGAATTGAGGAGGTATTATCACAGTCCTGACTGCACTAAATACTCTGAGTCCGGATAGCGCAGCGGTAGATTCCCTGCCTACCAACACGAGGGTCGCAGGTTCGCGCCCCCGTGTTACCTCTGGCTTGGTCGGCCATCCATACAGGCACGATTGGCTGGTGTCTGCAGGTAGGAAGCCAGATTAGGGGTATGTGTCCTGGTTGCTCCACTAGCTGGTCGGTTGGCGCTACGCCCTGCTGGTGAAACTCCTCACTGTCAGGTGAAAAAGAAGCGGCTGGCGACAGCACATGTATCGGAGGAAGCATGTGCTAGCCATAGGCGCCGGGGGGCAAGGGGCCAATTACTCCAAAATTCATATTTGTGGTTGAAACACTTGTATGTGTTCACATGGAACGTCTAATTATGTAGACTCACATCTTGTTCATGGAGATAATAATAATAATCCATCAGTTCAGATAGTTCAGCTTCAGATAAACAGTGGGCTTTCTACTGTCGTGCTTTGCTTGTTATTTTTGCTGATGAAAGTTTGAACTCACTTTAATTAAAAAACAAAACTTTTCCACTTTCTCCTACTTTTGCGTTGACATTGTTTTCTGTTGCTACTTGTCCTTTCTTTATCGTTGAGTCTTCGTTCCCTGCCGTGAAAACCAAAAAGCACACAACTCCCAGCAGGTTTGCAGCGAGCTGTTTACTGCCTTGAGATGTTAACTTGGTGTGGAGCTGATAAATGTGTTGCACACTAACTTCTGGCTGAGGGCCAGTGGGAGCAGTGTTAACGCTACCAAACATTAGTGCCAGTGTTTTGTCAGGTGCGGAGATATTAAGAGCGCGCCAAAACCATGTTTCCATGGAGACCGGCCAACCTAAGTGGAAGAGGCTGTCATAATATGATAGAAAATCATTTCATCCTGATATAATTAATATCACACTGCATGCTGACTCCACAAGTGTGATTAATTAGCAAAAGTGACATCTCACAGTTTTCATGATTTTTTTAGTTTGCAGTTTTCTTGTAGTTTTCTTTTAGAATAACAAAATGTACATGTATCAAACGTGTCTGTGTAAAGAAGCAGTATGTGGAGTATTGGGGGAGTGTCCTAAGTGCTGTGTGAAGCAGTATGTTAGAAGGTACAGAGCTTACAGCAGAGAGATAGGAAAAGTCCTGTATGTTAGTAGGTACAGAGCTTACAGCAGAGAGATAGGAAAAAGTCCTGTATGTTAGAAGGTACAGAGCTTACAGCAGAGAGATAGGAAAAAGTCCTGTATGTTAGAAGGTACAGAGCTTACAGCAGAGAGATAGGAAAAAGTCCTGTATGTTAGAAGGTACAGAGCTTACAGCAGAGATATAGGAAAATGTCCTGTATGTTAGAAGGTACAGAGCTTACAGCAGAGATAGGAAAAAGTCCTGTATGTTAGTAGGTACAGAGCTTACAGCAGAGATATAGGAAAATGTCCTGTATGTTAGAAGGTACAGAGCTTACAGCAGAGATAGGAAAAAGTCCTGTATGTTAGTAGGTACAGAGCTTACAGCAGAGAGATAGGAAAATGTCCTGTATGTTAGAAGGTACAGAGCTTACAGCAGAGATAGGAAAAAGTCCTGTATGTTAGAAGGTACAGAGCTTACAGCAGAGAGATAGGAAAAAGTCCTGTATGTTAGAAGGTACAGAGCTTACAGCAGAGATATAGGAAAATGTCCTGTATGTTAGAAGGTACAGAGCTTACAGCAGAGAGATAGGAAAATGTCCTGTATGTTAGAAGGTACAGAGCTTACAGCAGAGATATAGGAAAAAGTCCTGTATGTTAGAAGGTACAGAGCTTACAGCAGAGATAGGAAAAAGTCCTGTATGTTAGAAGGTACAGAGCTTACAGCAGAGATATAGGAAAATGTCCTGTATGTTAGAAGGTACAGAGCTTAAAGCAGAGAGATAGAAAAATGTCCTGTATGTTAGTAGGTACAGAGCTTACAGCAGAGAGATAGGAAAAAGTCCTGTATGTTAGAAGGTACAGAGCTTACAGCAGAGATATAGGAAAAAGTCCTGTATGTTAGAAGGTACAGAGCTTATAGCAGAGAGATAGGAAAAAGTCCTGTATGTTAGAAGGTACAGAGCTTACAGCAGAGATATAGGAAAATGTCCTGTATGTTAGAAGGTACAGAGCTTACAGCAGAGAGATAGGAAAATGTCCTGTATGTTAGTAGGTACAGAGCTTACAGCAGAGAGATAGGAAAATGTCCTGTATGTTAGAAGGTACAGAGCTTACAGCAGAGATATAGGAAAATGTCCTGTATGTTAGTAGGTACAGAGCTTACAGCAGAGATATAGGAAAATGTCCTGTATGTTAGAAGGTACAGAGCTTACAGCAGAGAGATAGGAAAATGTCCTGTATGTTAGTAGGTACAGAGCTTACAGCAGAGATATAGGAAAAAGTCCTGTATGTTAGTAGGTACAGAGCTTACAGCAGAGATAGGAAAATGTCCTGTATGTTAGAAGGTACAGAGCTTACAGCAGAGAGATAGGAAAATGTCCTGTATGTTAGAAGGTACAGAGCTTACAGCAGAGAGATAGGAAAAAGTCCTGTATGTTAGAAGGTACAGAGCTTACAGCAGAGATATAGGAAAAAGTCCTGTATGTTAGTAGGTACAGAGCTTACAGCAGAGATAGGAAAATGTCCTGTATGTTAGAAGGTACAGAGCTTACAGCAGAGAGATAGGAAAATGTCCTGTATGTTAGAAGGTACAGAGCTTACAGCAGAGAGATAGGAAAAAGTCCTGTATGTTAGAAGGTACAGAGCTTACAGCAGAGATATAGGAAAAAGTCCTGTATGTTAGAAGGTACAGAGCTTACAGCAGAGATAGGAAAAAGTCCTGTATGTTAGAAGGTACAGAGCTTACAGCAGAGAGATAGGAAAAAGTCCTGTATGTTAGAAGGTACAGAGCTTACAGCAGAGATAGGAAAAAGTCCTGTATGTTAGAAGGTACAGAGCTTACAGCAGAGATAGGAAAAAGTCCTGTATGTTAGAAGGTACAGAGCTTACAGCAGAGATAGGAAAAAGTCCTGTATGTTAGAAGGTACAGAGCTTACAGCAGAGATAGGAAAAAGTCCTGTATGTTAGAAGGTACAGAGCTTACAGCAGAGAGATAGGAAAAAGTCCTGTATGTTAGAAGGTACAGAGCTTACAGCAGAGATATAGGAAAATGTCCTGTATGTTAGAAGGTACAGAGCTTACAGCAGAGAGATAGGAAAATGTCCTGTATGTTAGAAGGTACAGAGCTTACAGCAGAGATATAGGAAAAAGTCCTGTATGTTAGAAGGTACAGAGCTTACAGCAGAGATATAGGAAAAAGTCCTGTATGTTAGAAGGTACAGAGCTTACAGCAGAGAGATAGGAAAATGTCCTGTATGTTAGAAGGTACAGAGCTTACAGGAGAGATAGGAAAAAGTCCTGTATGTTAGTAGGTACAGAGCTTACAGCAGAGAGATAGGAAAAAGTCCTGTATGTTAGTAGGTACAGAGCTTACAGCAGAGATATAGGAAAAAGTCCTGTATGTTAGAAGGTACAGAGCTTACAGCAGAGATATAGGAAAAAGTCCTGTATGTTAGAAGGTACAGAGCTTACAGCAGAGATATAGGAAAAAGTCCTGTATGTTAGAAGGTACAGAGCTTACAGCAGAGATAGGAAAAAGTCCTGTATGTTAGAAGGTACAGAGCTTACAGCAGAGAGATAGGAAAAAGTCCTGTATGTTAGAAGGTACAGAGCTTACAGCAGAGATAGGAAAAAGTCCTGTATGTTAGAAGGTACAGAGCTTACAGCAGAGATAGGAAAAAGTCCTGTATGTTAGAAGGTACAGAGCTTACAGCAGAGATATAGGAAAAAGTCCTGTATGTTAGAAGGTACAGAGCTTACAGCAGAGATATAGGAAAAAGTCCTGTATGTTAGAAGGTACAGAGCTTACAGCAGAGAGATAGGAAAATGTCCTGTATGTTAGAAGGTACAGAGCTTACAGGAGAGATAGGAAAAAGTCCTGTATGTTAGAAGGTACAGAGCTTACAGCAGAGATAGGAAAAAGTCCTGTATGTTAGAAGGTACAGAGCTTACAGCAGAGAGATAGGAAAATGTCCTGTATGTTAGAAGGTACAGAGCTTACAGGAGAGATAGGAAAAAGTCCTGTATGTTAGAAGGTACAGAGCTTACAGCAGAGAGATAGGAAAAAGTCCTGTATGTTAGAAGGTACAGAGCTTACATAAAGACCCTGTACGGCTGCATGGGCCTTTTCTGGCTTCAAAGAAACATTTCAAGCCGTTTGAATGTTGTCTTTTCCAGGACACTGGCAAGTGCAGGAAAAGAACTCCAAGATAACTTCCTGAAAGCCCTGGCAGAGCGCGAGGAGGCCAACCGCAGTGGGAAAATGACTGTGAGTAGATTATTACAGCATTACTCACATTGCTACGTAATGGGATTCCCCTCAAATATTCCTGCCATTCCATTAGGACGCGAACAGAATCCATACTGTGTCAAGTGGAGCGGAAATGCCCCCCTTCCCCTCCACCCCCCCCCCCCCCCCCCCCCCCCATTCCAAATACCAAGAGAGCCAGGTGCCTGCCTGCCCCACTCCCATCCACAACAAGTTACCCAGCTCCAGCCAGCTGCCTGCCCCACTCCCATCCACAACAAGTTACCCAGCTCCAGCCAGCTGCCTGCCCCACTCCCATCCACAACAAGTTACCCAGCTCCAGCCAGCTGCCTGCCCCACTCCCATCCACAACAAGTTACCCAGCTCCAGCCAACTGCCTGCCCCACTCCCATCCACAACAAGTTACCCAGCTCCAGCCAGCTGCCTGCCCCACTCCCATCCACAACAAGTTACCCAGCTCCAGCCAGCTGCCTGCCCCACTCCCATCCACAACAAGTTACCCAGCTCCAGCCAGCTGCCTGCCCCACTCCCATCCACAACAAGTTACCCAGCTCCAGCCAACTGCCTGCCCCACTCCCATCCACAACAAGTTACCCAGCTCCAGCCAGCTGCCTGCCCCACTCCCATCCACAACAAGTTACCCAGCTCCAGCCAGCTGCCTGCCCCACTCCCATCCACAACAAGTTACCCAGCTCCAGCCAGCTGCCTGCCCCACTCCCATCCACAACAAGTTACCCAGCTCCAGCCAACTGCCTGCCCCACTCCCATCCACAACAAGTTACCCAGCTCCAGCCAGCTGCCTGCCCCACTCCCATCCACAACAAGTTACCCAGCTCCAGCCAACTGCCTGCCCCACTCCCATCCACAACAAGTTACCCAGCTCCAGCCAGCTGCCTGCCCCACTCCCATCCACAACAAGTTACCTAGCTCCACTCCCATCCACAACAAGTTACCCAGCTCCAGCCAGCTTGTCCTAGGTGCCCTGTTCACACTGAACCACCAAGTTACCCAGCTCCAGCCAGCTTGTCCTAGGTGCCCTGTTCACACTGAACCACCAAGTTACCCAGCTCCAGCCAGCTTGTCCTAGGTGCCCTGTTCACACTGAACCACCAAGTTACCCAGCTCCAGCCAGCTTGTCCTAGGTGCCCTGTTCACACTGAACCACCAAGGTAGTTTCTAAAGGGTCATTGCTGCATCATCGGAGGAGCTGTAAGCTCAAAGCATCATAACCAATCTGAATCAGTATTCCCAATATAACGGGATGCATGCTATTTGATTTGGATATCGGAGGTGAGTGATCTCGATTGTTAATATTGATTGAGTGCAACACATCAAACAAACACATCACTTCTTCTTGTGGCTGTATGGACACATTGTGCCTGTATCTCTTCTCGTGCACCAGAGGATTTCTTCAGGAGAAGAGCAGCAGCGGGTGTTTAGAACAGCAAGTGGTTATTATAGAGGTTAAATCACAACTGTGATGAAAACGGATACTTAGTTTCTGAAAGTACTGCAAACACATTGTTTGGGTTTTCCTCTGTATTGTTCTGTTATTGCTTTTGCTGCAACATCAGTCTGGTGGCTTTAGTCAGCCTAGCTGTTTAAGTGGGCCCGAGGGGGCCAGACAGAGGTGCTCGCCTGCACGGCACGCTAAAGGAAACCTGGACCAAGAGGCACCAGGGAGAGGATTTAACCTCTATTGTCAAGCCCACTATTTATTATGACTACAAGCATTACTCTTCACACCGTCCGCGGCCCCATTCGACACAGCTCCAATATGAGAACATTTGACGAGTGGAATGTGAAACATTTCAGAAGTTGAGGGATTGCGCATGGCATTATTCTGCGAGGAGGGTTAGCGTTAGCGCTAAATAGGCCTGGGATGATTCATGCCAAACGGTGCGGGGGGAGAGTGGAGAGAAAAGGGGTTTTGTTTGACCTCCCCTTACCTGCCCCTGTGGGATTTGCAATTATGAGATCACATGAAGTGCGCGGAGGCGAGTGGAGGTAGTAACAGCAGAAACACATTTCTACCACTGCATGTTGACTGTGTAAACAAGCCCCCACGCTGGCTTCGCAGGCCTTCATAACCTAGCAGGCCAGTAGAGACATCGACGACGGCTACAGCTGTTTGCTTTCAAAGAAACCTCCGCAAGTGAAACATCAAGTCATGTCTAATACCTAGAGAGCAAGAAGGAGGAAAAAAAAGATAAAATAATCGTGTTGTGTCTCATCACCAACAATGATCTCCCCCCCAACCTCTCTTTTATCTTTCCTCACTTAAAGTGCTTGCTCTGCTGAAAAACGGCCCTGGGAAAAGGTTGATTTTTCCTCCGAGCCGCGCTCTGTTTAAAATCCAGCCCACATTTGAGCACTTAATACCTCTTCTCTTTGAAAGTGTTTGAGAAACAGGTCATCTTAATACAGTTTGACCTCTTTGGTATGTTTACATTACTCAAATATATTCCAGACAATATTTGCCGTTGTGTGGGCAGATACAAGATTTGTTGCATGTATAGTTTCATGCATACCATATTATTCTCATTGTGGATAATCATTAATACTCTATTAATTTTTTATTTTAATTTATTTGATATGCAATGATCCTTCTGGTGTGTAATGTTTGGGTTCATGGAGCCGTCCGATAATATTAGTTTACTGCTTTGCTTGATTCCAATGTTTGTCCCAGGCGGCAAGCTCGGGATTTTACAGAGGAAGCTGCAGAAGTGATAGGCTACTGAACACTGTAGTTCCTCGAATGGCCTCTTGAGGCTGGCTCCAAAAGGAAGTAATTCCCCATTCGCCCCCATGTTAAGATGCCCGCCTTTAAAACAGGACTAAACATGTTTACAGCTTGGTTCAAAACGTGGTTTTGCTCTATATACATATTTTCACCTTTCAAAAGAGCTGTAGGGGGCGTGACTTTTTATATAACTCACCTTCTTAGAGTAGAAGAGACCATAGAAAAGACTGTGTTCTGCTCGTGATTGACTGGTTGCCTGTCCAGTG
This sequence comes from Poromitra crassiceps, assembly GCF_964638095.1. NCBI lineage: Eukaryota > Metazoa > Chordata > Actinopteri > Beryciformes > Melamphaidae > Poromitra > Poromitra crassiceps. The sequence continues at coordinate 7,287,002 of NC_139631.1, read as the reverse complement.
ATCGCACAGCTTGGAGGCAGAGCAGGCGGAGCTGCGGCTCTGGGAAACCCCTGTCTCATGTTATATTTTATGTATGTATGTATGTATGTATGTATATATATATATATATATATATATATATATATATATATATGTATATATATGTATATATATATATACCATAAATATATATATATATATATATATATATATTTTTTTTTAATATGTGTATATATATATATATGTATATATATATATACATATACATACATACATATATGTGCGTGTGTGTGTTTGTGTGTGTGTGTGTGCCTGTGCTCGTTTGGTATTTTGGTGACATGCCATGAGCATGACTATGCCTAAGTGGGGAGGTGTAAGTAACAATCAAGATTTGGGGGTGCCCCCTGGTGGCTCAACCATGCACTGATGTTTTTATAAAGGGATGAGAAGAGCTGATTGAATTGGCCATGATAGGTTGTTTTCAGTGACGTTGCGTCAAGATGGCGACCCGGGTGAGACCATTGACCAATGGCTTGTTTGCAAACCACGTGATCATGCTGGGCGGGGCAACCAGCAGCAGGCTACACAGGAAAGCACTCGCAAAATCACACAAGTTGCTGGAAAAACGGCTTCTCTTCATTGCATATGGATCATATCCTATATGTTTTGCAATCTTCTGGTGATATCTGCAGCGTGGAGCGCCATTCAACCCTCTTGCATACTCGCTTTTCTCCATTCTCCATAGTAGCTCTGGGGGAGCAGCCCCCCCTAGCGATGTCAACGGCGTCATCAGAATCACATCTTTGCAAACAAGCTATTGACTGGTGAGCTAGCCTAGCAGCACCTGTGCTCACAACATCCATTGGTCATGCTCACGTTAGCTTCCACGTTAGCTTGTACATCTGCACCTTGATTCATGAAAATAGGCCCCCTAGTCTTCTCGTTCCAGGCAGCATAGGAATAATTCGACCATGACTGGGATAAGGCTCATTTTTGTTAGTGCACTGTATCTGAGCGTTTGAAGAACTAAGTCCTTGTTGGCTATCTCAACAAAACAGATTTTTTTTCCACGAGCTCCTCCGTTGGGCCTAAAATCCTCCTTATGAAAGTGTCCAGTTACCCACGGTAATCTTCGATAAGGTTCAATAATAAGACCACCCAGTGGCGTAAAGGTATCATGCACACCATTCTGCTTGAGCTGTCCTGATGGTAAAGTAAGTCCATATTATAAAGTAGGTCAGGGGGTTCTCTTTCTTTTTTGCACTATTCATTCCAAGAATCAAAAAGCAAAGCACAAGTTGTCTTATTCACATTTTTTTCTCTCCAATTTGAACCAATCTTTGTTGTAAAACTCAGCCAGTGTTGACTGACTCGGTGTCAAATATCCCTCGGCTAATTCATCACGACGGGTTCATCATTGTTGTGAGCGATTGTAAGGACACAGGACATCATCCATTTTAGGTGCACAAAAGAGGAGGAAAAGAAAATAGTTAAAGTTGAGTTATTGGCTTCCATATGAATGCATGATCTATTCCGTGTCATCTTTCGTCCCATTCGTCAGAGGGGGTCACTCTTTTATCCTCCTTTCATGTCAGGCTCAGCCTTTCAAGTCAGGTTGAAATTACACCTGTCAGTTAATACACTCTCAGGTCAGTCCGTCTCGCCTGTCCTGCCCCCAGTGGCCTTACAAAAGATTGATAGCAGACATGACTCTTAATGAGCAGCTCCTCTTCCCTTTGTGTGGAGTCCCTGAACCCCCCCCCCCCCCCCGTGTCCCCTCCCCTCTGGGGTCGAGGCAAACAAAAACTTCCATGGCCAGGAAGTCAAGCGAGTCCCGAGGCCGCCTGCCTGCGTTGCTTCGATACCGACACCAGTATCGGAAATGCCTCCGATACGGCCCTAAAATGCTGGATCGGGTATCGGTGAGTAGTTCTGTGCACCTGTAACTTATTAGCCCCAGGGGGGAAAAACTTACTTTTACCTGGATAAAACAAACCATTTTCCCACAAAGCAAAGGTTTAACCTGAGCCAGACCATACAACAATGAGCAAGCAATCATCCACACACCCATACAGGGTCGTAGTATACAGCTCTTAAATAATAATAATATATATATATATATATATATATATATATATATATATATATATATATATATATATATATATATATATATATATTATGCACTGGTATTGGATAGCGGTACTTTTTTTTATATATTTTTTATTTATTTAACATTTTAAGATTTTACAGAATAACACACGAACAATGAAAACAAAAACAGGCTCAGACACAGAAAAAAAATGGGGCGGGAGAAATCATATATATACTAAGGACATTCATTGTTACAACATAGTGCTACCAGCCACATTCATTGCTTATGTGCTTCTAGGAGATGCTGTGCGTGGGCCCCCATGCAAGGGGTCCGCGAGTCACCCGTCACCCCTGACCTCATCAAGATAGGCCAGAAACAGGTCCCAGATGACTGAGAATTTTTTGAGTGAGTTGGTCCTCAGGAACCTGAGTCTCTCCATCTGTATAACAGAGATCATGTCCGTTAACCACAACTGAAATGAAGGTGACGAGGGAGACTTCCATTCCTTCAGAATTAGTCTTTTGGCGACAGTTAGCTGTACCCATTTTAATTGCAAAATAATATCTTTCTTGCAGTTTTTCTCTACTTCTCTGAATGTTGGTATGAGCAGGCAGCATTTGGGCAGTGTTGAAGGACTGCTGAGCCTCGCACTATCTTTCTGATCAGCTGAACTTGTAAAGCCATTTCTGCCTAGCCTTCATTGTGCCTTTTCTTCTGTTGCGAAAGCCGCTCCACTGCCAAAAGTCACACACAAACAAAAGGTGCACCTGGGCAGCTTTGGCTTTATTTGCACTGGGTAAGAAGTTAAGTTTTTTTTTTTTTTTTTTTTTTTTTATCAAATCCAGGTCACACCTGCACAGGACGCCTGAGGGTGTCCATTGTTTCACATCTGAAATTGAAGGTGTCCTGCCACCACCCACCCCGCTCCCACCCCACTCCCATTTGGTTTCAATCACTTGTTGAAAAGCCCTGATTATATCAGCGTGAAGTTGCTCCATCAAACTGTTACTAAATAAAAAAAGAAGTGCCAAAGTTGATGTGTTATGCCAGGGGTTTTATGACAAATGTGGTATACACAGAGAGATGGGGTTTATTACACGAAATGGGGATTTGAATAACAATAACAAATAAAATGTATATATACATGTATGTGTATGTATATATATATATATATATATACACATTCTGTATTTTTATTTAAATAGGAAATAATTAAGACACTTTCAAAATTCAATTTTGATTTATTATTATTATTATTAGTAGTAGTAGTAGTAGTAGTAGTAGTACTACTACTACTACTACTACTATTACAGTTAATACATCACAACTGGAGTTTGTCTTGAAACCCCCCTCCCTGAACATATTCTTTAAACTCATTAAAGAAATCCCCTAACCAAGCCACATGTATTTGACAAACATTGTGAGGCATATTAGTCTTCTTTCCAAAGTCATAGTACATTTGAAAGTAAATCCATTAACAGTGAGTGATATTGGACAAATGTGGTTACAGAGAGAGGATTGATTTTGTTTCATCTCCATCAAATGTTGCTAAATCAATTGTTCCTTTGTCACAAATGATTTTTCAATGAGCAGTGGAGATTTAATGTACCCTGAAAGTCAATGATGTTCTGTTTGTTCTTCCAGCTGTAAAGCCATGATTCAGTGTGCAGCCAGAGGTGAAGTAATCAGGGAGAACAATGCACACCTGGGCTGAAACGCTGCTTTGGCTTCAACACAGTGCCTGTTGGCTCATTGCCGAGCAGCAAAGCTACAGTATCACACAAGCTGTTTGTGACTTATGGCGCGGACACGCTACACAAACGTGCTGTCAGTGGTCAGTCGCTGTGCTGTGCTGTTCTGTTCACACTCACTGTCTGTGTTGTAATCAGGAGTCTTTTGTGTCCGTGTGCTTTTTCACACCATATGACGGAGCTGCGACAGTACAAGATATTTCACCAGGACGATCGTCGACGAGTCCACAAACGCAGTCTCACACAGGTGTGCTCACGGCTTTATTTCTAACACACACACACTCGCACAACATATGGGTCATTCTACACAACGGGTTAGGGTTATTAAGTCAGAGTTACTCAAAGATTTTGGGTTTCAATTGATAATAGAATGATCTTAGTAAACATCTAAGATTTGGATAGCCTACATACCTAAATGCTTTTTTTAAATTTATTTATTTATTTATTTATTTATTTATTTATTTATTTATTTATTTATTGTCATGGGACAGCGGTTTGTACCAGTTCAGTAGGATGGCCCTTATACTTTCCCCCGTCTTTGCTCAGACCGCTTGTGCACTCTCCTCATTGGCTGAAACACGTTGATGGCTCTCCGCCTCACTGCGCTCTCATTGGCTGCAACATGTTGATGGCTCTGCCGACACGACCAGATATCTTAGGAGGCCAGATATCTGCAAGGCCTCTGGGACTCATCGGGCGACTACTCGGGGGAGTTCCCCCGCTCGCGTCTGTAAACAGTTCTTTAACAAGCGGGCGCAGATTTGCGAGCACTGACTGAGCCAACGCGATCTGCCTCTGATCGTGGGGGTTTGTCCCCGAGCAACAAAAACACCTCGTCGATCCTCGTCAGTTGTCAGTCTCTGTTCCTTTCACACTTATACAACTGTCTGTCTTGTAATCAGGAGCCTTTGAGTCATTTTGGTTTTCACACTATATGACTGAGCTGCGACAGGATCCCACATTACAAGATATTTCACCAGGAGAATCCCTGACCAGTCCGCAAAAGCAGTCTCACACCGACTTTATTCTTTCTAAACACGCTCTAAAATGATCTCCTTTTAGGTTCTTATGTGAACATTTTCTGGTTTCTTTAGTCTTCTACAATTGTATACTGATTAGTGATTATCTTTGGGTTGTAGGAGGTCAGGACAAAAGAAGACATTTGAGGAAGTCCTCTTGGGCTTTGGGGAAAAAGTGACAGAAATGTTTCACCATTTTGTGACATTTTATAGAGCAAATGACTAATGGATCAATCGGAAAAATAATCGTCAGATTACTGGATAATGATATTAGCCGTTAGTCGCAGCCCTCAATTGGACGATTTGGAAGTTGTTGTCCGCCTCTCACCCTGTCACTGGTGGTATTTAGATGGCTGGCCTCTCTCTGCTGCATGTCCCATGGCCAGGGGGACGTCCTGTATAAAGGAGGTGTTTGTCTTTGGTCTGTGGACCCAGTGAGTTGTGTATTGATAAGCTCCTGTCGCTATAGATAATAAGCTGGTCAGTCATGCAGCCCAGAGATCAAGTATAGCATTGAAATGAAAGAGGAATTCCCAGCGCTATTGCGTTACCTGCTGCCGTGTGTGTGTCCCCGCTCGCTTTGTCCTTTGTCCCCTGCCGTGTGTGTGTCCCCGCTGCCCGCTCGCTTTGTCCCTGTCACGGCCAGTAAAAACCACAATGGCAAGTTTGATCTCAAAGCAGCAGCAGGGCCAAGGTGGATGAGTCCTGCAGGCTATCAGATGACCTTGACTTGAATGGTGTCACAGAGTGGAGGAGAGGAGAGGTGGGGACATGGCCCCGCCAGGCCGCCTGCAACCATCTATCAAGTGGACAAAGAGGACTTTTTGTGGAAGAAGCAACCATTGTCAGTCACTCCAGGAGTTTCATTTATTTATTGTTGTGATTTCTTTTTTTAAGTTGAGGGGGAAACAACATATTTTTTTCTTTCTTTCTAGTTACTACCTAATGGCAACTTTTCTCAAAAATCACAATGCATTTTGCCAGGTTTTCAGTTTTTTTATTTAAATTTTTTTTTCTGTAAAATTGTGGGAACTGGGAAAAATCACAAGTTGAGGAACCTGTTTTGCCATTTCTGCAGAGAAATCGTGGGAATGTTTAAAAATTGCAAGCCCCGCAAATATTGCGGAGATTTGGTTGAATTTGCATTAATTGTTGCAATCGCAAAATCGCAATTTCCTGTAGGGACTAGAGATGCGTGGATTACCTTTTATGCCATCGTAATCCGTGTGTATGCATGAACCATCCGCCCGCCATAAATCCGTGGAAATTATTTCCTACTATTTATAGATCCGCGTGCATGCATGACAATCACCTAGTGGCCAAAATGAGTGAGCACAGTTTCTGCACTATGAGAGCTCCATTCGTTACTGATGGAGCTCACCTGAGTGTAGCTGAGCTGAGTTGAAATCAACCAGGGAAGTGGACTATGAAAGCCCTCTGGGGAGAGACCGAAACCAAAGTGATATAAAACCCATATGATACACCATACATGGCACAGCCCCTGCAACTATGATTTTTGGTTGATCTTTGCGACCGAGACTTTCTGAGCATTGCAACTGTAAGACTTGAGCTTGACAATTCACTTGCTCCATTTTCTCACAGTTAAAAGGTCTAGAGGAAAGCCATAGCTGTGAAATATTACTCTTGGCTGATTCCAAGACACGGGATTTCATACCAGTCTCTTAGTCTATAAAAAGAAAATGGATAGCCAAAGCATAATGTGTTAGAGTATGTTAGCCCACACAGCCAACATGGCAGCTGGGCCTCATCTCTAGACTGCCACTGGGGGATTTGGAAGAGATGGTAGGAAAAAAGAAGATGAAACTGACCTCAGATGATATGCCATTGTCTTCTAAGACTCTTCATAAAGGACACTCCAAAGACAATAATAGAATGTGATCCATCTGAATTATGCGCATTTGAAATCCTTAAAACTAAGTATCCTCAGAGACGCGCAGCTGCCATCGACGGCAGGGCTTTCCCATGCAATATTTCCTTGAATGAAAGCATAGTGAGTTACTTAAATTACAAAAGCGAGTCCAACAAGAACATTCAGTAGAACATACAGTAGAACATACAGTAGAACATACAGTAGAACATACAGTAGGCCATTTGGAAGCCGTCCCAGTTGTGGATGAAAGGCTGCTTTAGCCTCGAAATCAAACATCACGTAATATATCAGAACCCATCCCAGAGCGCCGAGTGGCACGACCGGGTTCTCCGCTCTCCGAGTGCCTGGATCAGCCCCCCCCCCCCTGTAATGATTTCCTCCGCCCGCCCCTCCCGCCAACAGCTGCAGAAGTCCCGAGACTTCGGCCCCTCAAAAATGTGGCCCCTGGACCATTTTCAGAGCAAATGAAAAAGGATACACTTAATGTAATCTCTCAGGGCTTTTTCCCCTTCTTACTCACGCGTTCAGTGCGTTTCTCAGATACATTCGGAACACATTTTGGGCTGCGAAGCGTCACCGTCAAAACATCCATCAGCCTGATTTGCCACTGGGAAGATGGGGAGTTTTATGAAGCTTTCTACTTGCTATCAAAGGGAACTGGCATTAAGTGGAGGCCATCTGGGAGTCTGGATCAACCACAATTGTTCTCTGCCGCCGGTCTTAAGAGCTCTCTCGTTTTGGATAGTTGCAGATTTATAGGCAGGCAGATGATTGAAGGGATTGTGTTCTTTTCTTTTGGTATTAAGGCCGTCTCTTGTGCTTTGTTTCCTATTAATACCTGTAAAGTCACTGGCTCAGAGGACTCTACTGTATACAGGTTAGAGTTAGAGTTAGAGTTAGAGTTAGGGCTCAGAGGACTCTACTGTATACAGGTTAGAGTTAGAGTTAGAGTTAGGGCTCAGAGGACTCTACTGTATACAGGTTAGAGTTAGAGTTAGAGTCAGGGCTCAGAGGACTCTACTGTATACAGGTTAGAGTTAGAGTTAGGGCTCAGAGGACTCTACTGTATACAGGTTAGAGTTAGAGTTAGGGCTCAGAGGACTCTACTGTATACAGGTTAGAGTTAGAGTTAGGGCTCAGAGGACTCTACTGTATACAGGTTAGAGTTAGGGCTCAGAGGACTCTACTGTATACAGGTTAGAGTTAGAGTTAGAGTTACGGCTCAGAGGACTCTACTGTATACAGGTTAGAGTTAGAGTTAGGGCTCAGAGGACTCTACTGTATACAGGTTAGAGTTAGAGTTAGGGCTCAGAGGACTCTACTGTATACAGGTTAGAGTTAGGGCTCAGAGGACTCTACTGTATACAGGTTAGAGTTAGAGTTAGAGTTAGGGCTCAGAGGACTCTACTGTATACAGGTTAGAGTTAGAGTTAGGGCTCAGAGGACTCTACTGTATACAGGTTAGAGTTAGAGTTAGGGCTCAGAGGACTCTACTGTATACAGGTTAGAGTTAGAGTTAGAGTTACGGCTCAGAGGACTCTACTGTATACAGGTTAGAGTTAGAGTTAGGGCACAGAGGACTCTACTGTATACAGGTTAGAGTTAGAGTTAGGCTCAGAGGACTCTACTGTATACAGGTTAGAGTTAGAGTTAGGGCTCAGAGGACTCTACTGTATACAGGTTAGAGTTAGAGTTAGGGCTCAGAGGACTCTACTGTATACAGGTTAGAGTTAGGGCTCAGATGACTCTACTGTATACAGGTTAGAGTTAGAGTTAGGGCTCAGAGGACTCTACTGTATACAGGTTAGAGTTAGGGCTCAGAGGACTCTACTGTATACAGGTTAGGGTTAGAGTTAGGGCTCAGAGGACTCTACTGTATACAGGTTAGAGTTAGAGTTAGGGCTCAGAGGACTCTACTGTATACAGGTTAGAGTTAGAGTTAGGGCTCAGAGGACTCTACTGTATACAGGTTAGAGTTAGAGTTAGGGCTCAGAGGACTCTACTGTATACAGGTTAGAGTTAGAGTTAGGGCTCAGAGGACTCTACTGTATACAGGTTAGAGTTAGAGTTAGGGCTCAGAGGACTCTACTGTATACAGGTTAGAGTTAGGGCTCAGAGGACTCTACTGTATACAGGTTAGAGAGTTAGGGCTCAGAGGACTCTATTGTATACAGGTTAGAGTTAGAGTTAGGGCTCAGAGGACTCTACTGTATACAGGTTAGAGTTAGGGCTCAGAGGACTCTACTGTATACAGGTTAGAGTTAGAGTTAGGGCTCAGAGGACTCTACTGTATACAGGTTAGGGTTAGAGTTAGGGCTCAGAGGACTCTACTATATACAGGTTAGAGTTAGAGTTAGGGCTCAGAGGACTCTACTGTATACAGGTTAGGGTTAGAGTTAGGGCTCAGAGGACTCTACTATATACAGGTTAGAGTTAGAGTTAGGGCTCAGAGGACTCTACTGTATACAGGTTAGAGTTAGGGCTCAGAGGACTCTACTGTATACAGGTTAGAGTTAGGGCTCAGAGGACTCTACTGTATACAGGTTAGGGTTAGAGTTAGGGCTCAGAGGACTCTACTGTATACAGGTTAGAGTTAGAGTTAGGGCTCAGAGGACTCTACTGTATACAGGTTAGAGTTAGAGTTAGAGTTAGGGCTCAGAGGACTCTACTGTATACAGGTTAGAGTTAGAGTTAGGGCTCAGAGGACTCTACTTTATACAGGTTAGAGTTAAGGTGCTCTTATACTCGAGCAAAGCTCCGTGGGGGTGGGGCCCCGCGAGTCTCCGTGAGTCACCGTGCAGACCTCGCGCTGGGGCAGATGCCATTATACTCAGAAAGCATGTATTGTACAATGGTGAGAACAGCCCGTGAAAAGTCGCAATGAAACGCTGTGCAGTACTGAGTGCGCTTTCACTCTCAAACGACCGCACATCAGCACATGAAGGAATCACCAAACTTGTTTTTACTGAAAGCCGTTTTTACTACTCAGCCCTGATAGCCTACTACTGTGTGCTGCTTTTAATCTCTCTCAATAATGCTCTTAACACAACACATTTACTTGGTGAAATGACTAAAAACGAACAGTTGCAAATCTAAGTTTATAGCCTACCACATGGGTCAAGAAATGTGGCGAAAACACAGCTCAGTGTTCAGGGTTCAGTGGCTCGAAAGCGGACATGTTTGGAGAGAAGCTCGCGCTGTTAGAAAAAAAATCAGGCACAACGCGAGCGCCCGAAGGAGCTAGCGAATAACCACGGCCAACAAATTTACGTAATTTGACGCGCCCGCCCCTCGCTCCACCCCCGCGCCCTTCACGGCAGGGTGAGCATAATTCAGCCTTTAGGGCTCAGAGGACTCTACTGTATACAGGTTAGAGTTAGGGCTCAGAGGACTCTACTGTATCCATGTTAGAGTTAGGGCTCAGAGGACTCTACTGTATACAGGTTAGAGTTAGAGTTAGGGCTCAGAGGACTCTACTGTATACAGGTTAGAGTTAGAGTTAGGGCTCAGAGGACTCTACTGTATCATTCAGTATATCTAAACACAACATACTGTCGGTTACATACATACTACACATTTCCACTCCATCCCATTAGGATACTACACAAACACAACATGTCTTTGGACTGTGGGAGCAGCCGGAGGAAACCCACGCAAACACGGGGAGAACATGCAGACTCCACACAGAAAGGACCGGGGTGGAGATTTGAACCAGCGACCTTCTCGCTGTGAGGCGACAGTGCTAACTGTATAAAGTAGCTAGAATCCGAACATGGATCATGAAAAGTCTCTGTTCATCAGTGAAGAGGGAATGTAAAGCCAGGCTCAGTAATATGATACAACTGACTCTCCTTAAAGCACAACGTCAATCTCCCCAGCTAAGCTTTTTGCCATGCACACCATGTATTTTACAAATGGATGTGAAACCGTTTTCATAAATTCTGAATATCTGTTTGCATAAACTTCACACCGACTGTCGTTTAGCTCTGACGGATGCTAATCTGTAGCAAGGGATCCCAGCGAGCGATGAAGGAGTCTGTTTATGGTCAAAGCCGCGCTACTTGATCTGGGAATTGAGATATGCTCACGCACTCTTAGCAACACATGGAGCACATTCTTTGGAATCTTCTTTGTTTTATCACTACACACGGTGTGTTATTCCACCTGAGTCAATACTGCGCGGCCCGGCATCTCTCCCGCTTAGGTCAGTGCACATGTCTTCCAGAGGCAGGCTTCAGCTTCGGCCCCTCTGCCCCTGTCTCTCCCAATCTCCAGCCCCAATAACAGAGCCTTACCACTCCCTGCCAGCGAAGAGGAAGTCCAGGAATGCATGTTTTTGATTCATATCACGAAGGGACCAGCTGCTCACCGCGAGTATAGTTTCACACATCAAGTCGATGGCAGTGTCTCTGTCTCGCCTTCTTCTCATATACAGTTCTATCGAAGCGCCAGAGATTTGAGCTCATAGTTTAACTTCAAGTTTCTGAAATCCAGACATGCCAAATTCCCTGCATATTTTCACGTCATTGTAATGCGTATTAATAGGTGTTTTCACGTCATTGTAATGCGTATTAACAGGTGTACAGGGCTCCTGCCAGAAAGATGTGCAGATGGTTTGAGTCCATTACCAAATACAAATGATTTCCATGACGTTCACTCTTTTCTCGCATGTCATGACAGCACAGTGCAGTACTAACCTAGATCACAAGTGTTTGTTATTATGATTGAAAGGAAAAACAAATCAAAGGTCTTCTTCCCATTTTGATTGTGTGCTAATGCACGCTAAACCTTAACGGCAACAAAGTTAACCTTAGCCGAGCTGCGGTCGTGTGTCTGCGAGCTGCAGGGTGGGTGAGGCCGCACAGCGGGCAAGCCTAGGAATCGAGCATGTGTGTAGCGCGCGAGATGCCTAGTATGGCAAATAGGCGAATCTCCCAAAATGTTGACGTGCTCCTTTAAGTCAACAAAATTGGGCCATAACATGTCAGCATGGATCCTAATAAAAGAAAAATGTTCAGAATACAAAAAAGAAGGAGAAAGACAGCATGTGAAGAATTGAGTCCCCCCCCCCCCCCAAAGTTATAGTGACCCCTGACCTAGTTTTGTCTCATTTATCTATTTTCATGAAGAAGGAACATGTTTAGAAGCCCCCATGCATTCATTCAACATACTAAGGTTGTTTACATACTTCATCCTTGTTTCCCCTTTTCTTTTAAATAGTCGTCTGCATCAATGAGCATCTTACCTGATGTCCCCTTGCAACACAAGAAAGAACACTCACCGCTGTGCTACATGGAAAAGTGAACTATTAGCTCAGAATTTCTCTGATTGTGCCACCAGTGCTGCGCTCTGCCATATTTGTGATATAGGTGTTGGAACTGATAAAGATATTTGTTTTCATGATCTTTGTTGGAAGGCAAACACCAGAGTGAAAATTGGGCACACACCCATGTTTGTCACAAAAGCAATATGTAACTTATTTATCTGATGTCAGATAGTACGTGCTTAGGATTTGTTTGTGATCTATTTATAATGCTTCAAGATGACTTTATAGTCATGTCATAGGATGAATCAGCGTGGCGTCACAACAACTATAAATCCTTCAGAAATGCGCAAGTGCAGTACTAGCCTAGAGAGCATAAGTGTTTATTATTATAATTGATAGGAAAAACAAATCAAATGTGTTCTTCCCATTTTGATTGTGTGCTAATGGACGCTAAACCTTAACGCCAACAAAATGTATCTTAACCCATTGATACCTGATGCAGCATTTGCGAGTATATCCCTCATTTGTGTGTGTATCCCTTTAAGACGCGGTTCGCGGTCTTAAAGGGATACACACACAAATGAGGGATACACACACAAATGCTGCATCAGGTATCAATGGGTTAAAGGAACATGCCAACATTTTGGGATTTGGGGATTCCCTATTTTCCATATTCCCGATAGTAAGACGAGAAGATAGATGCCCTTCTCTTCTCTGTGCGTGCGTTAGAAAAGTAGCAACGCGCCCCTCCTGCTAGTTAGCTTAGCACAATGACTGGTAGTCTATGAGACTGGCTAGCCTACCTAAGTCACCAAATATACATTCCAACAGCGCCAAAACATTTCTTATGCTACACCATTGTAAGTGTATGGTGTAGTAGGGAGGGAGACATTGTGCAAAATGTAGTAACAAGCAGAGCAATTGAGAGAGAGAGTGGCATCAGCGGAGGACCAAAATGCGTGACTCATTAGCCAATGAACAGCCAGGAAGGGGTCTCGCGCTACTTTTGAATGCTAAATGCAATAAAGTAAAATAAAGCTGATAAATGTACAATTTGATTTAAAAAAAAATCTTTCAAAGTACAACACAAATTGTCCATTTTGCTGCAACTCGACAGTGCTGCTTAATCCAGGACCTTACTTCCTGGAACTCTTGAGAGTGAAAAACTGGTCCATTGGAGTGAATGGAGATGTCGCAATTCTATATACACGGGTCTGATAACAAGGTATAAATGAGTTTTTGTAGCTTACAGACCATTTGTGTAAGCGTTCCTGTATCTCCTCCACTCCACATCACGTATCTACTGTACCATCTGTGGCAGGGCAGGAAATGAACTCTTTAGTCCACTGGCCACAGTGGCTGCTGCTACATCCCCAAATTCACCTGCCACTCTCCCTGTTTTCTTTGGTTGCCTACCAAAGTGGCTGGTGGAGTAGATCCACTTCCTAGCCGCAGCCAGACTTCCCCCAGCATTTGGCTGGGGGGTTGACCGACTCCCCACCTTGCCCTACTGGTCTCTTTCATTGTATCTTCTCACTTGCTACTTGACTGTTATTTATCAGCGATGTATTTCCAGCGACCATCTGGTGTGGCTGATACCACAGCGACAATATGGATTCCCCCCTCGTTTATCTTGTCCCACAAAACAACAACAACAACAATCTGATCATCTTGTCTGGAGAGCAGAACAGTGTGATAACAGTCAGCGGAGACCAGGAAAAGGCTGGGGGGAAAAAAAGATAAACATGTTCTCACTACCAGACAATATGGGTCTCGACAATAGGACTGTTGTCTTAAAGCACACTAGTGATTTCAGAGCCACAGAAAGCAGAGATGAAAGGAAATCAGGGTCTCTCTCTTGTTCTTGTCCTCTTGCAGGGCTGAACTCAAGTGCATTTCATGCTTTAGAAAACACACTAAAAACACGGTGAATTCCCGGTACCGTAATGTGACAGCCAGCCTGCGATTGGCGGCGAGTACTCATGGCAAAAGCACCAAAGGGGGGAGCTTCTCAGCAGAGCGGCAGGCCAACCAAAACAGAATCATGTTTGAACACCTATTTCCACTGGGACGGGTGTGGGGGGGGGGGGGGGGGGGGGGGGCAGTGCCGCGTGCATGCTTTAATCAGGATCTGAAAACAGGCAGGCCTTTGATAAAAGACTGGGCTCTGTACATTTATCTTCCTCCTCTGAAGGCGAGCTGCTGGCTTATGTCATCCACTTTGATCCTACTTTTTTGGAACATGGCGTAGGACATATCTCTTCTGGAGAGCTGCCGCCGATAACACTGGTCAGCTTGTAGCTTGTAGAGCAGTAAAAAAAAAAAAAAAAAAGTTCTGACACCCACCCCTCCCCTCCCCGCACCACCACCCCCACCTCCTCCTAAGCGTATGAGTGTGTGTGGTATGTGGTACCTCCCACGTGTGTTTTTTTCCCCCTCCCTGTATGGAAACAGTGCCATTAATTTTCCAAGCACTGTCATAAACATGGCCTCCTCGTTAACGAGGAGCTGTGACAGGGTATCATCGCCCCACACTGTCATAAACATGGCCTCCTAGTTAACGAGGAGCTGTGACAGGGTATCATCGCCCCACACTGTAATAAACATGGTCTCCTCGTTAACGAGGAGCTGTGACAGGGTATCGCCCCACACTGTCATAAACATGGTCTCCTCGTTAAAGAGGAGCTGTGACAGGGTATCGCCCCACACTGTAATAAACATGGTCTCCTCGTTAACGAGGAGCTGTGACAGGGTATCGCCCCACACTGTCATAAACATGGCCTCCTAGTTAACGAGGAGCTGTGACAGGGTATCATCGCCCCACACTGTAATAAACATGGTCTCCTCGTTAACGAGGAGCTGTGACAGGGTATCGCCCCACACTGTAATAAACATGGTCTCCTCGTTAAAGAGGAGCTGTGACAGGGTATCGCCCCACACTGTAATAAACATGGTCTCCTCGTTAACGAGGAGCTGTGACAGGGTATCGCCCCACACTGTCATAAACATGGCCTCCTAGTTAAAGAGGAGCTGTGACAGGGTATCACCCCACACTGTCATAAACATGGCCTCCTAGTTAAAGAGGAGCTGTGACAGGGTATCACCCCACACTGTCATAAACATGGCCTCCTAGTTAACGAGGAGCTGTGACAGGGTATGGTCCCACACTGTCATAAACATGGCCTCCTAGTTAAAGAGGAGCTGTGACAGGGTATCACCCCACACTGTCATAAACATGGCCTCCTAGTTAACGAGGAGCTGTGACAGGGTATGGTCCCACACTGTCATAAACATGGCCTCCTAGTTAAAGAGGAGCTGTGACAGGGTATCGCCCCACACTGTCATAAACATGGCCTCCTAGTTAAAGAGGAGCTGTGACAGGGTATCACCCCACACTTTCATAAACATGGCCTCCTAGTTAACGAGGAGCTGTGACAGGGTATGGCCCCACACTGTCATAAACATGGCCTCCTAGTTAAAGAGGAGCTGTGACAGGGTATCGCCCCACACTGTCATAAACATGGCCTCCTAGTTAAAGAGGAGCTGTGACAGGGTATGGCCCCACACTGTCATAAACATGGCCTCCTAGTTAAAGAGGAGCTGTGACAGGGTATCACCCCACACTGTCATAAACATGGCCTCCTAGTTAACGAGGAGCTGTGACAGGGTATCACCCCACACTGTCATAAACATGGCCTCCTAGTTAACGAGGAGCTGTGACAGGGTATGGCCCCACACTGTCATAAACATGGCCTCCTAGTTAAAGAGGAGCTGTGACAGGGTATCGCCCCACACTGTCATAAACATGGCCTCCTAGTTAAAGAGGAGCTGTGACAGGGTATGGCCCCACACTGTCATAAACATGGCCTCCTAGTTAAAGAGGAGCTGTGACAGGGTATCGCCCCACACTGTCATAAACATGGCCTCCTAGTTAACGAGGAGCTGTGACAGGGTATGTCCCCACACTGTCATAAACATGGCCTCCTAGTTAACGAGAAGCTGTGACAGGGTATTGCCCCACACTGTCATAAACATGGCCTCCTAGTTAAAGAGGAGCTGTGACAGGGTATCACCCCACACTGTCATAAACATGGCCTCCTAGTTAACGAGGAGCTGTGACAGGGTATCGCCCCACACTTTCATAAACATGGCCTCCTCGTTAACGAGGAGCTGTGACAGGGTATCATCACCCCACACTGTCATAAACATGGCCTCCTAGTTAAAGAGGAGCTGTGACAGGGTATCATCACCCCACACTGTCATAAACATGGCCTCCTAGTTAACGAGGAGCTGTGACAGGGTATCGCCCCACACTTTCATAAACATGGCCTCCTAGTTAACGAGGAGCTGTGACAGGGTATGGCCCCACACTGTCATAAACATGGCCTCCTAGTTAACGAGGAGCTGTGACAGGGTATGGCCCCACACTGTCATAAACATGGTCTCCTAGTTAACGAGGAGCTGTGACAGGGTATGGCCCCACACTGTCATAAACATGGCCTCCTAGTTAACGAGGAGCTGTGACAGGGTATGGCCCCACACTGTCATAAACATGGCCTCCTAGTTAACGAGGAGCTGTGACAGGGTATGTCCCCACACTGTCATAAACATGGCCTCCTAGTTAACGAGGAGCTGTGACAGGGTATGGCCCCACACTGTCATAAACATGGCCTCCTAGTTAACGAGGAGCTGTGACAGGGTATGGCCCCACACTGTCATAAACATGGCCTCCTAGTTAACGAGGAGCTGTGACAGGGTATCGCCCCACACTGTCATAAACATGGCCTCCTAGTTAAAGAGGAGCTGTGACAGGGTATCACCCCACACTGTCATAAACATGGCCTCCTAGTTAACGAGAAGCTGTGACAGGGTATCGCCCCACACTGTCATAAACATGGCCTCCTAGTTAAAGAGGAGCTGTGACAGGGTATCGCCCCACACTGTCATAAACATGGCCTCCTAGTTAACGAGGAGCTGTGACAGGGTATGGCCCCACACTGTCATAAACATGGCCTCCTAGTTAACGAGGAGCTGTGACAGGGTATGGCCCCACACTGTCATAAACATGGCCTCCTAGTTAAAGAGGAGCTGTGACAGGGTATGGCCCCACACTGTCATAAACATGGCTTCCTAGTTAACGAGGAGCTGTGACAGGGTATCACCCCACACTGTCATAAACATGGCCTCCTAGTTAACGAGGAGCTGTGACAGGGTATGGCCCCACACTGTCATAAACATGGCCTCCTAGTTAAAGAGGAGCTGTGACAGGGTATCACCCCACACTGTCATAAACATGGCCTCCTAGTTAACGAGAAGCTGTGACAGGGTATTGCCCCACACTGTCATAAACATGGCCTCCTAGTTAACGAGAAGCTGTGACAGGGTATTGCCCCACACTATCATATATATCATATAAGTTTTTTCCTCTCTTTTCTGATTCACTCTTAAATGTTTCCTTTTTTCCTTCTTCCCACACTGTCATAAACATGGCCTCCTAGTTAAAGAGGAGCTGTGACAGGGTATCACCCCACACTGTCATAAACATGGCCTCCTAGTTAAAGAGGAGCTGTGACAGGGTATCATCGCCCCACACTGTAATAAACATGGTCTCCTCGTTAACGAGGAGCTGTGACAGGGTATCGCCCCACACTGTCATAAACATGGCCTCCTAGTTAACGAGGAGCTGTGACAGGGTATCACCCCACACTGTCATAAACATGGCCTCCTAGTTAACGAGGAGCTGTGACAGGGTATCACCCCACACTGTCATAAACATGGCCTCCTAGTTAAAGAGGAGCTGTGACAGGGCATTGCCCCACCATGTGCGAGGGAAACAATATTTGACTTGGAGATGTTCCTGGCGATGAGGCCAAACCCTGCAGCAGATGTCATGGATGAGTGCTTCAGAATAACGCTGATAGGAGCTGAGCTAGACCGTACCACCCATGACAGGCTCAAGCATTAATCCACGCATCAGCATTTAGAGGAACACCTAACACTTGTGCCAGCGTCACAACACTTCTGTGTGCACTTACATTATCCTGGTCCAACAGCATGAGGCCACAGCCACACTGACCTGTCAGAACATGGACACAATGACTCACGGGTAGATTGTCCGTTGGGCTGTTTTGGAACGTCGATGCTATTTTGTTTAAACGCCTCTGAGTCTGATTTGCGGTGAAGAATCCGTCCGTCAAGAAAAAGTTCAACTGAGTTGAACTTGCTGTCCGTCAAAACGGACGGAAGTGGAAACGGACGCAGCATCAGCACTGCGGATGGACATCTCTCATTGGAAACTAGAAAAGTGCATGCAGATCTCCACTAGGCCTAACCATAACCAAACCTAGACCAGTAGAAGTCCTGTACCTCCTCAAACATTCCACCTCCTGCTGCGTACCCCTCTACCTCCACAGTCACACCTCCTGCTGCGTACCCCTCTACCTCCACAGTCCACCTCCTGCTACGTACCCCTCTACCTCCACAGTCCACCTCCTGCTACGTACCCCTCTACCTCCACAGTCCACCTCCTGCTGCGTACCCCTCTACCTCCACAGTCACACCTCCTGCTGCATACCCCTCTACCTCCACAGTCCACCTCCTGCTACGTACCCCTCTACCTCCACAGTCCACCTCCTGCTACGTACCCCTCTACCTCCACAGTCACACCTCCTGCTGCGTACCCCTCTACCTCCACAGTCACACCTCCTGCTGCGTACCCCTCTACCTCCACAGTCACACCTCCTGCTGCGTACCCCTCTACCTCCACAGTCACACCTCCTGCTGCGTACCCCTCTACCTCTACAGTCACACCTCCTGCTGCGTACCCCTCTACCTCCACAGTCCACCTCCTGCTGCGTACCCCTCTACCTCCACAGTCCACCTCCTGCTGCGTACCCCTCTACCTCCACAGTCAACCTCCTGCTGTGTGCCCCTCTACCTCCACAGTCACACCTCCTGCTGCGTACCCCTCTACCTCCACAGTCACACCTCCTGCTGTGTACCCCTCTACCTCCACAGTCACACCTCCTGCTGCGTACCCCTCTACCTCCACAGTCACACCTCCTGCTGCGTACCCCTCTACCTCCACAGTCACACCTGGATGTGGCTTTCCTGGGAAAATTCAGTCATTAACGTTACTGAAAGTAGCAAGAGCGTAGCAAGTAACCATGGCTGCACAGACAGAGAAAAGATCAACTCAAACTGCAGCAACAGAATATATAGGCTCCACCCACACTGTTTGATTGACAGGTGTTCTCTGGGAAGTGGAGTGCAGACACACCATAGCAATTAGCGCTCGGCACTAAAGATGCCAACAAAATGAATCCAAATAACAAGAATCTACCTGGATTAATTACCCTTTCAACTTTTACAATCAATACTCTTCATATAGTGAGCATGGTTTTTGGAAGCCCTAATCTGCCCCGTTTGGAGTTTCTTGAAAAGGATCAGGACCAAACAATGCGGTCCAAGAGTTTGGAGGAAGTGCAACCAGGAAGACAATGGGAATATTGAGAATTCCTCTGCGTCATTAGAGAAGACCAGGATTAGCAGAGACTTCCTGTTTGCGACTCGCTCGGGGCCAGACCAGCCTGTGATGTTGGCATTAAAGAGAGAAGGTAACCTTTGAAAGGATACCTTAAAGAGGCCCGCCACAGGGGGCATGTTTTCTTTCCCATGACACATTGAGCTGCCACTTAGCCTACAGAGAGTAAGTCCAGTGCCCCCCCTCCCTGCCCCCACTTAGCCTACAGAGAGTAAGTCCAGTGTCCCCCCCTCCCTGCCCCTACTAAGCCTACAGAGAGTAAGTCCAGTGTCCCCCTCCCTGCCCCTACTTAGCCTACAGAGAGTAAGTCCAGTCCCCCCTGCCTGCCCCCACTTAGCCTACAGAGAGTAAGTCCAGTGTCCCCTCCCTGCCCCCACTTAGCCTACAGAGAGTAAGTCCAGTGCCCCCCCCCTCCCTGCCCCCACTTAGCCTACAGAGAGTAAGTCCAGTGCCCCCCTCCCTGCCCCTACTAAGCCTACAGAGGGTAAGTCCAGTGCCCCCCCTCCCTGCCCCCACTTAGCCTACAGAGAGTAAGTCCAGTGCCCCCCTCCCTGCCCCCACTTAGCCTACAGATAGTAAGTCCAGTGTCCCCCTCCCTGCCCCCACTTAGCCTACAGAGAGTAAGTCCAGTGCCCCCTCCCTGCCCCCACTTAGCCTACAGAGAGTAAGTCCAGTGCCCCCTCCCTGCTCCCACTTAGCCTACAGAGAGTAAGTCCAGTGCCCCCCTCCCTGCCCCCACTTAGCCTACGGAGAGTAAGTCCAGTGCCCCCCCTCCCTGCCCCCACTTAGCCTACAGAGAGCGAGTCCAGTGCCCCCCCTCCCTGCCCCCACTTAGCCTACAGAGAGTAAGTCCAGTGCCCCCCCTCCCTGCCCCCACTTAGCCTACAGAGAGTAAGTCCAGTGCCCCCCCTCCCTGCCCCCACTTAGCCTACAGAGAGTAAGTCCAGTGCCCCCCCTCCCTGCCCCCACTTAACCTACAGAGAGCAAGTCCAGTGTCCCCCCTCCCTGCCCCCACTTAGCCTACAGAGAGTAAGTCCAGTGTCCCCCCTCCCTGCCCCCACTTAGCCTACAGAGAGCAAGTCCAGTGTCCCCCCCCCCCCTCCTGCCCCCACTTAGCCTACAGAGAGTAAGTCCAGTGCCCCCCTCCCTGCTCCCACTTAGCCTACAGAGAGTAAGTCCAGTGCCCCCCCTCCCTGCTCCCACTTAGCCTACAGAGAGTAAGTCCAGTGCCCCCCTCCCTGCTCCCACTTAGCCTACAGAGAGTAAGTCCAGTGCCCCCCCTCCCTGCCCCCACTTAGCCTACAGAGAGTAAGTCCAGTGCCCCCCTCCCTGCCCCCACTTAGCCTACAGAGAGTAAGTCCAGTGCCCCCCTCCCTGCTCCCACTTAGCCTACAGAGAGTAAGTCCAGTGCCCCCCCTCCCTGCCCCCACTTAGCCTACAGAGAGTAAGTCCAGTGCCCCCCTCCCTGCCCCCACTTAGCCTACAGAGAGTAAGTCCAGTGCCCCCCCTCCCTGCCCCCACTTAGCCTACAGAGAGTAAGTCCAGTGCCCCCCCTCCCTGCCCCCACTTAGCCTACAGAGAGTAAGTCCAGTGTCCCCCCTCCCTGCTCCCACTTAGCCTACAGAGAGTAAGTCCAGTGCCCCCCCTTTCTGCCCCCACTTAGCCTACAGAGAGTAAGTCCAGTGTCCCCCTCCCTGCCCCCACTTAGCCTACAGAGAGTAAGTCCAGTGTCCCCCCTCCCTGCTCCCACTTAGCCTACAGAGAGTAAGTCCAGTGCCCCCCCTTTCTGCCCCCACTTAGCCTACAGAGAGTAAGTCCAGTGCCCCCCCTCCCTGCCCCCACTTAGCCTACAGAGAGTAAGTCCAGTGTCGCCCCTCCCTGCCCCCACTTAGCCTACAGAGAGTAAGTTCAGTGTCCCCCCTCCCTGCCCCCACTTAGCCTACAGAGAGTAAGTCCAGTGCCCCCTCCCTGCCCCCACTTAGCCTACAGAGAGTAAGTCCAGTGCCCCCCCTCCCTGCCCCTACTTAGCCTACAGAGAGTAAGTCCAGTGCCCCCCCTCCCTGCCCCCACTTAGCCTACAGAGAGTAAGTCCAGTGCCCCCCTCCCTGCCCCCACTTAGCCTACAGAGAGTAAGTCCAGTGCCCCCCCTCCCTGCCCCCACTTAGCCTACAGAGAGTAAGTTCAGTGTCCCCCTCCCTGCCCCCACTTAGCCTACAGAGAGTAAGTCCAGTGCCCCCCTCCCTGCCCCCACTTAGCCTACAGAGAGTAAGTCCAGTGCCCCCCTCCCTGCCCCCACTTAGCCTACAGAGAGTAAGTCCAGTGCCCCCCTCCCTGCTCCCACTTAGCCTACAGAGAGTAAGTCCAGTGCCCCCCCTCCCTGCCCCCACTTAGCCTACAGAGAGTAAGTCCAGTGCCCGCCCTCCCTGCCCCCACTTAGCCTACAGAGAGTAAGTTCAGTGCCCCCCCTCCCTGCTCCCACTTAGCCTACAGAGAGTAAGTCCAGTGCCCCCTCCCTGCCCCCACTTAGCCTACAGAGAGTAAGTCCAGTGCCCCCCCTCCCTGCCCCCACTTAGCCTACAGAGAGTAAGTCCAGTGCCCCCCTCCCTGCCCCTACTTAGCCTACAGAGAGTAAGTCCAGTGCCCCCCTCCCTGCCCCTACTTAGCCTACAGAGAGTAAGTCCAGTGCCCCCCCTCCCTGCCCCCACTTAGCCTACAGAGAGTAAGTCCAGTGTCCCCCTCCCTGCCCCCACTTAGCCTACAGAGAGTAAGTCCAGTGCCCCCCCTCCCTGCCCCTACTTAGCCTACAGAGAGTAAGTCCAGTGCCCCCCCTCCCTGCCCCCACTTAGCCTACAGAGAGTAAGTCCAGTGTCCCCCTCCCTGCCCCCACTTAGCCTACAGAGAGTAAGTCCAGTGCCCCCTCCCTGCCCCCACTTAGCCTACAGAGAGTAAGTCCAGTGTCCCCCCTCCCTGCCCCCACTTAGCCTACAGAGAGTAAGTCCAGTGCCACCCCTCCCCTCCCCCACTTAGCCTACAGAGAGTAAGTCCAGTGCCCCCCCCCCCCTCCTGCCCCCACTTAACCTACAGAGAGTAAGTCCACCGTCCCCCTCCCTGCCCCCACTTAGCCTACAGAGAGTAAGTCCAGTGCCCCCTCCCTGCCCCCACTTAGCCTACAGAGAGTAAGTCCAGTGCCCCCCCTCCCCTCCCCCACTTAGCCTACAGAGAGTAAGTCCAGTGCCCCCCCTCCCCTCCCCCACTTAACCTACAGAGAGTAAGTCCAGTGCCCCCCTCCCCTCCCCCACTTAGCCTACAGAGAGTAAGTCCAGTGCCCCCCTCCCTGCCCCCACTTAGCCTACAGAGAGTAAGTCCAGTGTCCCCTCCCTGCCCTCACTTAGCCTACAGAGAGTAAGTCCACCGTCCCCCCCTCCCTGCCCCCACTTAGCCTACAGAGAGTAAGTCCACCGTCCCCCTCCCTGCCCCCACTTAGCCTACAGAGAGTAAGTCCAGTGCCCCCCCTCCCTGCCCCTACTTACAGTAGCCTACACAGAGTAAGTTCAGTGCCCCCCCCCCCCTCCTGCCCATGCAACTGGCAGATCATAAACTGATACTAAAGAAAGGGCTCGCAAAGAAATTTACGATAATGGTTTGTAAAACAACTTTCAAATGACAAGGAGTGGAGGAGCTCTGCTTTGTGTCACAGCACCGTGGTCGCTGTGCTGCCTCGGCCTCAGCGTGGTCGTTACGCTGCCTCAGTCTCTTAGCCTGCCCAGGTGTGAGCTGTTTGCTAAAGAGCTCTGTGGCACTTGACCCCATTATCAGCAGCTGTTAGCCGTGCCCGCTCAACACACTCCGCCTCGCTCCATTTATTTATGACTGCCGTGATCAGAGCAATTTGTCAAGTAAACTGGGAAGAATTTCACCTGGAATGGCTACCAAATGGCTACCAAATGACTACCAAATGACTACCAAATGGCTACACTTTTTTCCCGCGTGAATCTTGTGATTCAACAATCACCTCGAGGTATCATTTGTATGTTTGTTAATAATTAACAATTGTTTAATTAATGATTGTCTCATGGGGTTACTTGTGAACTATCTCTTTATTTCTAACCTGTATGGGACATTGGGACAATGCAAATGAGATTTTCACTGCTGGTAAAAATTGTGAGAAGCCGATGGCTGAATCATTGCTTTCTCAATAAATACTGCAGAGAGTGAATAATAATGAAAAGGCCAATAGCATATCGAGCAAATGTACTTGGCCAATTCCCCCTGCTGTCCCAGTCGTTGCTCCACCCCCTCTGCTGATCTGGCTTGTAGACTAGCATTATGCTTCCTCCGATACATGTGCAGTCACCAGCCACTTCTTTTCACCAGTTTGACTGGCAGGACGTAGCGCGTGGGAGGAACACGCTATTACCCCCGGTTCCCCCATCCACCCCCATCCCCTGAACCGGCGCCCCAACCGACCAGAGGAGGCACTAGTGCAGCGACCAGGCTTCCCATATATATATATATATATATATATATATATATATATATATATATATATATATATATATATATATATATATATATATATTTTTTTTACAAAAATCAAAGAGTCATCACATCTAAGACAGATTTTCAAAATCTGTCGGCATGGTCGAAGAAAATCAGGATAATAGCGCGAGTGCTCCGTAAAATTAGCATAAAGGGGCATGGCCGGGTGAGTTGAGTCCAGTTCCGGTATTCAGTTATTGAAACGTGCTTGCCCCAGAGGTCTAAAAAAATACATTATTATTTATTTATTTTTTATCGATACATTCCCAGATTGCATCATGTAATTTCTAATCTACAATGGAATAACATGACTGCACTCTGTACAGTACAGGATGTTTTCATGTCCCGTAGACTGATCACAGCCTGATCAAGCACACTCCTACTTTTTAATTGAGTTTAATAAAACATAACGGCGTGAAAAATACTCTTTTGTTTCTAGACGCATTTTTGAACATTTTGTCAGTTTTTTTGTAATACTTCAGATGTTAGGAATAAATGCACTGAATGTTTAGATTGACATCTTTCACCTTGATGTTTACACATTCACAAGCTAAACAAGCCGTCTGGATTTCTAAACACTGATTGGTTTAGTTTGCGAGAAAGCTTGACGACGTTACGGAAATGTTTTCAGTGGAACTTAAGCCTCTGTTAAGAGTGAGTTCATCCAGCCATGTAACGTTTTAACCTTCACCCAGAGTAAACACCACTAATAAGAGCTACTCTAAATAAACATATCCCATTGCATCAAGGTGGTGGGGAAACAGTCCAGCAGCAGCCTATGGGCTTGTTGGAGAAGTGGGCTTGTGACCGAATGATCGGCAGTTTGAATCCCTGGAAACGACTGGAAGGATCTGTGCCGGGGAAGTGAGGGACAAACACTCAAGGGAACTTATTAATCAGAGTCAAGGTGCCGACCTCCAGCTGCTGCTCAGTGTGCATCAGGAGAAGACTGTGGTTGGACCCAGAGCGACGTCAGCAGAGGTCCAAAATGTGTGACTCAGTAGCCAATGAATAGCCAGGAAGGAGGTTTGCGCTACTTTTGAATGCTAAAATAAAGCAGATAGTCTATAATTTGATTCTTTAAATGTCTGACCCTTTCAAAGTATATGTCACAAATGTGTCCATTTTGCTGCAACTAGACAGCGCTGCTTAATCCAGAACCTTACTTCCGGGAACTCTTGAGAGTAAAAAAAACTGGTCCGTTGGAGTGAACGGAGATGTCGCGACTCTTCTATATACACGGCTCTGGTTGGACCAAGCTGCTCCCAATAGAGCTGACCAGAGCAATTTAGAGAGAGAGTGGCATCAGCGGAGGACCAAAATGCATCACTCATTAGCCAATGAACAGCCAGGAATGGGTTTTGCGCTACTTTTGAATGCTAAAATAAAGCTGATAATGTACAATTTGATTAAAAAGAAAAAAAAACGTTCAAAGTACAACACAAACTGTCCATTTTGCTGCAACTCGACAGCGCTGCTTAATCCAGAACCTTATTTCCTGGAACTCCTGAGAGTAAAAAAAACTGGTCCATTGGAGTGAATGGAGATGTCGCAACTCTTCTATATATACGGCTCTGGAGCTGACCAGAAGAAAATCGCAGTATGAACTTCAGCTCTTTCTAAATTCCCAGAGGCTGTGAGAGGGGGGATGAGAGGGACAAGGGGAGGAGACAAACGACATCCAAACTGGATTTCTAAACAAGGTGCGTTAGAGCAGCTCATCTTGGTACAATATTGATGGAAACTGTGGTGGCCTACCGGTTAGAGAAACCAGCTCATGCAGGCTTTTTCCTGCCTCAAAATGAGCTGCAGGTGGTACTACAGCCTGACCCATATGGGGTTTTTCAGACTGGATTTTGCACCGATTTAAGACTGTATGAAATCAATATAAATATAAAAAACATGACCAATAACCCATCTTATGAAGATAAGATAATAATAATTGAATATTTATTCTGTTGCAGTTGTCATATTAACAGTCGGTATGGTTGGGTGATTGTAACTATAGAGCGAGTAAAAGGAAACTGATAGCTGAGTGATCGCCTTTGATACGTTTCTCCCAGTCCCATGAATAGTTGGCTCATTTGGAGCAGCAGATAGGAGGCTCCTTGAGATGGTTGGCATTCTTGCTACTTTCTCTGACATGTTTGGTCTGTAACGAACAGGCTTTGAAAGCTTCTGTCAACGGCACAAATGCCTAATAACGTGGAAAGAGTTTGTCTCGGGTCAAAAGAGTTAACCTCTGCTTGTGTGCGTGGCTAAACTTGGATAAGAGTCAGACAAGGAGCATGATAGTCAGGCCTTTCAAGATTTATTTGGGTCCCTCCCACTCTTAAAAACACACTTCAGTTAATTTTGTGTGGTATGTGTCAGATTTCTTCCTCCTCTTCCCACCACATACCCGCATTGTTCTCCACCACACAAGGACACTCGGCATACTTTCAGATTAGCTCTAACCCAGGCTTAGGCGTATTGTGGCTTGACTACCAGGACACATGTTTGCCTTGTTAGCTTGTTGGTGTTACTTGGTGGCTTAACGTTGCTATTTTAAAGGGATAGCCCACTGAGTCGACTCAAAAGACTAGACAATTGATTTTGAATTAGTTAGAAATACGTCTAAAGTATAGAAACCCTTCCCTTTGTTTACTATACTGTACTGTATGTTGAGAGAGGCCCTGAAATACTTTTTTATTTTTATTTTTTATTTATTTATTTTTATTTTTAACTTTTTTTTCCTGGATTTTTCTCCCATTTTCTCCCCAATTGTACTTGGCCAATTCCCCCTGCTATCCCGGTCATTGCTCCACCCCCTCTGCCGATCTGGGGAGAGTTGTAGACTAGCACATGCTCCCTCTGATACATGTGCATTTGCCAGCTGGTTCTTTATCCCCCGACAGTGAGGATTTTCACTGGCAGGACGCAGCACGTGGGAGGATCACGCTATTCCCCTCCCCCTCCGAACAGGTGAGCTGTGACTGACCAGAGGAGGCGCTAGTCCAGCACCCAGGACATAATATACCCCACCGCCTTTCCACCCAGACACGGCCAATAAGTGTCTGTAGGAACGCCCGACCAAGCAGGAGGTAACACGTGGGTGCAAACCTGCGACCCTCGTGTGGGTAGGCAGGGTATCTACCACTACACTACCTGGACACCCAGCCATAGCTATTTTCAAGCACAATTATTTTTCTTTCTTTCTTTCTTTCTTTCTTTCTTTCTTTCTTTCTTTCTTTCTTTCTTTCTTTCTTTCTTTCTTTCTTTCTTTCTTTCTTTCTTTCTTCTGCTTCTCACACTCTTTTTCTCATGCTCACCGGAGGTCTGAGGTCAGCTTCCACATTGCGTGGAAGTATTTCAATGCTCTGTGTGTCAGTGAATTCTAAATATAGCTCACTCACATTGCGTGGAAGTATTTCAATGCTCTGTGTGTCAGTGAATTCTAAATATAGCTCACTCACATTGCGTGGAAGTATTTCAATGCTCTGTGTGTCAGTGAATTCTAAATATAGCTCACTCACATTGCGTGGAAGTATTTCAATGCTCTGTGTGTCAGTGAATTCTAAATATAGCTCACTCACATTGCGTGGAAGTATTTCAATGCTCTGTGTGTCAGTGAATTCTAAATATAGCTCACTCACATTGCGTGGAAGTATTTCAATGCTCTGTGTGTCAGTGAATTCTAAATATAGCTCACTCACATTGCGTGGAAGTATTTCAATGCTCTGTGTGTCATAGTGAATTCTAAATATAGCTCACTCACATTGCATGGGAGTATTTCAGTGCTCTGTGTGTCATGGTGAATTCTAAATATAGTTCCCTCCATCCTGAGGCCTATGTGCATCTTCAAAGGCCTAATCATAACCTTCCTCTTCTGTGTTTATTTCTGTCCGCCCAACCTTTAATTACCAAACTGGAAATCAATCTCTCGCAGGTCTTTCATTTGTTAGATTGTGTTTGACCACTGAAATTATTATCTGCATTTAGCCACCAATAAAATGTTACCACATTGAGTGTGTGTGTGTGTGTGTGTGTGTGTGTGTGTGTGTGTGTGTGTGTGTGTGTGTGTGTGTGTGTGTGTGTATGTGTGTGTGTGTGTGTGTGTGTGTGTGTGTGTGTGTGTGCGTGTGCGTGTGTGTGTGGGTGGGGGGGCGGGCATGTATGTGGATATGAGCGTAATCGAGAGACCAAATTTTCCCATCTGTCCCTCTAACAGATATTTTTGCTCCATGTCCAGAGAAATGTATTAAAGGGACAGCTCACCCTAAAATCCAAAATACATATTTTTGCTCTCACCTGTAGTGCTATTTATCCATCTATATCGTTTTGGGATAGTTGCCTGAGTTTTGGAGATATCGGCCGCAGAGATGTCTGCCTTCTCTTGAACACAATGGAACTGGATGGCACTCGGCTTGTGGTGCTCGAAGCACCAAAAAATATATTTGAAAAACTCAACAGCATTGTCTCTTTCCAGAAATCATGACCCGGTTACTCAAGATAATGCACAGACTTTGTTGTGAGCAGTTTCATGTAGGAACTATTTTCTTTTGCAGGCTCATGTAGGAACTAGCTAGCAGCTAGCGGGTGTAGGTCGGGCAAAAGAAAATAGTTCCTCCATGAAACTGCTCATAACAAGGTCTGTGAATTATCTTGAGTAACGGGGTCATGATTTCTGGAAAGAGACATTGCTGTTGAGTTTATCAAATGTATTTCTTTGGTGCTTTGAGCACCACAAGCCGAGTGCCATCCAGTTCCATTGTGTTGGAGAGAAGCCAGAAACTCTGCGGCCATATCTCCAAATCTCAGGCAACTAACGCAAAACGATATAGATGGATAAATAGCACTACAGGTGAGAGGGAATATATGTATTTTTGATTTTAGGGTGAGCTGTTCCTTTAAGCTGAGTTTTGTCACTTGTCATTTGCTTCCACAAAGTTTGTCTAGAAAGAATTTGGACTTAATGGCAGTGCACATTGACAAATCTTCTTGTTTTGCAGATAGAACAACTCCATATTTGTAACATTTCAGCTCATTAGTTGACAATCAACAATTCAAATATTTAACAGATGTTCAATCTATAGAGTATACGTGAGAATTCATGAACATACCTATTACACTAGGTGGTGTGTGGAATGGGAAGCAAACAGAAAACAGTTTGTTGAATCTCAAATAGCAAGCTGTTAAATCAACATGTACAGACAAAGCAACAGTTGAATTGTTGAATGTCAGCTAATAAGCTGTTGAAATGTTACAAATGCTCTGTAGGCAGACTCAACCCTCATTTTGCATCGCACTTATTTGCAAACTAATAATGCTATGTCGGGCATCTGCCTTTAACAAATACTTTCAATAGCCCGTGAACAACAGTCATTATTGAGTCGTCGAGCTGTGCCCAGCCCCGTGCCCTGGCAGCTGTATGTCGGTGTTGGGTCTGATTGTGCCTGTGTACACTTTCCCTTTCAAAAGCCAACACCTGCTGTGATAAGGCTGCACCTGTTTTCACAAGTGATTTGAACCAGAGTCAACACTAATCACATGAACAACTCCTCATTATGATTTGAACCAGAGTCAACACTAATCACATGAACAACTCCTCATTATGCTGTAAACAGTTGGCTCACTTCCTAGACACGAGTCTCTCTTTACAGCACGGCCACCTCACAAGTCAAATGTCTCTATTTAAAGCTGTGCCAGGCACGTGGAGCTGCAACAGAGAATAGTGTCCCATCATCCTCACCAGTGGCGGACTGCATAATCGGGCACGTCGGGCAAATGCCCGGTGGCCTGGCCTGGCTTGGCCTGTCAAAAAATTTTTTTTATTTTTTTATTTTTTTTTGTTCCTTTTTTTCAGGCCAGGCCAGGCCACTCACTGAACAGCAGGCCAGGCGCCGCCTACTGGTTTACTAGTGGTTTTATTACTTTATTCAGGTTTAAAGTGGGTGCATCTCATTGTAAAATTGGACTTGGCCCAAATTGGGCTTCAAACGGCCCAAATCGGGCTTCAAACGGCCCAAATTGGGCTTCAAACGGCCCAAATCGGGCTTTAAACGACCCAAATCTGGCTTCAAACGGCCCAAATTGGGCTTCAAACGGCCCAAATTGAGCTTCAAACGGCCCAAAATTTTCTGCTGCTTGGTATCTAATGCCCGGCCTGAATTATGATCCCAGTCCGCCCCTGATCCTCACTAATTGAGACGTCGCACATTCTATATTTCTATATTATACATTCTCAAAAATTATAACCTTTTGTTGGGTATGTATTGTGCATTTCACCACAGGAAGCAATTAATCAAAACTTAGAGCCCTGGCACAGCAAGCAGACGGTCGGCCATCATCAGTGTCTGGGCCGTCTCTGAGCCTCAGTGGGTCTAGTCTTTGCAGTGTGTCCCGCACCCCGTTGGCTCTGATTGGCCCTGATTGGCCTTGTCGGCAGCTTCTACATGTTGAATAGAGAGGCAAAGTGACCGCCTACTTCCTGCTTCAGCACTGTACCAGAGATTTTCATCCGCCATTTCTTTTCCCATCGACATTTCGTAAAATGCTTATAAAAAGAGTTTTACTGGTTCAAACCAAACGTTCAGCTAACGCTATAATCGGGAGAGACCATAGAACATTTCACTCGGACCAAAACAAAACTCTTTTTATAAGCATTTTACAAAATGTCGATGGGAAAATAAATGGCGGATGAAAATCTCTGGTACAGTGCTGATGCAGGAAGTGACGTTCCACTTTGCCTCTCTATTGCCGTCAGTGAGAGAAAGCATTCGGATTGGCTGATCAGCTGGTTAATTAAGCGAAGCAGTGCAGGAGAAGAGAGTTCTCATTTTTCATCTTCATCTCATCTGATCATTCCAATAAATGACTTTCCCCCATTGTAATACAAGGCCGGTGCCCACCAGGCTGTAGCATCAGGCCGGTGCCCCCCCCACCCCACCAGGCTGTAGCATCAGGGATTTTATTGATTTATTTTGCCTCATTTTGCCTATGGAAGCTGTGTGACGGCCCGCACCGGGCCCCCATCACAAAAGACACTTGGGCGGTGGTGGTGGGGCGGGCGGCGCGGGCCCTGCCACCGGGGCGAACAACCTTTCTGGGGGAAACCCTGAAATATTTTCACAATGACCTGTCCTTCAGGAAAGCCCCTTGAGCCTGTCGCTGTATGATATCACCCATTTAGTTTGGTTTCTCCTTATTTTTCCACCTCTTCCTCTCTCTTTCCACAAGCAGAAGACCACGCAGGGGCCGCCAACATTACAAGTTGCCTGCCTGGTGCAGCTGCAATCTGTGTTCTTACCCCAAAACAAATGGATGATCATTTGACTTTAATTTAACTACTTAGCAGGTTCAACTCATGTCAATGTTCTCTAACATATCATATAACATGGAAAGGGACAGTCTTTAGTCAAGTTAGCAAGACTCACAGTCACAGTCTCATATGAACAGAACTTTTCACAGATTAATTTTAAAGCTTTATTCTTCCCCCCCGCACACAGGAACATCACTAATCTATTTCAGTTTGATTCAAAAGCAGGGTTGTTTTGGAGATCCCGGAGAGGTGGAATGTTGTAATAATGCGTGTCAGGCTCAGTAGAGAGTTGTAATAACTGGCTTTGAACAGACAGTTAATTGTCTCGTGCCTCCAAATGACGTTTTGGTAGATTGGTTAAGATCAGACCAATCTCTCAAACATCTCAGGAGGAAGTGATGCCCCACCCAGTGACTTTCAACTCATGCTTTGATTTAGTCAAAGGAGTGACAGTTTACCCTAAAACATGAAAAGATGGAGGAAGTTGAGCTCATGAGGGGGGGGGGGGGTGGAGCAACAATGAAGGCAACTACTCCAACTGAAATCCTCATTACCACCACACCCCCCCTTGTCCTAATATGCTCTTGTCGTCCCCCTGCTGTCCCGGTCGTTGCTCCACCCCCTGTGCTGATCTGGGGAGAGTTGTAGACTAGCACATGCTTCCTCCGATACATGTGCAGTTGCCAGCCACTTCTTTTCATCTGACAGAGAGGAGTTTCCCCCGGCAGGACGTAGCGCCTGGGAGGATCACGCTATTCCCTTCCCAGTTCCCCTTTCCCCACGAACAGGCACACCGACCGACCAGAGGAGGCGCTAGTGCAGCGACCAGGACTCATACCACACCGGCTTCCCACCCACAGACACGGCCAATTGTGTCTTTTTTATGAGTTTTTATGAGTGTCATCAGTGGTGTCACTCGAGCAAATGTTGAATGCATTTGCAATTGCCCAACTGTGATGTCACTCGAGCGACTGCGATCTTGTCTTAGTCACAATTTGTGACGGAAGTGATGTCAGTCGGGCAGGTGTGTGTGTGTGTGTGTGTGTGTGTGTGTGTGTGTGTGCGTGTGTGTGTGGTCCAGACTTCATGTTTAGAAGTGGCTAATTTGTGACGGAAGTGATGTCCCTCGAGCAATTGTCTTCTTCTTAGTTAAAATTGGTTAAGTGGTGTCTGTATGTCTGCACCGTTCACTTCAGCACCTGGGTGAGATTTTATTTTGGGGTAGATATTGGATATTTTGTCCACAAACAACAACAGTAGTATTCAGACACGTAACTGGTGCACTCACGCTTGGTGTTTGGATTGTGGTAAACAATATGAAGATGCATGATGACTATGTGGACGCAAGATGTTGAGGAAATGACTTTGAGATGCAGTAATTTTTACGGCCTTCTGTGGTTTGCTCATGGTTTGGAGTCATGTGACCTTTTCGACATCCTGCTCCGGCAGCTTTCTTGGACGAAGGCACACACAGCGTCTAGCACCCCACATTCATAATGTCACACACTTGTCCGGTTTTCCATCATGTTGATAATATCCAATCAACAATCAGCTGTTTATATCCAAATGAGCCTCATTGGACAGAACTGTTTTGAAGCAGACATAATGAACATGACTCAAACCACATTTTCGATCTATTTTCAATCTTTTAACAATTGCTTCTAATTGGTCTCTCTCACTCTTCTCTTCTGTCAGTATATATCAGAGAATGCGGTGAACTGCGGTAAGAACATACAGTCGATGTTTTTGTGTGTCTGAAATCGGTGGTATTCACCTTTCAAAGCAGCAAAGATGAATAAAAAAAGCTAAAGTGTTAAGAGGATTTGCTTGTGCAGGTGCAGGTAACGGGTAGCAGCTTGTGATTTGTAAAGCAAAGCTTTTATCTGAGAACTTGCTCATAGGTCCTGACATCAAAGTCCTGAGGTTTCTCTGCCCTTTGTTTTCTAGTGGGGGGGGGGACCTGCTCAGCATATTAGCTTATGGAGAGAAAGCCAAGACCTTCAGGTAACCTTAGCTGTGCTACGGATTAGACTTTTCATACATCTGTGTGAAAAGGGGGCACGCAAACAATATTACCATCTGTGCTAGACGCCATCTCTGCTGCTGTGAGAACCGCTTCAACATTGAACAATAACAAGGCTATTTTTATTGGAAGTGATATGCTAAGAAATTAACACAATAAAGCCAGACTGTCAAGTGTCAATCATCACATAACTGGGTTGTCTGGAATAATAATTCCCAGAACAAATACAAGTCATCTTTCTAAATAGACCGTCAAAGGAGCGGTTAACGGCTTTTGACTTTTAAGACTTGCGGGTGACCTGAGGATGACCACTTTCACAATGTCCGCCATTGTAGGAGGCCTTCTTCATGAATCTATCTTGTATTAGTATTGTAGACAATTTGTTACAGTGCAACGCAATTATTAATCATTATTGTTATGGGGGGCACGGTGGCGCAGTGGTAACGCCGTCGCCTCACAGCTAGAAGGTCCTGGGTTCGATTTCCACCTGGGACGCTGTGAGCGCTGAAGGAGTGCGTGCCCGTCCGCATGTCCTCGTGTGCCCACCCCACCCGGGTGGGGTCGTCAAAGGGGCCTTTCTGTGTGGAGTTTGCATGTTCTCCCCGTGCCAAAACATGCAATATCCTGGTCGCTGAAGTGGTGCCTCTTCTGGTCGTTCGGGGCGCCTGTTCGGAGGGAGGGGAACTCGTTGGAATAGCGTGATCCTACCGGTGAAGCTTCCCCTGTCAGGTGAAAAGAAGCGGCTGGCTACTGCCCATGTGTCGGAGGAAGCATGGAGCCAGTTTCGGCTCTCCCCAGATCGGAGGGTGGAGCAGCGACCAGGATAAATAGATTAAAATTTGCGCTAATGGGGGATTTAAAAAATAAATCTGTATTTTTTCTATTTTTATAATGATTATTATATTGGAAGAAGACATACCTCACGTGTCTCTAACAACTCCAGGCTGAAGGGAGAAAAACCTGCTTTTTCCAAGCATTTGCTCTTGCGGGCAGCTCAGCGATCATGCAGTAAACGTGGGACTTCTTCTCAAACGGCTACATCTGTACATCTGGGCTAACGCACAGAATGCATGCAACGTCTTTCCTCTGATGTTAAAGGCTTTACATTACAAACATCCTAAAGCTGGCAAACCACTCGACCGGAAACAGAAACAAACGTCGTCTTGGTGGGTCCAAACACTTGTCATTGTCACCTTGGAGACAAATCATTATGCTGTGGTTCAATTTATCATACATACCCGCACGTCCAGCTATGCAAAAATTACAGTCCCCTCCGTTCTAAAGTGGGCACGAACAAGGCCGCCACAAACAACTTTATTTTTGAGTGCACTCCCTTCCTGTTATTTGAGACGGATGTTTTAACAGATTTTTTGAGTGGAGGCAAATAAATGTTATATTGGTCAGCTCAGCTGCAACTGGAGCCGCTTCCTCGCAGATGCACAACCTTACATACTTACATACTGGAGCTTAGGTTGAGCAGCACAATGTGACCACAGAAGTCGACTCACTACAACATTAACCACATGATGCAGAGCGGGCGGCACTCAGTCACTTCGGAGAATTTGGAGGGCGAGCAACACTGTCACCCACCACAGAGATGATTAGGATCTGAGCATCACTCCAGCTTTCATCACTTAGAAGAACCAGGAAAATATTTACTCTGAGCCTGTCTTAAAGAACACTGCACACAAGGTGTACAGAACTGCTTTCTTAGTGCGGGATTTGTGGCGAAACTGTCACATAAATTGGGAATAGTCAAAGTTAGTGCAATGAACTACAATCCCACCCCAAAAAAATACATTTTGTAATGTACATAAAAAACAACAACTTTGACATAAATCATTCGTTTTCTAGGCGTAATGAGAGTAATAACCAATTCCTGCCAATTCAAGGATGCACTGGATGCAGTCTGATCCTGTCGGTACAGGGGTCAGTCTGAAACAGAACCCACCTGGTGGTCTGAGCCTGTCAGTTCAGCAGTCTGAAACAGAACCCACCTGGTGGTCTGAGCCTGTCGGTACAGGGGGGTCAGTCTGAAACAGAACCCACCTGGTGGTCTGAGCCTGTCGGTACAGGGAGGTCAGTCTGAAACAGAACCCACCTGGTGGTCTGAGCCTGTCGGTACAGGGGGGTCGGTCTGAAACAGAACCCACCTGGTGGTCTGAGCCTGTCTGTGCAGGGGGTCAGTCTGAAACAGAACCCACCTGGTGGTCTGAGCCTGTCAGTACAGGGGGGTCAGTCTGAAACAGAAACCACCTGGTGGTCGGAGCCTGTCGGTGCAGGGAGGTCAGTCTGAAACAGAACCCACCTGGTGGTCTGAGCCTGTCGGTACAGGGAGGTCAGTCTGAAACAGAACCCACCTGGTGGTCTGAGCCTGTCGGCACAGGGAGGTCAGTCTGAAACAGAACCCACCTGGTGGTCTGAGCCTGTCGGTACAGGGGGTCAGTCTGAAACAGAACCCACCTGGTGGTCTGAGCCTGTCGGTACAGGGGGGTCAGTCTGAAACAGAACCCACCTGGTGGTCTGAGCCTGTCGGTACAGGGGGTCAGTCTGAAACAGAACCCACCTGGTGGTCTGAGCCTGTCGGTGCAGCCGTCTGAATCAGAACCCACCTGGTGGTCTGAGCCTGTCAGTACAGGGGGGTCAGTCTGAAACAGAACCCACCTGGTGGTCTGAGCCTGTCGGTGCAGGGGGGTCAGTCTGAAACAGAAGAACCCACCTGGGGGGCTCATCCTGCATGTTTACCATCTGAAGCCCCCAACATCTTGATGGAGGCGTGTCAAAACAGAAATTGTTTGCTGTTCTGGTGGAATGTTCAAGAGCAAAGGGCCATTTAAGATGTGATGTCAATGTGTAGATGTATATATTCCAAGTGACTTTGATGAGCTTTGAAGCCAGCACAGGTGTGTACATGGCCTTCACAATGGAGGCGTAGAAATCAGAGGGCGAAAAAGACGAGAAGAGCAGAGAAAGATGGTGATGTTGAGGGGAGAGTTGTCCTCTGAGTTACCTCTGTGTGAACACACACACACACACACACACACACACACACACACAAGCACACACACACACACACACACACACACACACACACACACAC
This sequence comes from Poromitra crassiceps, assembly GCF_964638095.1. Classification (NCBI taxonomy): domain Eukaryota; kingdom Metazoa; phylum Chordata; class Actinopteri; order Beryciformes; family Melamphaidae; genus Poromitra; species Poromitra crassiceps. Next base: position 7,250,496 of record NC_139631.1, on the reverse strand, counting down.
ACACAGCAGAAACCCTGAGACACACTTCTTTCCCTTCCTTCTTTTTCTTGGACACAGGTTAGTTGTGCTTTTGTCAGACAGAGTGAGACTAAGGAGTTTAGTGTCTTTGTTTCCCACGTTTTGTACTGACTACATGTCTGTGTTCTGATCCGACAGTGGCATCGATGTCCACAGCACTCTGTGTGCGGTTGGGATTGAGTAAAAAAGCACACGGTAACAATTGCAGAAGTGGCATTTAATACACCAAGTTCTTTCTTGAATGTTATACGTAACGGGATGATCAACTCCTACTCTAGGTGTGCGTTATGGCTTTTTTTCTTTTTCTTTTTGAATAAAAGAGAGAATTCAAAATAATCATGTTTTTCTGGAGTAGCCTTCAGAAAAGTCTTCATTTGCAAAATACTTCTGGCACCAGGACCTTCTGAAGTCAAATACAGAGGAAAGGAACGGGAATTAACTCGTGCAGAGCAGAAATCCCTTAACCTTGGTGTTACAAGATGATTTATGGGATCTGAAAACATGTGTTAAAGAATGAATATTTGCCGCCTTGAGGTTTCTTCCAATAATTATTATAGTAGCCTGAGAGGAGAACATGAAAATAATCCTTGGGTTCAAAGTTCACCATTCTACTACACGCTTTCACCAAGAGGCTGCACTTATGCATTGCTTTGTTTTTGGTGGTTATGAGCAAAAAAGCTGACAACCACAGTGGTAGAGGACCGCTTACCAACTTCGTGAAATGTCTCTTTAATGCAAAATGTCCTCGACCCAAATTCTGCCTAGTCAGACTAACGGCCTATTAGAGAGGCAAAGTGACCGCCTACTTCCTGCTTCAGCAGCACTGTACCAGAGATTTTCATCCGCCATTTATTTTCCCATAGACATTTTGTAAAATGCTTATAAAAATACTTGTACTTGTTCAAACCAAACGGTTCAGATATATTTAGAAACAGGAGAGACAACATAACATTTCACTCGGCGGTCACCTGGGTGATGTTTACTAAATAAAATGTATGGATGGTTTTCATTGTCCATTGTGTCAGGCCAGGTGAGTTTGGCCCTCAGACGTATAAGATCATACATAATAGGACTTTGGTCTCTTCAACAACAGGATGGAACGTAGAAGATCAATGTGTCCACAATATTAATGCGACCATAATCCCAGTTTGACACTTTTTGGCCAGGCTTTTCTCAGATCCACCAAGACACCAGCCACTCTGCTGCACATGTATTTTAGGCTAAACTTGTATTCTTCTTCCCACCGGTAATTTGAAAGCCAGTGGAATGTGGAGCAGGATTGTCGGAGTGGAGGGGGGAGGAACGATATGCCTTTGCTCGGTCACTTTGGTGTCTGAAATCTGTAGCTGGAGACGGCGTTTGACTGATTTGTGTTTCGACCACATGTGCCAGAACCCGCCTGCTATTCTCAACCCGTAATTCCTCCCTGAATTCAGGCATGCGACTCATTTACTGTCGGGATGGAACTTCTCTCTCTCTCTCTCTCTTTCTGTGGAGCAGAAACCTTAGAGCCCTTTTCTGTTACAGGGCTCTGCACCAAGCACTGTAAGTGATGCCACCTGTCCGGCTGACAGCTTGCTCTCCATATGGGGGGGGGGGGGGGGGGGGGGGTTCTCTTTATCAGCTGCAGTTGTGGGGACCAGGAAAATGTCTGCCACCTGCCAAGGATTTTAACCCTTTAACCCTCACAGCAGGTTGCTCATATTCCAGAATGTTTCAATTAGTTTACTATGCTGCTCTACTGTATGTGTGTGTGTGTGTATGGGTCCGTTTATATCGCAGCCCGTTCTGATAGTCACTGTGGACCCTGCTCTCTTCAGACTAGGAGGAGACAGTGTTGTTGTGATAGTCACTGTGGACCCTGCTCTCTTCAGGCTAGGAGACAGTGTTGTTGTGATAGTCACTGTGGATCCTGCTCTCTTCAGGCTAGGAGACAGTGTTGTTGTGATAGTCACTGTGGACCCTGCTCTCTTCAGGCTAGGAGGAGACAGTGTTGTTGTTGATAGTCACTGTGGACCCTGCTCTCTTCAGGCTAGGAGGAGACAGTGTTGCTGTGATAGTCACTGTGGACCCTGCTCTCTTCAGGCTAGGAGGAGACAGTGTTGTTGTGATAGTCACTGTGGATCCTGCTCTCTTCAGGCTAGGAGGAGACAGTGTTGTTGTGATAGTCACTGTGGACCCTGCTCTCTTCAGGCTAGGAGGAGACAGTGTTGTTGTGATAGTCACTGTGGATCCTGCTCTCTTCAGGCTAGGAGTTGACAGTGTTGTTGTGATAGTCACTGTGGACCCTGCTCTCTTCAGGCTAGGAGGAGACAGTGTTGTTGTGATAGTCACTGTGGACCCTGCTCTCTTCAGGCTAGGAGGAGACAGTGTTGTTGTGATAGTCACTGTGGACCCTGCTCTCTTCAGGCTAGGAGGAGACAGTGTTGTTGTGATAGTCACTGTGGACCCTGTAGCCTGTACTACGAAGCTAGTTTAATGCCTTATCCGAGTAAGTTTGAGTTTAAACCTGGTTTAGCCGTACTACAAAGCAAGTTAACTTTCAATCACCATGGCAACTGACGCTGCAAAGCTAACCTGGTCGCGACCAGGTTAGCTTCAGAGGATAAGATCAAAATCCATGACAGACCCATATAATCGGCTCTCTGGAGTCACTCACCGTTCATATAAGATCGCCATATGAAAAATAGATTGCAGTCAACTGAGAATATAACAAGAAAAACATTTGTGGCTCTGTAGGCTACATAATTAAATTAAGCCTACTTACCACTTTATGTCTTAACAGCTCAACGATGCGTGGAGAAATATGATCACTATTAATCACCGCGGCGCATATCATGAATGGACCCTCAAATGGAGTGAGGGTGATATTCTCCTACATGCCAGAAAATCCGCATCGTCTCAATTCAGTTCAGCAGTTTTCTCTTTTATAGTAGGCTATTAGGCTTTATACTAGGCTATTTTATATATGAATTATTCGATCAGTGCAACCACACACATGAGTGATAGAGATCATTATTCATTGAGCATGCGTTTCTAAATCTATGGTCTAAATAGGCTTACAGATTGTGGAAATGTATAGACTGAGATTACATTTGTTGCTGCTGTATCAATGTATGCAGCTGTATCAGACAGAAATCGCTGATCGAAGTAAATCAAATGACTGATGTGAATACAAGCTGCTGCTTTAGACAGCCCTTCAGCAGACTATCCAACGCGGATTTTCATTCTGACATTAAATCGCGGATACATTAAATATCAGCTAAAACTCTGATCATGCACTGTGCTTTCATGGAACGAGGAAATGGGTGTGGGCGTGGATCAACTCAGCTGTTCATACTGTGATTGGCTAGCGCACCTCTTTCGCGTGGACGCGCGCCTGTGCACGAGCGAAAAACGTGCGCGTGCACAGGCAGATCCCAGGTCCACTTACCTAGTAAAAAACCAGCGTCGTAGTATCAGTTAACTAGATAGCTTTGATCCTGTTCAGTCAAACCAGATCAAAGGGACTTATCGCGGATCTGTTAAACTAGTTTCGTAGTACAGGGCTCTGCTCTCTTCAGGCTAGGAGGAGACAGTGTTGTTGTGATAGTCACTGTGGACCCTGCTCTCTTCAGGCTAGGAGGAGACAGTGTTGTTGTGATAGTCACTGCGAGGTTAGCTCTTCTCCCAAGTTTTTCCCAAAGCCCAAGATGACATCCTCAAATCTCTTGTTTTGTCCACATTCTACAACCCAAAGATATTCAGCTTACTGTCAGAGGAGTAAATAAACCAGAAAATAGTCACATTTAAGAAGCTGGAATCAGAGAATTATGTCTTTTTTCGTCAAAAATACTCAAAACCCTTAATCGATGATCAAACTAGTTGATTGATTTTTGTATCGATTAATCGTTGCAGCTCTAATCCGAACCACCAGTGGTTCAGACCAATCAGCGTCCGAGGAAGGAAGAGGTGCTTCTTCTAAGTGGTTGAAGTTAGCCCCTGATAGACAGATGGTTCACCTCCCAAGTCTTTTTATTTCAGTGCCTGACCTTTTTAACTGCTTTCCAAGATGTTCCAAGTTCACAGATGGTACTGTGAAACAAGCCATCTGGCAGCGTCAGGTTACGGTAGGTGGTCTACTGATGCATGCATACCTATATGGGTCTGTACTTGACTTTCCTCCAGCTTTGCAGTCTTTTAGGCTATGTTTTTGAGTCATATTTTACTTTTACGTTTATTTTTTTTACGTTTTTTTTTAGTTTGTAGCATCAACATTAAAACAGGTTTTGAGTGGGTTGTAACAAAGGTTGAGTCGCTCTCTTAAGCTATTTGAAGTATTGGTTTTGGAGAACAGCTGGTCAAGGTGATGTCTCTTACCCATTACCAGCATATGGTGCAGCAGGGAGTTTGTGTGGCTCTGCTCAGAGAGCTCTACCCTCTAACAGGCAAGCCTGACATGATCTTCTGAGCAGGACCATATAGGGTCTGTGGAAGCAGCTTCTAGATCACAAACCGCTCTGTTGCTCTCTCTCTCTATCACACCACAATGTTTGCATGTTGCCATGTTTACTCTGCGTTGGCCAGTTATCGTAATGCACCATTCGCTCGCACAATGAACATACCCAAACAAACGCCCCAAACGCTAGAAAGAAATTCTGTCGGCGAATTGTGCGAACTTGTGCAGCTGGAACGAAAAGCAACGCTCTATACACCGAGGGCCAAACTACGGAGGTTTTAATAGAATTTCTAAAACACCAATTGCGAAAAGCAGGATAGCATTTTCTGATTCCCAGTGCCCTGTAATTTGAAGTGTGTGGGTTCAAGCCACTTATTTTGTGGTAATGGCTTTACTGGTGAGTTCTCTGAAAAGGCAGAGGCCAACGCAACCCAGGGTTGCGCTGTAGCCTGCCTTTTGCCTTCCTGACTGATTGACCAAGCCGCTTCCCCTTTGGTATCTGGCCACAGTTGTTGTGCCCTCATGGCTAACCTCATGGGCGTAGCTGTGCGTCGGCTGTTTAGAAAGGCCCGGGCAGCAGGAGGACGGAACACCTGCCGCGGCCTGGATGTATTTATCTGGATGTATTTATCTGGATGTATTTATCTGGATGTATTTATCTGGATGTATTTATTCTGTCTCTCGCATTCTGTTTACGGATGCAGATGGGGGAGCACATGAGGTAAACAAACGCTCAAATCCTTTTTCCCTCCAGTAAACCTATTTCTAAACAACATCCAAACACCCCGTGTTTTTAGCATCCTCACTCCCAATAGTGCCTCCTTTGAAGCAGTTGTTTGCCACACATCGCTCGGAAGTGTCACACTACATAAACACTGCAGTGTTTTCTAATCAGAGCTCTTGGCCGCTTGTTCTTCATGCACTGGTTGGTGTTCTGTCATACATATAATATTTTTGTTTGATCTTTTTTTTTTTTTTTTTTTTTTGGAGGGGGGGGGTTCCCTCGTTTTCTCCTCAATTACACACTAGCATTGTATCTCACATGCACATGCACACACACAGTTCCATGCACACTCACACACCTTCTCTTACTGCTTTTCCCCGTACACACACACACACACACACACACACACACACACACACACACACACACACACACACACCTGAGAACTAAAAGTGACGCTGGCTGCAACAGAGTACAACACAATCTAATCAGCAGACAGTCCCATCCGCTAGGCTAGGCTAGGCTGCTAACATTATTGCATAGAGAGACACCCTCAAAAAAGGAAAAAAAAACTGACAAAAGTTTCCTTGCACCTTTTTTAGTGTGGCCCGCCATGGCCTGCTCTGTGAAGAGCTTCAAGAGAAATACCGATATAACATTTTAACCACTGTGTGTGTGTGTGTGTTAGAGCAAGAAGTCTTTTTGAACAGTTAACTTGTGCATTTTTTGTTCCTGGTGCCAAGACATCTGTCGAGTGACACACCCTATAATTATAAACGAAAAGGAAACAGCGTCTTTTGATTATTTTCATCCTTATTGCATGCATGTGCCTGCTAGGACCATTACAGCGAGAAAGAAAAACCTTCGGAATTGAAACAGGAGTTATTCTGGGACGTCTTTTCTTCTTGTGCGCGGTGGGGGGTATCCTCCCAGTGACACGATGGCACGGTGGAATCCAGACGGCGACAGAAATGACAAGATTTAAACTGCCGTGGTTACACAGACAGTATAAACTCATAGCAGCCACTGGATTTATTGGGGAAAAAGTTTGAAATGTGTTCGTCTCTTTCCAGGAGGGGGTAAAGCGAAATCCAAACCTATAGTCTTTATTTTCTTAGATATAAACCCATTTTAAATGTACATTTTTTGTGCGGATGGAAAAACGGCACGTTTGCCAGGAGACTGTGCGTAGTCATGTGGGCCGCGCAGAGGCTTGTGATGAGAGGTTGTGTTAAAGACTGCTCAACCAGATTTCACTCAGAGCCCTGCACCTGTATCTAAATAGCACACTATCAGAGCACATACTGTACTGAGCGAGTGTGCCGGCTAGGAAAGTAACGCTTTTTAACCAGAGCGTTTTTCCCCTTTTGCGAAATATATTTCGGGGGCATTTTGGATCATTTCCAGGGCAATTTGATCAAATGTTGAGAAATAGCTTAATTCTTCTATGTTGCATGACAGACTGTGGAGAAAATCCTCATTTCCTATCATCTCATTGTCAACAACACTGTCTGGCGTGTTGTTGGGGTCAGTTTTGAATATCCATCAGCACATTGGGACTGCAAATGAGGAATTGGACTTAGTGCAACACAGTGGTCACATCAACAGCAGAAGATGGAGCAAAACAGAGGAGTAACATCTCAAATGATAAAGTGCAGAGTAAAAAGCCCTTTAAAAGTGACATATAATGGGTGGGGGGGTAGTGTCGTGTCCATGGGATAATGTCCATCCAGATGGTTGTGCTCAGGGGGTGGAGGGAGTGATCTTTTGGATCTCATTGAAGAGGCGGATGGCAGTTGGGAAGAAGCTGTCCCTGTGTCGAGAGGTTCTGGTGCTGGCCAGACATCAGTCCTCTCTCTGCCATGGGAGGGGGGGGGGGGGGGGAGGGCCCTCAAGAGAGTTTATGACCTGGGTGGGTGCTGGGAGCAACGGAGGAGATGTTGGTCAGAATTGATCAGTTATGATGGAAAATGATGGGAAAATCGTGTCCTGGTTGAAAATGTCTGGAATTCTAGCTTGAACTTCTAAGAGCTCGGTGATCTGCTTCTTGCTAAAAAACAAGTTCTCAGAGTGACCTTCACAATAACAAGAGAAAGACGTTGGGGGGGGTTAGGAGCAGTTAATAGGGGGTCCCCCTTGCGCTGGCTGGCTGGCTAATGCAGGTTAGTGACTGGTGAGCTGTCTGCTGCTGACAAACAGCTCAGTAAGTGAGCTCTGGATCGCGTATCCTGCGAGAGGTGTAATTGTGGGCGATCCCGGCGGACGGCGCACACCTCAGCACATATGGTTTCCACCGTCGCATCCATTACACAAGCCGGCCCGTGTCAAGTCACTTCCAAGTCAAATAAGCAACGGCCCCTCCCCCCATCCAATGGCCCCTCCCCCCATCCGACTGCCCCTCCCCCATCCTACTCCGAAAACCCTCCCGAAAACCCCCCCGACACACACACACACTCCTATGCACCCCTCGAGGAATATTTAAAAAGGGGACAAGGGCAGAAAGTCTGCCCAAAAAAAAAAAAAAAAAAAAAGGACTCCCACCTAAAACATTCCTGTAAGTCCAGGCCGTGTTTTCATTACGCCGACAATGTACACAGTTGTTAGTGATGGCCCGGGATTCCTCCTAAAGCGCAGCCCACCAATAATAAACACTATGGCAGCTGACACCGCAAGACACCTGCACGCCTCCCTGACACTGCACGACTGTTCCCAGGGACCGGGGGGTTGCTGTGGGCAGAGCCTGGGCTGGCTGGATGGGGGGCATGGGGGCTATAGTGGAGGGGTTGGTGGTTGTGTGTGTGTGTGTGTGTGTGTGTGTGTGTGTGTGTGTGTGTGTGTGTGTGTGTGTGTGGGGAAGGGGGGGTTGTTAAAGTAAACATAGTCAAAGTATTATCATCAGCTGTGTGAGGGTGCTGTCTCTCAGTGACCTGCTGCTGCTAACTACATCTCATACGCACACTATCTCACAACATACACACACCAGGAAGATATTGATGAAAAATCGACCGGTAATTGTGATTATTATGAAATGATATTGCAATTGTGAAACTGTAGCCTACCTTTTTTTGCCATATTTTTTTTACATGACTTTAAAATTGTATAAAGAAAAGTGGTTTAGTAAACAAAAAAAATATGCATGATTTATTGTGTTTGATGAATTTTCACCAGTTTTGTAGGCCACTTAGTTGATTCATGAAGCAAATAATACCAGGAGCATTAAAACACACCACAGATGATGGTTAAGCTGTAAACACACATACGTACCTTCAGATGCACGCTTCAACGGATAACCAGCCTTATGCATGGCTGCTACTGTGGGATGAAAGACACTTTGTAATTTCCTCATGGCGGTGGCAACTTGTCAGCTCTACTCTCTCGCTCTCTTCACCTCTCTCTCTCTCTCATACACACTTCACACACACACACACACACACACACACACACACACACACACACACACACACACACACGCACACACACACATTTACACATGCACACCTCATGCCACAGCCAGGATGTCAGGTGGTCCGGGGCCATTGTGCCACCACCTGTAGGACATTGTCAAAGTACAAAGGAGCAGCACAGTACGTGTCAGTCCCGCTGTCAGCTCCTGTTTGACTTGAATTTGTAAATCCCTCTCTTTCAGCCACGGGGGCTTTGAAAGATTAGCTCAGGGTTTGCCCAGTAAAGTCACATCTGTGGAGGTTTTTCTGGGCGATTGTGAGGAGGAGAGGCTAGGGGATCCCTCCACGCTTTTCACAGACCTCGCCGATTACGATTGTCAACAGTGTTCAAGTTTCACCGTTTGTTTCCGAGGACATAAACACATCCATGTTGGATTTCTGTCGAGGGCGGGGTACTACCCGAGAGGATTTCAGATGCTTTGTTGTGCTTATAAATTGCGCGGATCATGGATTTAGAGGGAACTCCCACTCTGCTGTTCTGTAGTGGGTTTATGTAACCTTCATCTTAAGGTCAACGCTGTTTTGCTTCCAGCCATCTGAAATTTCAACTGTGTGCAGCACACATTAAAAAAACACTTTCAAAGAGTATCACAAAGTAAGGGTGCGGGGGGGGGGGGGGATCCGTACAGCATAGTATCGCGATATTTTGCGTGGGAATATCACATCGATACACAATGCCAAGTATCGTGATATTTTAGTATGTAAATTGTCAGGTTGCTGCAACTTATGACTTGTGTTTTTATGACAGTGTTGGTCAGTCTGTCTGCATGACAATCCCATTTTACTGCAATAAAAATGATTGAAGTGAGATGAACAGACTGGAAACTTTATCTTTATTAGATAAAACAGATGTCGACAAAGTTTTTTTCTTTGGGGGCACCTTTTGCAGTTGAAAAAAAGGTAATACATCGCAATATATAACAATCTTTTTTTAAATCTCAATATTGTGAATGAAGTATGGTGATAATATGGTATGGTGGGTCCTGTGGTGATTCCCAGCCCTCTCACTCAGAGGCAGCGTTGACCTGGGCCCTGTGCGGCTGGGCTCCTAAGCGGGGTGGGTGTTTGCCGTGCCGTGGGGCCCCTCGCCCCCTGGCTGCCCTGTGAGGTCACAGCACCTGCTTCTGTAATTGCTGGCAGGTGACGTCAGGCCTGCGTTTGTTTTCCATGCTGTCAGGTGAAGGTCCCACGTCTGCCTGCAACACGCAGCCTGGAAACTGCTGTGGCTTGTTTTTTAGCCAATAACTAAAGAGAGCAGAGTCCCACCTGATCCTTCTGCACCCACCACCCACCACCACCAGCTCCAGTCGAGAACAGAGAGCCGCTGCGTTTGCCCCTTTATCTTTAAAGCTTCATTGGTAGAAAATGAGAGTTCAAAGAAATCCAGTGTTAAAAGTTTATCTTTTCAATAAATGCATGATGTTCCCAAAGTCAATATTGATCAAAATAGTCGTGATTGTCATTACTATGGCCAAAATACTTTTCACAGCAGCAATATGTTGCCAGCAATATGTCTATTTTCCATATCAAATCCGTGTGAAACATTCAGATTAATTCATCCAATGTAAGACGTGCTTGCTCAGACAGTGTATCTGTTTCTTTCCGGTGGCCTCACAGCTGCTAGTTGTTGCCAGATGGGAACAACATTAAGTTTCCACTAGTGTTGGGCTAGTTAGTGTTGGGCTAGTTAGCCATCCAGGCAGCAGAGAAGCAGAAGTGTAGAGGCTACCGCTTTGTGTGTAGAGCAGCATAACAGGCAGCCAATCAGGAGGCTGTTTGATACAGCACCATTTGTTTTTAATCCTTTATTTGATTGGCTTACAGCCAGTGAGGGTACAGTGGTCAGCATGTACAAAGTTTGAATGCAAGCAAAGACCAAATACGAAGAAAACGTTACTGGCCACCATGGCAGAAGACCCTTGGTTAGTTCTCAGTCATAATAGTAATTTTGGCACTTGGTGGGTGTTAATTTTGAACTCTGCCGCTACCCAACCGTGACGCGTTTTCCTCTGCTCTTGCCAGCTCCACCTGATGATGTGTTTTCAAGGCTGGCCGCGGCAGCACAGAAGCTAGCCGATAGCGTAGCTGCGCGGCCCCCGGCCCTCGGCCAGCTGTGAGCCTGATAGCATCTGTTTAAAACGTTTGAGACAGACAGAGAGCGAGAGGAGAGCTCTGCAGCACTAGTTATCTCACGCCTTTTAGTAAAGGCATCCACAGATGGCCCGTGTCCTGACCGTCATACACATGTGATATCCCTGGATCCTCTGCTGGCCCGTGTCCTGACCGTCATGCACATGTGATGATCACTGGATCCTCTGCTGGCCCGTGTCCTGACCGTCATGCACATGTGATATCACTGGATCCTCTGACGGCCCGTGTCCTGACCGTCATTCAGATTCAGATTCAGATTCATTTATTTAAAGAATGGGACTTTACACATTAATGAACAGTACAGCCGTACAGTAAATATGCCAGGTTATAGCCCAAGGGCTAGTTTCCACCTGTAGTCCCATGGCAGGTTGATGTAATCATGAAAGCGAAAAAAAATCAATAGCACAAAAAAGATTAATAGTACAGAATTATTATTAATTAATACACAGGACAAGATGTTACTATCCCTTGTGCCAAAATCCGAGGAAAAACACATTTAGAAGCCCAATCCAGAATAAAACAAGCTAACAGGCTAACAAACTAATAAACAAGACACAAATCACCAGTTACCTACCCTAGCCAACAGCAGTATGAAGCATGTCATTGGGGTTTTCAAGTGGGCACCTTCCTTCACCGACGTTTCGTTAAGTTAGGCCCACGACACCTCAAGAAGGCTTAACGGTGTAATCCAGCGTCCTGGAAACACCCCCCTCCATGCTACCACCGCACAACTGCATATTACCTCACTATCTAAGCCTAGCTATCCAGGTCGATTCGGTATGACATTCCTGACTACACCACCACTGTCAATGATTCAGCCCTGTTGATGCGGACCGTTAATCATGACCACCAACAAACAATCCCTAACTACACCACCACTGTCAATGATTCAGCCCTGTTGATGCGGACCGTTAATCATGACCAACAAACAATCCCTAACTACACCACCACCGTCAATGATTCAGCCCTGTTGATGCGGACCGTTAATCATGACCAACAACAAACAATCCCTAACTACACCACCACTGTCAATGATTCAGCCCTGTTGATGCGGACCGTTAATCATGACCAACAACAAACAATCAATCTGACCTTAGCGAGCTCCCCAGCTAGCATGTTTCCTCCTTATCCACAGCCATTCACTTGCTCGTTCTGCTGCCTGAGACATGTTGCTAACCGCAAGTTTCAGGCTCCGTCCCCGAATGCCCAACTCAGTTAGTAAGGCAATAACGGACTTTGCCACAAAACCACGGCAGCCCACCTCTACAGGCCGCACTCGAGCCCTCCAACCTCGCTGCTCTGCCTCTGCTGCCATTTCAGCATACCTAGCTTTCTTGCGCTCATAAGCCTCCTCAACTCGATCTTCCCACGGGACTGTGAGTTCGATAAAATAAACTCTCTTCTCTACCTCAGACCACAGTAACAAGTCCGGACGTAGCCGGGTGCTAACTATATATGCTGGGATGACTAGCTGTTCATTCAAGTCAACCCTCATTTCCCAGGCTCCACCTACACTTAGCTGTCCTAACTTGTGCCTGACCTTAATTGGTCTAATCTTTTCTCCCTCACGTACAAATTTGATCTGTCTATTCTCTTTGCTAGCAACTAGAGAATTTACTTCTAGCCGCTTTTCCTCAACTGCAGCTGCCAAACATTTCAACACCTGGTTGTGACGCCAGGTGTATCGCCCCTGGGAGAGACTGACCTTACACCCTGACAGTATATGCCTCAATGTACATACACTAGAACACAACGGGCAGGCACCATCCTCGCCCAACCACTGATTTAAGTTCTGGGGAGATGGCAGCACATCATAAGTAGCCCCTAGAATAAATCTAATTCTGCTGGCCTCCATGCTCCACAACTCTCTCCACTTCAACTTTCTCTTCTCTACACTCTCCCAGTTCACCCACTGTCCTTGCTTTGCCTGCGACACTGCCTTAGTACATCTTACTGCCTCCTCTTGCCTATGTACTTCTTCAACTACCATCTTCCTCTTTTCTATTACTGATGCCTTGTTCCACACAGGTTTCCCTATGCACAACCCTAAGCCTCCACGCCCATGCTGCACCTGACCTATGATATCCCTGTGTCTAAGAGCTGACTGTGCTTGCTGTACTGCCTCCTTTGGGTTCCACTTCCTCCCTGTTTTAACTGTGGGCGCTACACTCCTAACCACTGGATCCTTTGACTGAGTCAGAGTCATTTCCAGTCTAACCTTAGCACACTTGAACTCCTCTGTCAGGCTAGATAATGGCAATTCCAATATGCCTTTCCCATATAAGGCTACACTGCTTAGGCAGCGTGGGACTCCGAGCCATTTTCTAATGAATGAGTTAATCATCCTTTCTAGCTTTTCTACCTTTGAAAGGGGAACCTCATACACTGTCAGTGGCCACATCAACCGAGGCAACAATCCAAACTGCAAACACCACAACTTTAACTTTCCTGGGAGCCCTGACTTGTCTATACTTGAAATACCTTGAATCATTTCCTGCCTCACCTCCTCAAACTGTCCCTTATCACTGAGACTTGCATCATACCATCTTCCCAAACTCTTGACTGGTTTCTCTAACACTGTAGGCACCACCTCATCATTTATAACAAACTTCTTACCTACTACCCTCCCTTTAATGATTGAAATACTCCTGGACTTACTTGGCTTCACTTTCATTCTAGCCCACTGCAGATTACTATTTAACTTATCCAACAATCTGCTAGTACATGGAGCGGTTGACGTCATAGTCGTCATGTCATCCATGTATGCCCTAATTGGAGGGAGCCGCAGCCCTCCCTGCAGCCTTTCTCCACCCACTACCCATTTTGAAGCCCTAATAATGATCTCCATTGCCATGGTAAAAGCTAATGGGGAAATTGTACACCCTGCCATAATGCCTATCTCCAGCTGCTGCCAAGCTGTAGTGTACTCTGCTGTGGTAAAGCAGAGTTGAATATCTAAGAAGTAGGCTTTAACTAAGCTCTTTATACTACCTGGCACTCTAAAGAAATCAAAGGCCTCCCATAACAGACTATGCGGCACTGACCCGAAAGCATTAGCCAGGTCCAAGAATACTACATGCAGGTCTCTCTTCTCACGCCTAGCTGACTGGATTTGGTGCCAGATCATGCTGGTGTGCTCTAAGCACCCGGAGAAGCCGGGAATTCCAGCCTTTTGCACCGAAGTATCTATTAGCCTATTCTTTTCTAGATAACTAGACAGCCTCTGTGCCACAACACTAAAGAAAACCTTCCCTTCAACATTAAGTAGACTGATAGGTCTAAACTGACTTATCTCTAACGAGTCCCTTTCTTTAGGAATGAAGATTCCCCCTGCTCTACGCCATGCCTTAGGAATAACCTGCTTCTTCCAGACTACCTTCATCAGCTTCCATAGAAACTGCAACACATCTGGAGCACTCTTATACAGCCGGTAGGGGACTCCATTAGGACCCGGGGCTGAAGAGGCCCTTGCACGTCTCACTACTTCTTGAACTTCTTTCCACCTTGGTGGGCTATCATCACACTGGCTCTCTATTTCACCAATAGGTGGAATATCAGCTGGGACTGTCATCTCTCTAAACCTTTCCCTATCTTTGTGAACCTCCTCCAAATATTCCTCAAGCTTCTGCTTAGGTACCATAAGGCTACCATTCTTTTCCTTACTAAACAATGACTTCACAAATCTAAATGGATCCTTATAGAATGCTATTCTAGCTCGCTCTTTCTTTTTCCTATTTTTCCTAATGCTCTCTGCTCTTCTTAAAACTGCCAACCGATCCCTCACATCTGACTGCAAGCAATCAATGCCTTCCTTCTCAACCTCTGTAGCTTTCCTCCACTGCCTCTTAAGCTGTCTTCTCTCCTGGATAAGTCTATCTATCTCTTGTTGGCGCCTAGATTTAACTACCTCACCCTCTAGTTTCTTCCTTTTCTCAAAGACGCCAAACCTTTCCTTACCATAATCATAAATACAATCTCCCATTTTCTCCAACTTACTCTCAGCAGTTCCTTTAAGCTTCTCTAACATCCTAACCAAATCACTATTGATATCTTCCCACTTCCTACTTTCCGCTGCACCTGGCCACTTAACTCTAGGCTTCTGACCGCTAATCTTCTCCCTTTTTGGCTGGCTGGCCTCTCTGCTTTCCTCGGTGCTAGGACCTACCTCAACATCAGGGGTGCTGATGTCCTGCGAGCTGTGGGTTACTTCCTGTCGCTGGACTTCACCCGACTGACTTGATAAACTTCTTAAGAAATAATTATCAATGCGGGGTCCCTGTGTTCCCTCTACCAAGCACCTCTTCCTGCCTTGATGGATTCTAAGGCCCCTCAAAGTTGTTACCTTCTGCCAGCCACACAAGCAAACCTGACGCTTCTTTCCATCTACATCTGAACTAGTGGCTTCCACTGACATGTTTTGCCTACTCATAGTCAAGTCCGTTCCAGAGTCAATAACCGTGTCAACCATAGGTGAGTCATCTTCCGCCCCCGCTCTCGCAGACTCTAGGGGTGTTTTTTCATAATTCTGTTTCGTAGCAAGTTTGGGTACAGAAGGTTAGTAAAACCAAAAATGATTAAAACACACACAATTAATAGTACCAAAAAATTAATAGTACAAAAGGTTAGTAAAACCTAAAATGAATAAAACACACAGAGCATGCAGCAAAACATGGCAGATGATATGTTAAGTATGTTAAGTGTGATCACATTGTTGGTTTGATCTGAGCCATATTTTCAACTGGCCTTTGAACTGGCCTTTCATACACATGTGATGATCACTGGATCCTCTGACGGCCCGTGTCCTGACCGTCATACACATGTGATGATCACTGGATCCTCTGCTGGCCCATGTCCTGACCGTCATACACATGTGATATCCCTGGATCCTCTGCTGGCCCGTGTCCTGACAGTCATACACATGTGATGATCACTGGATCCTCTGACGGCCCGTGTCCTGACCGTCATACACATGCGATGATCACTGGATCCTCTGACGGCCCGTGTCCTGACAGTCATACACATGTGATGATCACTGGATCCTCTGCTGGCCCGTGTCCTGACCGTCATACACATGTGATGATCACTGGATCCTCTGCTGGCCCGTGTCCTGGCCGTCATACACATGCGATGATCACTGGATCCTCTGCTGGCCCGTGTCCTGACAGTCATACACATGTGATGATCACTGGATCCTCTGCTGGCCCGTGTCCTGACCGTCATACACATGTGATATCACTGGATCCTCTGCTGGCCCGTGTCCTGACCGTCATACACATGTGATATCACTGGATCCTCTGCTGGCCCGTGTCCTGACCGTCATACACATGTGATATCACTGGATCCTCTGCTGGCCCGTGTCCTGACCGTCATACACATGTGATATCACTGGATCCTCTGCTGGCCCGTGTCCTGACAGTCATACACATGTGATGATCACTGGATCCTCTGCTGGCCCGTGTCCTGACCGTCATACACATGTGATATCACTGGATCCTCTGCTGGCCCATGTCCTGACAGTCATACACATGTGATATCCCTGGATCCTCTGCTGGCCCGTGTCCTGACAGTCATACACATGTGATATCCCTGGATCCTCTGCTGGCCCGTGTCCTGACAGTCATACACATGTGATGATCACTGGATCCTCTGACTGCGTTACTGTCGGCCCACAAGTGGGACTCATTCACGCCCAGAGTAAACAACAGCAGTCAGACACAAATGAAACCTCCTTTCCCAAGACGAGGCAGACACCAAAAAAAAAAAACACATACAGAAAGAAAAAAACCCTTTTGATCTTTGTGAAGCCAGACAAAACAGCCTCTTCACACCTGAGTGTGCGTTCTGTTTGGAGTTTTTCCCATCCATTGTCACGGCGCGTTATCTAAACCATCAAATCAACATGAAAAGATCATTTCATGTTTCGCTGTCACCCGAGGGGATTTGGACAACTTGGCTTTCGTTTTGCCTCGTCTGAATCCGGTGACAAACTCGTTTATCATCCTCTCTTGTCTAGGTAGACATCGTTTGAGTTCACTTCAAAGAGCCGGTGTGTCTGACAGTCTGCAGGGAAGCAATCTGTAGAAATAAGTGTTTTGTTTGCATCGGAGAATCCCGCTTTTTGTTCTCCTTATGCCGTCCCAATCAGAAGTCGTGTTTACATTATAGGATTACACTGTCTACATTCACATCTTCTATCTCCAAAGCAGCATCTCTCATTCTGATAGCCTTGATATTTTAGATTTCTGTTTTGCACTCCTGAACCAAAACAATACACACAGCCTAGCCTATCCTAACCTAGCCTCAGAAGTCCACTATTCAATCTTGTTTCATTCATATCACAGTCTCACTCGACACCTCCGGATTTTCACTGTGGGCTCCATTCGCAAACGCCCTACTTTTTCCATACATCTACCAATCACAATAAAATAGCACCTGTCCACCGAACCGAGCTATTTGTGTTCTTAGATATTGCGTCGTTTCCGTGCCAGAGCCTTCTCTCGGCCTGTCTTTTCCATTGAAAATGGCCATTGTTGCTCTTCCACTTCCAAGCGGGGGAAACAGCGCCCTCTCTGCTGTGGCTGCGGGTGGAAATGCGTAATTGCACATCTGGAAGAACAAAATATACTGGTTCTGGTATGACAAAAAGGCCTCGCTATTGGAAACTACGCAATATTTAAGAACACGAGTAGCCCGGTTCGGCAGACGACAACCTTCGGTTTAAGGCAAGTACAGTTTTTATTGTGATTGCTACATGTATTTAAAAGTAGGGCCTTTGCGAATGGAGCCCGCAGTGAAAATCCGGGGGCCGTTGAGTGAGACTATGATCCTGAGTGAAACGAGATTTGAATAGTCGAGTTCTGAGGCTAAGCCTAACCCAACTCTGGGCCCCACTGTCATTTGCAGCTGAATATGGTATCCGTGGTGTTCTGGGCCCAGCCAGCCGTAGGTGTGTGTTGGAACGGAACTCAGACTCTAGTTAAGTGGCAGGACTCGACCCGAGTCCCACACACTCGTCTGAGCAGGATATTCTGCCCACAGCCCACCTCGCTCGCTCGGCCCGGCCAGCGCAGGCTCACACGAGCTGGACCAGGTTCTGATCGGAAGCCGAGTCGCACGGTCTAACATGAGCCTTTGTGTTATTTCAAAGTGGGTGTATTTGTAACGGATCCCCTCTATCGCCCCATTATTAACAAGTGACATTGGCCTGCTTGGCTTGGACTCAGGAGGCTGGATGCTCATGATTATTTACACAGGGTTTCCACCTTCTTCTTCTCCTCTCTTTTCACAGTCGCTCATTTTCATAAGGGACCATAATGCCGTTGGACAGGAAGTGTCTGGCTATATAGACTACGCCCACAGACTCAAGACCCAAGATTTTGAACCATATTTCAGCGGAAAGAAGAGGCTCATGCCAAGACGATCGGATTTATGGTGAGTCCAACTTTTATTGTAACATGTCCACGTCGGTCGGCGAGAGCCTTAAGTTGAGTGGGGTTTGACAAGATGTGAAAGGTAAGGAAATATTATTATCCGGCCATTAAAGATTTAGTTTGACGTGAGAGACCGACAGGCTCAAAGGGCCGGTGTGGTTAGTATGTACAGCAGCAGCCATTGTGGCTTCAGCATACCATCAAGGCCACCAGATCTCCTCTCCTACATCGACGGGGAATAAATATACTGGGGAGAAGCTAAGAACAGAGCAGAAAGTGCTGAGTCTGCCTGGAGCAGACACACAGGATTAGGCTGAGTTGGGATGATGGGCTAAGTTTAGAACGCGTACACCAAGAGATCTGGATCTGGATTTACTATGATCTAAATTTGTCATCCGGGATACATTTATTTGATATTATTGCTCTCTGAAGGCCTCCAGGCTTGGAGATTGTAGATAGATAGATAGATAGATAGATGCACAGACAGACAGACAGACAGACAGACAGACAGACAGACAGACAGACAGACAGACAGACAGACAGACAAATAGATAATACCTGGCAGGTGATTGGTTCGACCATCTGTCTATCACGTGTATCACAGGCTCGCGTCTTGCTGCCGTCACACCTAAATCCCGCCCGTAGCTGCCTCATAGTGGACAGTGATTGGTGCAAACCACTCACTGGTGGTTCAGATTCAAACCAATAGATTGGAGTGTGGCAAGATGGATTTATCATGTGATCGTGATCTCATGATCTTGCGTGAATCCAGCTGCCTCACAAGCTTATGTGACTTGGTCCTAAATTAGAGCTGAATCAAGTAAAAAAAATCTTGTCGTTTGGCTTTAAAGTTAAGGCCTGAATTGTCATACATGGATGATATCTAGACAGTACAGGACAAAACAACAGGTGTCAGTGAAAGGAAAACATCTCAAAGAAGCCTGCTTGCACTCAAAGGTAGGAGTGTAATCCTAAATCCCTAATCCAATGTAGGCTGCAGGCTGAGACTAGGCCTGGCCTAAGAAACAAGGAAGGCCTCCTTTGTCAACTCTGTTGACTTGAACCTTTATTGACCTAAAGGGAAGGTGAATGAGCATGCAGGCTTTTCAGCAAAAACCCTCTTCACACCTTACAGGTTCCTACTACTCTGCTGGAGTACTTGAGAGTGAAATGCCTTGCTCAGGGGCAAGAGGGGAGCACACTTCTCATCCACCTGTCCAGCCACTCTGGGATTGGAACCAGTGATCTTCTGCTCACAATCCTGCCTCACTAACCTCTAGTCTAGGCCGCTGCCATCTGCTCAAGTAACGCGTTGAGTTTATATAAATGGCTGAATCACTAAGCAGGAATATATCTTATTACCGTATTCCCGTCTACTCATTTGGGGTATTTAGCTGTGGGAGACAGTGATAAACAGACATCGTGTGTGTTCAGCACACTACAGTAACTACATGTGTCAGTGCCAATGGAACCATTCCAGGTCACCCCCACCTGAACTGCTGAACCTCTGGGTGAAAAGCTCAAGTCTCACCTGCGTCCCTCAGCAGGGCAGGTCACATCTTCTGGGTAATTGTGTAACAGTGGAGCTGTGTACATAGAGAGCTGGCAGCAAATCATGGGACCCAAAAGCGTTCCCACATTCCACATGTTCTCGCATAGTAACATATCCCCTACATTTCAGATATGTGCTAGAAATCCCATGAGGAGTTGGGACACCCAAACGCACCTGGCCCAGTGTGTGTATTACAAGGTCATGTTCACACCTAGCCAAACAACAGGCGACCTGGACGGCCTCCGTGACACCAGCGCTGCAGATTCCACAGTTAGGACGAAACATTGTTTTCTAAAGACTCCAGTTCAGAGAGAGAAAAAAAACAAGATGTTCGTGTTTTTTAGAGTTCACTCATTGTAAAACATCTGGGTAGTGTCGAGGTAAACGCACTCGTCGACCACCGCGGACACCCGGGTTCAATTCCTGGTCAGACGTTCCTACAGACACAATTGGCCGTGTCTGCGGGGTGGGAAGCCGGTAGGGGTATGAGTCCCTGGTTGCTGCACTAGCGCCTCCTCTGGTCGGTCGCTGTGCATGTTCGGGGGAGGGGAACAGTGGACCGGGGTGTTTAGCTGGTCCTTAAGCACCTGAATGAATCCCCAAGTAAGCCCCACTGAAGGTCCAAAAAGCAAGATGGAAAAGAAAAAAAGTCCTAGGCTTATGTTCTTAAGTTCCTTGGTGGAAAAGAGGCCATTGATAACCACAAAACTCCTCAGAAAGCTGTCTTCTTACAGACACAACGAGCACATCATTGTCCAAAGTGGAACAGTTTGCGGTTTGTAGAAAACATTTTTACTTTCACGATTAAAGGAGAGAAAGAAGGAAGTTCTGATTTTATTGTTGGAAGTGGTTTTTCCTTTCTTGGGCACAAGTGTCCAAAGTGTAACGCTTTGTTGTTTTTATTCATCCGCGTCTCGCCATGTGAACCTCACACACACTCAGTCATGTGACCTCACACACACTCAGTGCTGTGACCTCACACACACTCAGTGCTGTGACCTCACACACACTCAGTGCTGTGACCACACACACACTCAGTGCTCATGTGACCTCACACACACTCAGTCATGTGACCTCACACACACTCAGTGCTGTGACCTCACACACACTCAGTCATGTGACCTCACACACACTCAGTGCTGTGACCTCACACACACTCAGTGCTGTGACCTCACACACACTCAGTGCTCATGTGACCTCACACACACTCAGTGCTGTGACCTCACACACACTCAGTGCTGTGACCACACACACACACACACACTCAGTGCTCATGTGACCTCACACACACTCAGTCATGTGACCTCACACACACTCAGTGCTCATGTGACCTCACACACACTCAGTGCTGTGACCTCACACACACTCAGTGCTCATGTGACCTCACACACACTCAGTGCTGTGACCTCACACACACTCAGTGCTGTGACCTCACACACACTCAGTGCTGTGACCTCACACACACTCAGTGCTGTGACCTCACACACACTCAGTGCTGTGACCTCACACACACTCAGTGCTGTGACCTCACACACACTCAGTGCTGTGACCTCACACACACTCAGTGCTGTGACCTCACACACACTCAGTGCTGTGACCTCACACACACTCAGTGCTCATGTGACCTCACACACACTCAGTGCTGTGACCTCACACACACTCAGTGCTGTGACCTCACACACACTCAGTGCTGTGACCTCACACACATTCAGTGCTGTGACCTCACACACACTCAGTGCTGTGACCTCACACACACTCAGTGCTGTGACCTCACACACACTCAGTGCTGTGACCTCACACACACTCAGTGCTGTGACCTCACACACACTCAGTGCTGTGACCTCACACACACTCAGTGCTGTGACCTCACACACACTCAGTGCTGTGACCTCACACACACTCAGTGCTGTGACCTCACACACACTCAGTGCTGTGACCTCACACACACTCAGTGCTGTGACCTCACACACACTCAGTGCTGTGACCTCACACACACTCAGTGCTGTGACCTCACACACACTCAGTGCTGTGACCTCACACACACTCAGTGCTGTGACCTCACACACACTCAGTGCTGTGACCTCACACACACTCAGTGCTGTGACCTCACACACACTCAGTGCTCATGTGACCTCACACACGCTCAGTGCTGTGACCTCACACACACTCAGTGCTGTGACCTCACACACACTCAGTGCTGTGACCTCACACACACTCAGTGCTGTGACCTCACACACACTCAGTGCTGTGACCTCACACACACTCAGTGCTCATGTGACCTCACACACGCTCAGTGCTGTGACCTCACACACACTCAGTGCTGTGACCTCACACACACTCAGTGCTGTGACCTCACACACACTCAGTGCTGTGACCTCACACACACTCAGTGCTGTGACCTCACACACACTCAGTGCTGTGACCTCACACACACTCAGTGCTGTGACCTCACACACACTCAGTGCTGTGACCTCACACACACTCAGTGCTGTGACCTCACACACGCTCAGTGCTGTGACCTCACACACGCTCAGTGCTGTGACCTCACACACGCTCAGTGCTGTGACCTCACACACACTCAGTGCTGTGACCTCACACACACTCAGTGCTGTGACCTCACACACACAGCAGCCTTGAACTCTGCCTCCTCTCTGCAGAGTGGAAAAGGCCTAACGAGCTGGAGGTGAACTCTGCCTCCTCTCTAACGAGCTGGAGGTGTGAGTCATGCCTGGAGGTACATACTGATACATTAATGATGCTTTTACGAGGCCTTCCCCTCCACGGGTCTACCTGAACCCTCCCCCGTCTCACTCCCCCTTCTACATGTCTGTCTAGCTCAAATCTCTAAATCAGCGGGTTCTAACATTTTTCCACTCATGGCCACCTTGAAAATCTCAAAAAACGTTTCACTTTACCAATAAAAGGAGCTGTCTATCAGCACCACACAGAAATCAGAAACTAAAAGTGAGGGGCTGTCTGCAATAGGCTAATGAACAAATAATGAATTCAACAATGGAGAAAATGCACCCTCATACATAATAATAATAATAATAATAATAATAATAATAATAATAATAATAATAATAATAATAATAATAATAATAATAATAATAATAATAATAATAATACAATTTAAAAAAAAATCACAAAGATCGCAATGTTTTACAAATGATTTGGTGGCCCACTTGTAATACTTTCGCGGCCCACAGGTTGGGAATGGCTCCACCAATCCCTAAATCTCCTCTGCCTTTTACATGTATCTGTTAGGATGCATGATATAGGATTTCTTTTGGGTCAATAACCGATATTTTCTAACTCTTTTGGTTGATTGCCTTCCTATCTCCTCTTCCACCTCCTTCTCTTACGCAAACTCTTCTTCTGTGCTTTGCTACCTCTCGCCTTCCTATCTCCTCTTCCACCTCCTTCTCTTACGCAAACTCTTCTTCTGTGCTTTGCTACCTCTCGCCTTCCTATCTCCTCTTCCACCTCCTTCTCTTACGCAAACTCTTCTTCTGTGCTTTGCTACCTCTCGCCTTCCTATCTCCTCTTCCACCTCCTTCTCTTACGCAAACTCTTCTTCTGTGCTTTGCTACCTCTCGCCTTCCTATCTCCTCTTCCACCTCCTTCTCTTCCGCAAACTCTTCTTCTGTGCTTTGCTACCTCTCGCCTTCCTATCTCCTCTTCCACCTCCTTCTCTTACACAAACTCTTCTTCTGTGCTTTGCTACCTCTCGCCTTCCTATCTCCTCTTCCACCTCCTTCTCTTACGCAAACTCTTCTTCTGTGCTTTGCTACCTCTCGCCTTCCTATCTCCTCTTCCACCTCCTTCTCTTACGCAAACTCTTCTTCTGTGCTTTGCTACCTCTCGCCTTCCTATCTCCTCTTCCACCTCCTTCTCTTCCCCCTGCCTCTGTCGGGAACAATAACACCCAGTGTGGTTGCCACTAAGAGGGAGCAGATGCTGGAGCTGCTGCCCACTCGGTGCACCAAACCTCCCACCGCAGGCTCTGAATCCTGCCCCTCCTCCTCCTCTCCTCCTCCCACAGCCCAGCGACACCAGCGCCAGCTCCCAACTCCACCTCCCACCTCCAGCAAGGGTGGATAGGTTCACGCACACACGCAAGCTGAACAGGCGTCTCCCTCCAGCAGAATACGGACACGAAAAGAAGACAAATGAATGAGTTGAATGCATTTTGAACAAAGTACACTGCACAAAATACCCCAGGGTCTGGAGATGGTTTTGCCCAATATTTTAAACTATGACCCATATGTTGAAATCATTGTTGCATACTCTCCCATCACGGCATTGGAAAATGTCATATCTGGAGTGTATCTTATCTCCGGATTTGAACCACTTTGATATTATCAGAATATGGAGTTATGATTTTTTCCCAATATGATATTTTTTTCCCCTCCTATTTTGAATGCCACACATGATGCCTGGTGTCGGAGTGATGATATGCCACAGAGTTGGCCATATTCTAGCCAAATACTGAGTCCACATATTTCAATATATGGCATGAGTGTATATCCTGATATTTTATTTAATGTGTATGAAACCGATGTATCTGGGCACAGCATATGAGCATATGAGGCAAATATGGTTCAGTATTTTACTTGGCATAAAGCATATCAAAAAATCTCCAGATATGCTCCAGACAGTGTTGTAGTACTCGACTCAAGTCCTGGACTCATTTTCAGGACTCGTGACTCGACTTGAACTTGTGCACTGATGAATGGGACTTGGACTTGGACTCGAGCATTCATGCATTGTTGGAGACGAGGACTCGGACTTGTTAATTGATAAATACTGTTTTTGTTTGTTTTTTTTAGGCCTTAATAATTTGGCATATGATATTATCTATATTAATACCATGACATTATTAAATTCGGTGCAAGGCCATGCACGTGTATTCCACCTACACGTGGATTCACGCTCATGTTGAGTAACTCAGTTAATGGGTGCTCGATTCGGACTCTTCTTTGGTGACTCGGACTTGGACTGGAACACTGGGGACTCGAGACTCGACTCAGACAGAACACACACCGGCTCCAGATACTGTATGGTCCAGATTCTTGCAAGAATTTTAAAAAGATATCTCTGGATTGTTGGGATTTGGGCGCAATATTCTGTTTCAACTGGAAATGCGTCAAATTATGGGAGCAAGACACCATAGAAATGATAGTATTTCAGAATGTCAGGAAGTACAACTCTACTTTTTGATAAGAATCTTCTGGCTTATTTATGGATCTCTGTGTTTTGACAAGTCATCTTTAAAATGCAGTCAAAAACAATCAAATAATAACAAAACAAACAAACAGAATGGTTGTTTAGTTTTTTTTGTTTAGTTTTTTTTCTCATATCTTCTTTTTGTCTTTCACACTTTCATCCACATCCAAAATTTCTGCATTTGCATTCACTCTACAGAAGCTGCAAGGGACAAAATTAGTTGAACGCTGAGCTTAATTTATTTGAGCAGGCGCACTGGGTGGGGGGGTCATATAAACATAATTTGTAAAGGCATATGTTGGGAGCCCCCGCCCTCCCGGGAAAACCCGCTAAAAATAAATCTGCAGCGTTTTCCGAGGGATGTCCCTTGTTGCTTCTGTAGAAAGTCGATACGTTGGAAACAGTTAGAATACAAGAATAATAACAACTATATTTGTATAAAACTTTTCTTGACAAAGTTAAGACGTGCTGTGCATAAGATTCGCTGAAATTTGTCTGAAACCTATGAATGAGTACAGCAATGTCAGACCAAGAGAGATGATAATAGTGTAAATATTCTGAATTCGTTTTTGTCACCCAGGATCAAAATCAACATCATAACTCTGAGCTTTTAGTCAATAATATAAGTTACTAGTGTATCGCATATTTACTGTGACAATACTTTGTGATTCAATGACAATGCACAGTAGTTACTATGATGTTGGATTTGCGTAGAGGTAGGGCTGAGTATCGTTTAAAGATAACGATACTAGTACCAATACCAATATCCTTGAAGTGATACCGATACCAATTAGCTACTTTGTTCTGGTTGCATCTCAGCACGCTGAACTGCCAAATCCATCACATACACTGCACTTGACTTCACCACACAATTATTTGTTAGTTATTTTCGGTCGATACCAGTATCGAGTACCAATACCATACTCACAGGTAAAGCTGATGCAAATTCTTCTTCGCTTTGTACGTTTCTAGCCCTGCTTTTTAATGTGAGCCTCCACCACACACACGCACACACACACACACACACGCGCGCGCACGAGCACACACACACACACACACACACACACACACACACACACACACACGATAGTCCTGACCCTCAATCTAATTATCCCACAGATCATGTGGTCGGAGCAGCCAGTCCAGATGTGCCTCCAGCATCTCTGATGTCTCTTTAATGTTCTTCAGCAAAGTGACCATCTGTTTCTGCACTCTGGCCCTCTGACTCCTCCTCTCTGTCTCCTGCTGTCTGTCTGTCTCCTGCTGTCTGTCTGTCTCCTGCTGTCTGTCTGTCTCCTGCTGTCTGTCTCCTGCTGTCTGTCTCCTGCTGTCTGTCTGTCTCCTGCTGTCTGTCTCCTCCTCTCTGTCTCCTGCTGTCTGACTCCTCCTCTCTGTCTCCTGCTGTCTACTCCCTCTGACTCCTCCTCTCTGTCTCCTGCTGTTTGACTCCTCCTCTCTGTCTCCTGCTGTCTACTCCCTCTGTCTCCTGCTGTCTGTCTCCTGCTCTCTGTCTCCTGCTGTCTACTCCCTCTGTCTCCTGCTGTCTGTCTGTCTCCTGCTCTCTGACTCCTGCTCTCTGTCTCCTGCTCTCTACTCCCTCTGTCTCCTGCTGTCTGTCTCCTGCTCTCTGTCTCCTGCTGTCTACTCCCTCTGTCTCCTGCTGTCTGTCTGTCTGTCTCCTGCTGTCTGTCTGTCTCCTGCTCTCTGACTCCTGCTCTCTGTCTCCTGCTGTCTGTCTGTCTCCTGCTGTCTGTCTGTCTCCTGCTGTCTGTCTGTCTCCTCCTCTCTGTCTCCTGCTGTCTGTCTGTCTCCTGCTGTCTGTCTGTCTCCTGCTGTCTGTCTGTCTCCTGCTGTCTGTCTCCTGCTGTCTGTCTGTCTCCTGCTGTCTGTCTGTCTCCTGCTGTCTGTCTCCTGCTGTCTGTCTCCTGCTGTCTGTCTGTCTCCTGCTGTCTGTCTGTCTCCTGCTGTCTGTCTCCTGCTGTCTGTCTCCTCCTCTCTGTCTCCTGCTGTCTGACTCCTCCTCTCTGTCTCCTGCTGTCTACTCCCTCTGACTCCTCCTCTCTGTCTCCTGCTGTTTGACTCCTCCTCTCTGTCTCCTGCTGTCTACTCCCTCTGTCTCCTGCTGTCTGTCTCCTGCTCTCTGTCTCCTGCTGTCTACTCCCTCTGTCTCCTGCTGTCTGTCTGTCTCCTGCTCTCTGACTCCTGCTCTCTGTCTCCTGCTCTCTACTCCCTCTGTCTCCTGCTGTCTGTCTCCTGCTCTCTGTCTCCTGCTGTCTACTCCCTCTGTCTCCTGCTGTCTGTCTGTCTGTCTCCTGCTGTCTGTCTGTCTCCTGCTCTCTGACTCCTGCTCTCTGTCTCCTGCTCTCTACTCCCTCTGTCTCCTGCTCTCTGACTCCTGCTCTCTGTCTCCTGCTGTCTACTCCCTCTGTCTCCTGCTGTCTGTCTGTCTCCTGCTGTCTGTCTCCTGCTCTCTACTCCCTCTGTCTCCTGCTCTCTACTCCCTCTGTCTCCTGCTCTCTACTCCCTCTGTCTCCTGCTCTCTGTCTCCTGCTGTCTACTCCCTCTGTCTCCTGCTGTCTGTCTGTCTCTTGCTGTCTGTCTCCTGCTGTCTGTCTCCTGCTCTCTACTCCCTCTGTCTCCTCATCTCTACTCCCTGATGGCTGGGCGCCATCTTGCATAGATAGTTGTCTTAATTGGTTTACTCACTGTAGATGGTGGTCTTAATTAGTTTACTCACTGTAGATAGTGGTCTTAATTGGTTTACTCACTCTAGATAGTGGTCTTAATTGGTTTACTCACTGTAGTCGTCTTAATTGGTTTACTCACTGTAGGTAGTGGTCTTAATTGATTTATTCACTGTAGATAGTGGTCTTAATTGGTTTACTCACTGTAGATAGTGGTCTTAATTGGTTTACTCACTGTAGATAGTGGTCTTAATTGGTTTACTCACTGTAGTGGTGTTAATTGGTTTACCCACTCTAGATAGTGGTCTTAATTGGTTTACTCACTGTACATAGTGGTCTTAATTGGTTTACTCACTGTAGTCGTCTTAATTGGTTTACTCACTGTAGGTAGTGGTCTTAATTGCTTTACTCACTGTAGATAGTGGTCTTAATTGGTTTACTTACTGTAGATAGTGGTCTTAATTTGTTTATTCACTGTAGATAGTGGTCTTAATTTGTTTATTCACTGTAGATAGTGGTCTTAATTGGTTTACTCACTGTAGGTAGTGGTCTTAATTGGTTTATTCACTGTAGATAGTGGTCTTAATTGGTTTACTCACTGTAGATAGTGGTCTTAATTGGTTTACTCACTGTACTTTTGCAGCGTACATATTCCATGTTAAGGCTGGAGGCAGAAAAGAGCAAGAGCCTTACCAAGCAAACGGAGCTGTTTTTCAAGCTATATGTTCACCCTGTTAACTAGATGTTCCTCACTCCTACAACTTTATTATGTAACAAAGGCAGATTTACTATGAAGAGTGCTTTTTCCAAATGCTGGAACTTATAAATCCTGCCTGTGTGTGTGTGTGTGTGTGTGTGTGTGTGTGTGTGTGTGTGTGTGTGTGTGTGTGTGTGTGTGTGTGTGTGTGTGTGTGTGTGTGTGTGTGTGCGTGCGTGCGTGCGTGCGTGCGTGCGTGCGTGCGTGTATGTGTGCGTGTGTGTGTGCGTGTGTGTGTGTGTGTGTGCGCGTGCGTGCGTGCGTGCGTGTGCTAGACGCTGTGTGCGTTTGGCGACAGACTGAAACATTGAACTTGAAGGATCTGCTCAGTAGGAAAACACAGCATATTGCCTGCATGCTCTGCCTCTGCGATGCACCTGTGTGTCTGGCTTCGTTTGCTGCTGTGAAAATATTTGCACTGCTGTCCGACTTTATTAACTTTTAATACAAAAGAGAAAGTGTTCCAGCTCCGAAGGTGATTTAGCAGCTCGAGCCTGAAGCATTGTGTCCGTGCTTTAATGGGGGCGCTGCCTGGGGTGTTCTGTTACAATGGAGTTCGCCAGCTCTGATAAATACTTGCCGGTAGGGCGTCTGGTAAGTGCGGCAGTATATTCCCTGCCTACCAACACGAGGGTCGCAGGTTCGACTCCCCGTGTTGCCTCCAGGCTTGGTCGGGCGTACGTACACAGGCAGGCACGATTGGCCGTGACTGTGGGTGGGAAGGTAATGTGTCCTGGTTGCTGCACTAGTGTCTCTGGTCGGTCGGATAATATCAATTTGGACGTGTCAGCGTTTTGATTGGCTGTTGCATGAAACTAGTTTCACAAAGTTGAGAGTTTTGCAACTGTTGTTACGACTGAGTTTCAGACAGGTTTCAAAGTGCGTTGCAGAGGGCTTTTACACCAGGCAACGTATCAACTGCAACTTAGTTTCACCTAAGTTGCACCCTGTCAACCAGCCTAAGCAATTTTGAAATGGGGTTGCGTCACGCACACATACAGTAAGCCAGAACATTGGTCACGTCACGTGTGTCTATCTTCACACATGGCGCACACACATTTTCTGGGCGTGACCTCAGGGGCCCATTCGAATGGCTTGTTTGTTGTTTGATAGACTGATGCAGTGTTCCACCAGCGATAGCATCATCTGAGACCTCCTGCCAACTCTGTGTCAGCAATAATTCACATTTCACGTCTGGAGCAATCGGTCGATTTTGCACTGGTCCACATGTTGAAGCTCAAAGTAGGCCTGTAAAAGTGACACACGCTTTCATGACTTTATTATCCACGATAAATTAATACGACCGTAAACCTCCGCTGTCGTCGTTAAAGTGTTATCATAGCAGACTGATAAGTTGTAGTTGGTGAGCGTTCTTGGAATATGAGTGAAGATATCGGGAACAGTCCTCCCCGGTATTGTTCTAGGCCCGTTTTAAAAACGTGAGGCTGACCGCATAGCTAACCTCTCAGGGTCAAGGTGCTATTAGCCTCTTCAGCTCCAGTCAGTGGAATAGACTCTAACACCCAACTGTGTCACTGCATTATGTAATGCCTCTGGACTGTGTGTGTGAGTGTGTGTGTGTGTGTGTGTGTGTGTGTGTGTGTGTGTGTGTGTGTGTGTGTGTGTGTGTGTGTGTGTGTGTGTGTGTGTGTGTGTGTGTGTGTGTGTGTGTGTGTGTGTGTGTGTGTGTAGCTCTATTAGAGGACCTGAGAGCAAGAGTTTGTTTTGAGCATGTGGTGAAATAGACTCTAAATAACAAGCTCACGTGTGCACGGAGGGGGAAAAGTGTATCTGCAAATTGCAAAAGCTGGGAGAGGACGACTGACGTCACAACTGACGTCATGCTGGACGGGATAAACTGACTGACGTCACTCTTGGGCTTGACTGACGTCACGGGCTGATCAGGTAACGTGAATACGACGGCCTCCCTGTTTGAAATCTGGTCAGAAACCTCAATTTAATCATGAGAGACCGGTCGGTAAGGTTTAACAAGAGACTTTATTTAGCAAATGGCGTGCATGGCAAGCACTTTGGCGTATGACTCCATTGAGGCAAGAGGAGGGCATCTGTATGGGCTAGGATAGAGAATCCCCCCAAAAGGAAGATCTAATTTCCGGTAGTTGATTGAGATCGATCCGTAACTTTGACTTACTTCGGCTCGAAAATAACAAATAATTAGGCTCAGAACATAGTAAATTATGGCTAGCAGCACCTCACAAGCCCCCCTGCTCTCAACACTGACCAGAGCCATTCTGATCGATGTACGCTGCAGACATTACATTGACCAACAGTCATTTGGAGCAGTATTCCTCATTTAGGACAAAATGAATGAATATGCAGCACCCTAGGTATTTGCTCTTTAGTAATATATATATATCATCCAGTCCAGAGAGTTCGGCTCCTCCGAGCGCTATAATGACACTGTTGACACGACTCTGTGAAACGAGCGCCTGGAGATAACAATAGAGGTAAGCATGGAGGTAACTATGGAAAGTGGAAGGACACGGTGCTGCACACGTGTCCAACGCAGGGCTCAATGCATAGGAGGGAACCCAGGAACCTGTGCTAAGATCATTGGAGCACCGTCATTGTTTCCACTAAAAATCCAGGTTCTCACACTTTTACTGGTCCATGTGTCTGGGTGTGGTGCCATCCAGCTGCTGGAGGCTTTCTTTTGTGGACCAAGTGTGCACCAACCATGAAGTCAGTTCGCCCCGGTGACATTTCATATGGGACCGTGGAAGGAGGCGGGTCCGCGATCAGCCGAGTCCAAGTAACGTACGCACTGTACGAAATTCTCTGCCGCACTTCAAAAATTCCTTCTCTTTTTTTCTTTTTTTACACTTTCCGTCAGTCTTTTTCATGTTCAGTGTTAAAATATCTCACATCTGTCCCATTTCTCCACCAAAAGCAAGCGGTTCACCATGGCATAAAAGTGGTCTACCAAAGAAATGTTAATTGTTGTATGGCATTTCGGTATAAATAGTCGCTGAAAATGCTGTCAAACCTAATTTGCACAGAGAGGAAGTATGCATGGGTCTGTGTGAGCGAATCTCAGACAATGTACTGTCATTTTCCTCTGAGATTTGGGGGGAAAAACCTCAATTTGTATTTCATAATTGGAGCATTGCAGTAGTCTATTCTGAACCTGCGTTACTCAGCTCTGCTGGCAGGTCAGGGAAAAAAATGCCCAGACTTCTTCCTATCATACCTTATAATTTTATGCATCGGTGTATCTCCCCACTAAGTTTGGACCGTCTGTGTCCGGAGTCCAGTGTGGAGCAGTGCTCTCCACAAGCTGTCAGGAGTCCAGTGTGGAGCAGTGCTCTCCACAAGCTGTCAGGAGTCCAGTGTGGAGCAGTGCTCTCCACAAGCTGTCAGGAGATGTTTGACGGACATCTGAGACACCAGGTGGCATCCAGCCGAGACACATCATTTCACATTTTCTTTTGCCGACTCCATGAAAATGTGGTTAAAATTTGCGATACCTTTGGATGGAAAGACAGCTATGTGGAGGAGGGTGGCTCCTACAGGAGAACAGAGCTACTGCAGCATGACCAGAGAGGGCCAGCGCCGGTCTTCAGTACGGGGCCGGGCCACATCTCCTGGTCCCATGAGTTTGGGTCTACAACCTGATGCTACGAGATGGTTTGTTTTCATATAACCATCTGGGAACGAGTCGCTCGGGGAAACCGTTTGAAAGGGGGCAGGGACTTAAAAGAAAACCTGACAGGTGATTGGATGACCCATCTGTCAATCACGTTTATCACAGGCTTGCTTCTCGCTGTCGTCACACCGAAAACCCGCCCATAGCTGCCTCATAGGATGCTGATTGGTTCGAACCGCTGGTGGTTCAGATCCAAACCAATAGATTGGAACGTGGCAAGGTGGATTAGTCATGTGATCGTGATATGTCATGTGATCGTGATCTGCGCGAATCAAGCTGCGTCGCAAAGGTTAATCAAGGTCAAGCCTTTCCCCTCAATCTGAATGACTGTCTTTGGGTATATGACAAGCAAGCAGTCCAGGGAGGAAGTCCTCTTGCCAAGAAACCAGCAGTGAACTCCATTGCTCTCCCTTTATTGGCTGGAACGGTCCTTTTAATGGCTATTCAGAAACAGGTCATTCTGCCGTGATACCTATTTACATTTGCCATAATTGCGTGACGGGGGTCTGTGGGTTTTGGACAGGTTTTTATGTTGCTGGTGCTATATTATGTTTGCTTGTAATTTGTAGCAAGCTTACTTAATATGTTGTAGTCAGAAAATATTTTTACGGCCCAAATGCAAACGGGGTATTTGCGCGAATGGAGTTTTATGTGGCACTAGAGATGTGCCACTGAAACAAATCTTGGAGGAAACGTAACCGTCGTCTGACACCAGCTGAAACAAGGACAATATCTCAGAGAGTACCGTCTGCTCAAAATGTAAATGTAAACATTGAAGAGATTTATTTTTTATGGCCCTGGCCTCATGAATATTTTACATCTCGTGTTCATCATGTACGGGCTGCAGTAAAGTACCACAGCGAGTGAAATAGAACATGTAGTGTGCTGGCATCGCTCCACGATGTTATGAGCCCATTCCATATGCACAAGTTGCTGTGGAGACCCAGAGCCCCACCCGCTCTCTAAAGTTACCCCCTGCCTGCGCGATGTGCCTCTCCCCCAGATTTACACAGAGCCTCCTCCCTAAGGTCCAACTTTGTTCTTGGACCGCAAACTAGTGCCGGGGAACGAGCAGGGCCCACTAAAGCAACCCCGAGTGCCTCAAAGTGTGACATTTGGAGTTGTGTTACTGCGAAGCAGCTGGCGCTCGGCACCACTGGAGCTCGTGATGAGAACCGCTGCAAAGCGCCAGAATGTCACTACAGCAGCCTAGGAGGAGCACACGACTTCTTTATGACTTATCGAATGCTGTGATAAGCGTCAAACCTGTGACCACCACAGTGTCATTGTGTCAGCGTCATTGTGTCATTGTGCTTTGGGGTAAAGCGTCTGCTAAATGATGTTATGTCATGTCATGTCATAAATGCAATGTCATGTAATTGAGGCTGCTGTCTGTCGTTAGGCTCGGTCAGTTGAGTGTTGTCCAATCAAAAACTTGTGCGGCCATCTTGGGTTTAAATATGCAAAGGGGACCAAGGCTTGTGAGGCAGCTGGATTGGCCAGATCATGATCACGTGATAAATCCATCTTGTCGTGCTCCCAAGCTATTGGTTTAACTCCGGCCCAGCAGTGGGGCCCGGACCAATCAGTGTCCAGAGGCTGCTATAGGGGTGGGATTTAGGTGTGACGACAGCGAGAAGTGAGCCAGCGATAGACATGTGGTTCATCCAGTCACCTGCTAGCTATTGTTTTTTTATGCGCCTACCTTTTTCCAAACATTTCCAAAAACGAAAATCCCAAATGGTTCTTTGTAACAAGCCATCTGGCAGCATCAGGTTAACTCCAGTCCACAGAATGTTGAGACTAGTGGACCGTGTCTTACCTTTGACTTTCTACATCAAATGCACTTTGTACTCTTCTTGTGAGCCTGGAAGCAGTTGAAGGAATCTGACCATGGGAACAATGCAATGTGCAAAAACGACGATAATGAGATGTTTTCCATTCCCAACCAGCCTCATTGTCATTCCCAACATCAACAGAGGCAGAAGACGTGCCAGCTCTGTGGTGGTGAGGGAGTGTCAGGTTGATACGGGGATGGATGTTCTTTCCTGCTCTTCTTCAACAAACATCTTATGGTGATCCAGCGACCTGCTTGAAGGGGCTTTATTTGATCAGCGATGTGAGACCGATACCACAACAAAACTACGGCTCGGCTAAATGCATAAAACATCCAGCCGACATGTTATACAAGATCAGATCCTACAGTTTGACGTACTACATTTTAAACATATTATTACCGGAGCTCAAATGTCACAATTCTTATGTTCCCCCTCCGCTCTCTGACTGTGGCTCCTCCGCTCGTCTCAATAAGAGAAAGAGGAAAAGGAGAGGAAGAGGAGGATGCTGTAAATTAATCTGCCATTTATTTTGGAACTCAACCCTCTCTCTGGTTTCGATGCTTATTAGCAGCAGCTTGACGTTAATGCCCTGGCCTTGGCGCGGCACCGCAGCACAGCACCCTCGGCAGCACCCCCAGCACGGCACCCTCCAAAGCCATTATTGGAAACAGACTTGACTCTTACAAAAACACACATTACCCGGCAGGTGACTTTCCTTGTGAGCGGCTAAGCGAATGTGTTTTATAAGCAGCTGTTGCACGTTGACGTTGAATACTGTGCCTGACGTTTGGTTTCCTCCGTGAAACATGCGACGTGGTGACCTCGGCATGGAGCTCATGTGGCAGCATGTGTTGTGTTGGAGGAGAATGACCTCCTGCTGACCGAGCCCAGAAATGAACAAGCGCCAATTTGCAATCGCTGCGACCCACATTATGCAAATTTCCCAAATGCAGGGTGGCAGGGGGCAGCCCACTCTACTCTGCCTCTGCCACCCTGCATTTCGAAAGCCCACCCCACCGCTCCATTTTAGCCAATTGGCATGAACACACACACCTTCACACACACACACACACACACACACACACACACACACCTTCACACACACACACACACACACACACATACACACACTTGGCATCCATGGCAAATTTTAGTCTCCTAGGGCGAAAACTGTGTCTGCCGTGGTGAACTTTTTGTGGACTGACCGACCGACCGACCGACCGGGGAAAAAATATTCCCGTTGTGCACTCACGTTTCAGTAGGTCACAGGTTGGCTTGGTTCGAGCCTTAAAACTCGTTATATAAGGATTTATCGAAATGTCTATGGAGAAGATGAATGTGGAACTTACTTCCGGGGCAACATGACGTCACGAAAAGTCATGTGCCTGTTGAGCTCTATAAGGAAGCACACAGTAAAAACTCAGGTCTCCACAATGACTACATAGCCGTTTTCACACATGCGCTTTATACCGGGAAACTACCAGAAAGCGGTGTAATGCCTTCATGTGTGAAAGTTGTTTTCCGGTATAAGCGCGACCCCGTCATCGCGGACATTTGACCACTTCTAACCTTGTCATAAGAGCGGTATGTCTGCTTCATGTGTGGGCGTGCCGACTTTCCCCCCTCCCCTCTCTGCTCGCTCTCTGGCCAGTCCTTCAGTCCTCCTCAGTCAGCAGCCCGACACACAGGGACAGACACAGCGAAAATGGCAGCGGCTTGTTCTGAGAGTCTTGCAAGCCGCCCAACGCTTGTAGAGAAAGCAGATGCACGAAGCGAAATGTGGAAGTATTTTGCTTACGTTGCTGACAGCGAAGGCAAGCCCCTGGACACATCAAACTAAGCCAGTCTGTAAAAAGTGCTTCAACGCGACGCAGGTGAACGGATAAACATCGAACCAGCCAGGCTATTTCTCTCCGACAGGGATCCCAACTTCTTCAAAGATTTCAGTTCAAAGACT
The DNA here is from genome assembly GCF_964638095.1 of Poromitra crassiceps. Taxonomy (NCBI): domain Eukaryota; kingdom Metazoa; phylum Chordata; class Actinopteri; order Beryciformes; family Melamphaidae; genus Poromitra; species Poromitra crassiceps. The sequence continues at coordinate 7,214,587 of NC_139631.1, read as the reverse complement.
GGTTAGCAAATGTGAAGGATACAACATACATGCCCTCTTAAGTGAAACGAGTGTGATTTATTGTGTGACAAGCAAACTTATTTCACCATCAGAGTTCTGCCGCCCCCCCCCCCCCCCGCCCCCCAAAATACAGCTTCTTTCATGGCCGTTTTTACACATGTGATCCCTCAGGTGTGAAGGGAAATTTTTCCGGGAAATAGCCTTTATTGATTTACAGGCAATGTGTGAAAACGGCTAAAGTGTATCATCTTCTCACTGTGGGCTTCTTTTCTTTTCAAAGCTACCACAACTGGGAGACACAGATGTCCACATCCAACTCAAGCCCCAACTACCAGGTGGTTTATGATCACCCTGCAGGCCTGCTCTTCGCCAACAAGAGGGACAGGAAGGTGCTGAACGTGGATCCATGGGTAAGTTCGCTCTCTCTCAACAGTCACGGCTGTATCTGTTCTTCACAATAAAAGTCACTGTATCTGTTCTTCACAATAAAAGTCACTGTATCTGTTCTTCACAATAAAAGTCCTCTGGCTAGTTTGTCAGTGAAAGCCTGCCTTTTTATATGAATCAGCACTCAACAGGAAATGTCTCAACGACACGCCCCCACAAAACTGAAAGCCATCCAGATGAAATGGCAAAATAGCAGATATCATTCAAACAGAAACAAAACTAAAAAGGAGAGAAACTAAACTAGAGCTACAAAATAGCCTTTTAAAAAGGCTCTAGGCACATGCGTGTGTTGAAGGGGAGGAGAAGGCAGAAAGGGGGTGAAGTGATCAGCTGCACAAGACACGGCGCTGCTGCATGTCGCTGCATCCTGTGTGAATCCAGCCTGAAATGTTTGCTTTCCACCTGCATGAACAATGGAGGATCAAGGGGTTGAGACAGGTGCTTCCACCATGCTGACAGTCCAACAGGCAGGGGCCCAGGTGAGAGGCAGGGGCCCAGGTGAGAGGCAGGGGGCCCAGGTGAGAGGCAGGGGACCCAGGTGACAGGCAGGGGCCCGGGTGACAGGCAGGGGCCCGGGTGACAGGCAGGGGCCCAGGTGACAGGCAGGGGCCCAGGTGAGAGGCAGGGGCCCAGGTGACAGGCAGGGGCCCAGGTGAGAGGCAGGGGGTCCAGGTGAGAGGCAGGGGCCCGGGTGAGAGGCAGGGGCCCGGGTGAGAGGCAGGGGCCCAGGTGAGAGGCAGGGGCCCAGGTGACAGGCAGGGGCCCAGGTGACAGGCAGGGGCCTAGGTGACAGGCAGGGGCCCAGGTGACAGGCAGGGGCCCAGGTGAGAGGCAGGGGCCCAGGTGAGAGGCAGGGGCCCAGGTGACAGGCAGGGGCCCAGGTGAGAGGCAGGGGGGCCAGGTGAGAGGCAGGGGCCCAGGAGAGGCAGGGGCCCAGGTGAGAGGCAGGGGCCCAGGTGAGAGGCAGGGGCCCAGGTGAGAGGCAGGGGGCCCAGGTGAGAGGCAGGGGCCCAGGTGAGAGGCAGGGGGCCCAGGTGAGAGGCAGGGGCCCAGGTGAGAGGCAGGGGCCCAGGTGAGAGGCAGGGGGCCCAGGTGAGAGGCAGGGGCCCAGGTGAGAGGCAGGGGGCCCAGGTGAGAGGCAGGGGGCCCAGGTGAGAGGCAGGGGGCCCAGGTGAGAGGCAGGGGCCCGGGTGACAACAGGCAGGAAACCGGCCCGGGAAGAATAAGGACTGACAGAAAGAGAGAGAGAGAGAGAGCTGCTCTCCCTCTGCTCTCTCTCTCTCTCTGCTGGGGGGTATAGTAGGGAAGTTAGCTGGTGGGGCCGAACTATTTTGAAATTGCAGACGGAGCTTTGGGGACTGCGTTTTTTTTTAAGCCGAGGGCCAAAATGGCAGCGCAGTGTTCTAGCTGCGGTGGAGCACCGCCCCGACCAGGCTGTCTATTAAAAACACAAGAGGAGGCACAGGAAGCCAGACACAGCAAACCACCCGTGTGCCCAGAGCCCAGCTCGGCTCAGCCCAGAGTGGCTCGGTATGCAGCGGCACAGAACCAAGCCTCCAGCTTTTAACCCGTCATGAGCTCACGAGCTGCTCGTGTGGCCACAGGCAGCTCCTCAGAGGAAGCTCCCAGAATCAAGGCTCATTTTGGGTGGCTTGTTTGTTTTTCTGCCTTTATCATAGCATGACCAGTTTGTCTGTTCTCGCCAAAAGGGGGGGGCGGGGGCGGGTCATATTTAAAGGGACACTTCACCAAAAAACAATGGTGATTTATTATTTACACTATCTCACACATATCCGAAAACTATAAACAGTTTTGCAGCCATTCATGTGGTTTCATACTCATATTGAGAGTTGATGCCAGTGATGGAAGGGAAGGAAGACTTACCATTAATGCAACCCAATGATTCGGGCGCCTTCTGATGACATCACTGGCATAAACTGAACTCAAATCAACTCTCTAAAAATTGAATTAATGTCTACAAAAAAGTTTACAGTTTTTGGTGTGTGAGATCATGTGGAAAATAAATAGTTAAAATTTTCGATGAAGTGCCCTTGTGGGAAGGACATGATGCCGTCTACGCCACACACACAGAAACAGCATTTTGCGAGTGTAACTGTATCGAGTGTTTTAGTGATTGGGATGACGTGAGTGTAGTGACGCCTTTAGGTTTCCATAAAAATAGATGCTTATCATTTAGTCGCGCCAGCGTTTCCCCAGTTTCTTTGAATGCTTCTGTGAGGTAATTTTTATTGGTCTATTTTTATTGACGTTGCTTTGAACTTGTGAAGGAAGACTGAAGACGGCGTTACTTATTAGGACACCCACAAGTGTGTTTGAGGTAAAAGTGTCAATTGAGTGTAATGGTTGGCTATGTGTCCACTCCCACTACAGGCCTTTGACACACTTAGCCTTAAATAAATGCTCCCAGCTGCTGTGGACTTCACATCTTAGTGGAGGGGCCGTGTCAGTTTTGACATAAAGTAGAGTAAAAAGACATTTGGAAAATGAATCCTTACGGTAACTGTCAAATTATGTTGCAATTGGCATTCTTTTTTAATATGCCTATTATTACGTAGAAATGTGCTGTTATCTATGGTTTTGTTTAATTGCTAACATATCTGAGGCTGTTGTTCATGGCTTAAAATGATCACATCTCACAGGCCACAAGCTGCAACATTGTCCAGACTGCACAGAGGTGGATTGCTTGTTATGTACGTGCAAATGCCAGGCCAATAATCAAGTATAATTGTCAGTAACTGCACCCGATTTCTTTTAGCTCAATCGTATGTGCTAAACTGTCAAATTGAATAGATAGTATGAGGACGTCAGACCAGCTAGCCTGCTAACTGCTGTACGTGTGCTTGGGTTGCAGGCGGCGCCTGGCGAGAGCTCGAGCAGGACGCCTGTTCAGTCGGATCTCTACCTCCAAGTCCTCTTCTACGACCACGCGACCCGGACACAGCTCACACAGCTCAGGCCTTAGAGGCTGCCGCACGCCTACGACCACGCGACCCGGACACAGCTCACACAGCTCCGACCTTAGAGAGGCTGCCGCACGCCTACGACCACACGACCCGGACTCAGCTCACACAGCTTAGGCCTTAGAGAGGCTGCCGCTCGCCTATGACCACGCGACCCGGACACAGCTCACACAGCTCAGGCCTTAGAGAGGCTGCCGCACGCCTACGACCACGCGACCCGGACACAGCTCACACAGCTCAGGCCTTAGAGGCTGCCACACGCCTACGACCACGCGACCCGGACACAGCTCACACAGCTCAGGCCTTAGTGGCCGAATACACCATACGCCAAAGCCATGCCGAACTGAAGCTTGAAGCAGACTCAAGCTGATCTGACGCCAAAGCGGTCACACCAGAAACGGTCTCTTTTCCTCAGCGGCCGGCTCGGAGCTGCTGCTCCGGCCCCTCCCACCCCTCACAAATTGCATTGACTGCCTGCCTGGCAGCTCGGGTTCAGCGCTCGGCACGCTTGGAAAATAGAACAGAAGCTGAAACTATCGGATCAGCGTGGCTTTGGCGTGGCGTTGGCGTGGCGTGTGGCCGGTGTGAACGGACTCGCCTGTTAACAAGGACGCTGAATTGAAACTGCGTGGCTTTGGCGTTACTTTGGCGTATGGTGTGAACGTGCATTTAGAGGCTGCCGCACGCCTACGACCACGCGACCCGGACACAGCTCACACAACTCAGGCCTGAGAGGCTGCTGCACGCCCACTCACACTGCAATTAAGCACATATTGTAGATTACTGGAGGCCTTTCATTTGATGGAAATAAAAGTTGTTTTAGTAAAGCCATCGTGTGCGTGCGTATCTCTCATAGCACACCATCTGTGTGGAGGCAAGAAGCTGCTCTCAGCTGAAGCAGGAGGTGGATGGACCAGCTGGACCACTTGCAGATGTACCCAGAGACTTCATACTGTCTTATATGTCACTTTAGATTTGGGGAAATCATCTTCCCATTAAAGCATAAGTTCACCCAAAAATGAAAGTTCAGTCCTCATCTACTCACCCCCATGCTGATGGGCGGACGGGTGACGTTTTTTAGTCCATAGAACATTTGTGGAGCTTCACAGCAAAACACAGTTTCTCCTAAACAATTGAAGTGCATGGGGTCCAACTTTCAAACGTAATAAAAAAATAACAGGAGAAAAAATGCTTCCATAATACTCACCTGGTGTAATCCAAGTCTCCACAAGCCCTGAGATGCCAAGTTGACTTGAAAAGATGCCATTTTTACACCCTGTTTTTAGCTTTAAATCTGCAATGTAGCCATAGGAAGAATGAAGGAGCAAAAGGATAGCTACTGTAGCCTGCCACAGTGAAGGTTTCAGCTAAGAACAGGGTGTAAAAGTATGTATTTTCAAATCAACTTGGCATCTCGGGGCTTGTGTAGACTTGGACTACGCCAGGTGAGCACTATGGAAGCATTTTCTCTTTTTTTTTCTTTTTTTTTTTTTACGTTTTTAAAAGTTGGACCCCATCCACTTCAATTGTTTAGGAGAATTCTGCAACAGTGTTTTGCTGTGAACCTCTAAAAACCTTCACCTGCCTTCCATCAGCACGGGGTGAGGAGGAGATGATGACTGGATTTTCACTTTAGGTTGAACTTATCCTTGAAGTTAGAGAAACACGTTCAAGATAACGACTGTTATTTCAGCGTTGCCAGACTGTTAATGAAGTATTTTCTGGCCGACTGGCGGCTCGGCTGGGAGCGACCGCAGCTCGCACTCAGTCTGCCAAGTGCGTGAGTGCGGGCCGCCCGCGTTACCATGCTGCTCGGGACACTCCGTTTTACAGTTATAATAAGTCTGCTATGACTTTGCAAGCGTATACCCCGAAACTGGACGTGAGTTGTGAAGGAGTGCGTTTCAGTTCAGCCAAAGCAAACACACACACATGTTAAAGGCCTGTAATAGTTTGTATTCCGACCAGGCGGCCCAGTTTGGGCCCAGTTTGTGTTGCTGTCCCCAAAGCGGTGGTCTTAGTTAGGGGCAGGAACCTGCTCGGGGGACCCCAGGCTGGTCTCATCCCGAGGCCCCGGCATGTTTCAGGCTGTTTGTCTAAACAAATGAAAGGCGTAAGAGCTTTGAAAGAGGATGGGGGTGCTTTTATGTCCTCCCCCAGGCTGCGGTAGCTGCAATTGGACTAGAAGAATGCTGCCAGTCTTCACAAAGCGAAGGGAAATGGGCTTAAAACATTCCGCATGTTCCCAGATGCCAGGCAGACTTTACGGGACATCAAAGTGCTCTGTCATTTACATATTAGTCAGTCACTCTGACAGTTTGCTTTTTCAATGGACGAGAAGTTTACAAATAACCTGCTGGCTCCTCCCCTTTACTTAGTTTAGATTGGATTTTTTTTTTTTTTTTGCTTTTGCTTTTATGAATGAAACACATGCTAGGAATCAAGCCCCGCCACAAGTAACCTCAGCTATGTCCAATGGCTGAAAACTAATTTGGCCTTTATTAAGTAGGCTTGCTCAGAAAATGTCAGTTTCCTGTAGAAATTAAATTATTTGCAAAGCCTTCAAATGGAACAATGACTGTTTGATGAAATGAAATATTAATAAACATACTTTTCCCATTTAGTCGGAAATGTTGGTATCCATTTAAAGTCCCATCTGTGGTGATCATGTTCACTTTATTACATACAGTACATCAACTATTGACAACTCAATGCCCCCGATTCAAACGGCTCCACAGAACACATGTGTGTTCAGTGAGTCAGTGATACAGAGTGAGTCAGTGAGTCAGTGAGTCAGTGATCAGAGTCAGTGTTTCAGTGATACAGAGTGAGTGAGTCAGTGTGTCAGTGATACAGAGTGAGTGAGTCAGTGATACAGAGTGAGTGAGTCAGTGTTTCAGTGATACAGAGTGTTTCAGTGATACAGAGTGAGTGAGTCAGTGAGTCAGTGATCAGAGTCAGTGTTTCAGTGATACAGAGTGAGTGAGTCAGTGAGTCAGTGATACAGAGTGAGTGAGTGAGTCAGTGTTTCAGTGATCAGACTGAGTCCCAGAAGGAAAGCTGTGACAGCTGAAGGATGGGATGAAGACTAAAATAACAGTATATCTGTGACAGAGGCACCTGCTTTAGAAGTTCCCCTACATGCCCTGCTTCTATCCTGCATCTCCTCTGCTGCCACTTCTGTCTCCAACATGAGGAGGTTGAAACAAATGACAACATTGTAACACAAACCTCTGTCAGCTGACTAGTGTAGATACCAGGCCAGACGTCCAATGGCGGCATCTGTTTGTCTGTTTGTTTGTTTTGACTGAATTATATCATGTTGACTATTATCCAGTGGCCTCATTGAAATAATGTGTATGGTGAAAGATGACAGAGAAGGGGGATGTGGGTTCTGGTTCTGTAAAACTCTTGGTTTGGGGTCTGGGTTCTGGTTTTGGTGGATGTGGGCTTTGATTCTGTTTTGGGGTGTGGATAAACAGCGGCGGCTGAATGCCTTGTGGACTTTTTAATAGACTTCATGGACTGGGTTACGGGGGAAGGCTGTTTTTTACTTCCTCTGTTTTCTGTTCTGTCTTGTCTGGTCAGCCCTGTTGTGTTCCCACACCTGCTTCAACATCAAACTCCAGGACTTCCCAGGACCCATTCCCTCAAATTCAAGCACCCAACACGATTCCTTTAGAATCATCATTTTTGGAACTCCCAACCATATAGCCATAGAGTAGCCTATCATGACACATTTTTGTAGGCTTAACCAGATGTTTCTTTTGTATGGGAATTTGCGGTTGAATGCATGAAATAAGGCCTGTGGTTCTAACAAAAGTTTATGAAACAGCGATGTTTGTGTTCAGCGAGATAATCTTCACAAATGAGGACCACTTTTATTACTTTTGAAGCATTTTCTGAAAATCACCTTGAGAGAAAAAATGCATTTAGTCTTCAAAAATCATAGAAGTGGTCTTCATTTGTGAAGATGATCTTGCTGAACACAAACATCGCTGTTTCATAAACTTTTGTTAACCATAGACATTATTTGAAGCAGCACTTAACATCCCCATACAAAAATCCCATTGACTTTGACACATCAGAGCCAGAAGTGCTAAGTCTTCCGGACTCATTCCTGTGGTACTCTATATCTGCTCTGCATTCTTCTATTCATGCGGCCCAACAGCAGTGATGAAACCGCCCGCTCCTCTGCCCTCCCTCCAAGTGGCACAAGTCGTTCCAAACACCGACCAATCAAAACAGCAGATGTGCACATGAAAAAATAGGCAACTGAAAGTTAGGTGGGTGGTGGCACACGGACAAACAAGCAAGTATAAGGCTTGTGAAATGCACGGGCCACTTTTTATTTGCCTCACCTCTCATGGAAGACGTAACCCCTCATTTAGAAGTCACTCAGACAGATCATTTGTCTGTAAATAGTTGAGATTTCACAATAAAGTTTCAATTAAATAAGGAAAACCGCAAGAGAACAAGTCATGTAGAAGTCACTCAGACAGATCATGTGTCTGTAAATAATGTGTCTGTGTAAATAGTTGAGATTTCACAATCAAGATTCAATTAAATAAGGAAAACCGCAAGAGAACAAGTCATTTAGAAGTCACTCAGACAGATCATGTGTCTGTAAATAGTCAGGATTTCACAATAAAGTTTCAATTAAATAAGGAAAACCAAATGGCTGTATCCCTCTCCACTTCCTTTATTGGGCATTTAAGCTGTTGGGGTTTCAGCTGAAGCGTGGTTTATTAGTCGGAGGCCTAACTTGCCCCTAATATACACAACATGAGGTAAAGAGGTGATTCAGGTTGAAATGCCTGAGATACAGATAGACACAGTAAAGTAACTGACCCAGTTTCAACTACTGTCTGCTTGTAATCTGGCCTGTTTTAACCCTGTCAGACTTTCATATTTCAGCACATACAGGGACAAGCAATTTTCACACTATGATGCTTCAGCATAATGCAAATTCATATTCAAACACTCTACTGTTCTGAATTAATATCCCTGTCCTGATTTCACAAAACACTGCAAGTAGCAGCAATGGATGACTTGTATGTAGCCTAGTAGGCCTCTGCTGATCCACATGTATCAGAATCAGCTTTATTGGCAAAGTATGTACATACAAGGAATGTATGTGTGTGTATATATGTGTGTGTGTGTGTGTGTGTGTGTGTGTGTGTGTGTGTGTGTGTGTGTGTGTGTGTGTGTGTGTGTGTATATATATATATATATATATATATATATATATATATATATATATATGGTATAGGTTCATCTTCAGGCACCATTTAGGCACGGTACCATTTTAAAAGTAGTTTTAGCGCTGCATCGGCAAACGATGCGACTGACATAAAATAAATACCACTAGCTTCAAGAAAAATAAACAAAATGAAAGCAGAAAAAAAAAAAAAAATCCCCATTAAAACTCACAACAACATCTGTAGGCCTATCTAATACAATGTTATCTCATTCAAATCTCTTCCAATAGTCCAGAAAGTGTCCGCCCTGCGGTTTTGTTTGTTGTTGTTTATTTTGAATGTCTCCATCTCATCTCTCCTCAGCTGAAGAGGTTAAATCCCTTCAGTGTGTTGACTGCTATGAAGGACATGCCATGCTAATATTATTGCCATCAGATGTCCAAGGGCGGGGAAACGGGCCTATAATCATTTCCTCCCGAGTGCCCCTGAAAGAGAAGCCGGGTGGCGGGGGGTGGGGTGTTTAAACCCCGCATGAATCTGCTGTTTGGGGGGGGGGGGGGGGGGGACGCAGTACAGCATCCGGACCGGACCGTGATGCTACAGGATGTGTGTGCTTAACTCCATTCAACTAAACTAAATAGGAGAGAGAGCCTTTAATACCGACAATAAGCCGCTTCATTCAGCAGCGCGGCCAGGCGCACAGGCACAGCTTTGCGGAGTAGAAATGACGCACTCACGGGCGCACAGAGGGGCTGCTCTGTGGTCAACCCCAGTTTTCTGGTGTTAAATGGATATCAAGCAAATTGTGGAATATCCTTTAATGGATAAAGTCCCTCTGGATGGAGGCATTGATATCCCACAAGACAGCCGCTCCACGTGTTGAATAAGATCAACATCATAATAATATCATAATATCGTGATGAATCCGGATAATTTGTCCCCAGTGTGAATTTGCGTAAAAGGGTTCTTGAACAGGAAACTATTCTCTCTCTCTCTCTCTCTCTCTCTCTCTCTCTCTCTTTCTCTCCCTCTCTCTCTCTCCCCCTCTCCCCCTCTCTGAGAGAGAGGAATACCCAGCTGGTCCCACAAGCCCTATAATACCAAGCACAACATGCTTTACCTTCAATGAAAGCTGAGAAGGGGGACGGTTGGCTGCTGGTCCTGAGATCAGCCAAGACCTCGGATACAAAACCAAGAGCTTCGCTCCCTTAGTGCTACTACTGCACCTAGTAGGCTCCTACACCTTATTCTAAGCGCCGGGACTTTCTCACTCATTAAGTGAATTTAGAGCAATTAGACCTTCTAATCTCCAAACAAGAGAGAAAAAGAGAGAACGTGGATTACTCTATTTCCCCCCTCACCTTCCTCTCCTGCTGCGATGTCTTGTCCCAGAGGTGATGCTATCATTTTCTAACAGAACTCTCTTCTTCATGCGATGATGTTTTTTTGGAGATAGGAACCACTTTTTTTGGAAACGCGCTCAGTTTTCCACAACTTGTGTTGTTTTGTTTGACCACCAGCAGCCAAGTTACCTTTGTAAAAGGTCGCTCCGTTGTGGCTCAAGCATGGCTCTCTATCGGTTTCTGCTTGTGCTGACTTACGGATGGAGCTGTCTGTGCGTTGGATACTGCGCGATGTTGAAAAAAGAGCATTTAGATGCGAGAAGAAAGGTGGATTTTACGCATTCGGTGGATAAAACGCATCCGACGAAGGAAGACGGAGATCTGCTTTTACAGGATACAATGACGGAACACATGCAGATGCTTTACGACAAGTACAACCAGGCTGGCTTTCCCTTCAAAGACGGCAACACGGTCCGCAGTTTCAAAGCGCACTGGGGTATGTATCCAAAAAAAATCTGCCCATTTACGCATATTGATAACACGACTCATATCAAGCGAGAAAGGGCTTACATGCATAATTAGTGCATGAAATGTGTTAAATTTGATTGGAAATGGATTGGAAATGTTTCTCATCTGTATTTATCCGCACTTTCAAAGCGCAATGGAGAATGTCTCCACAAATGTGCGCATTTTACGCATATTGAAAATACAGACTGATAGCCGTAGATAAGGCTTTATTTTTCCGTTTTAGGTCTTGAAGGACACAACCGGGTAACGTCTCACTGCCATATGCTGATCTACTCAGCTGAGAGTGAAATCCACCTGTTGATCCAGTCCTTGTTGTGAAATGCCAGCAACCTGTTAGCCTTTGGGCAGGATTTGAACAGAGGTTCTGTATCAGACCTTTGCATGCCAACACCACTTGGCCAGACAATTGTTTTAACTCTTGGGATTTAACGATATGATTTGCCTTGGGAGTTGGGAAGTGTATCTGGCAACATGCCAAACATGCGATGTTGTACAGTAGGTTTAAGCGCAGGATCACCTTGCAGGTGGTGGGTTACTGCTTTTGAAGGTGATTATTGATTCCAGGTAGTGTTACAATAAATCTGATAAGCTCTAAATCGTTTGCAGGCTACACTGTGTTATTATCACTTGGAGGTGGGCTTTATTAACAACTATCAGATTGCATGTTGAGTTTGTTAGAGGAGCCTATACTGCCTCCTATTGACTGGCAGCTATGTGTCATGATCTTTAATCATTGAAGCCTAACTTTTGATCAGGCTTGTAAACATATCCAGGTTTAAATCTGTGGTCCTCAAAGTGAGGTCCATCCGGGGAGCCCCAGGGGTCCTTGAGGGGCATCCAGCAAAAAGGGGAATAATAATTTCACTATAATCCCATGCATAATAACACAGACAGAATGTATGACTGTTTGGTCATGGGTTTCATACACTTTCTGTAACAAAACATCTAAAAGCAAAAATTGTATCAGATGAGGGTCCCTGGGGGAAAATCTTATCAAATGGGGGTCCGTGGTCTAATTTATGTCAGTTTAGGCTGGTGTCCTTGATGTGAAGAAGTTAGAAAACCACAGGTTTAAATGAATAGGCCTACTTTGACACAGAAGGCCCCTCTGACTTCTACTGGACAACTGTGTTGCTGTGTGTAAATGATCTGTTCTTCATTATCTACACAGGCACTATCAACAAGAAGCAGCTGCAGATTTTCAACCTGACCTCCCTCACCAAGTCAGAAGATGTTCTGTCAGCCACGCTCCACTATTACATTGGAGACCTTCAGAACAGCACCCACGGGTGCTCCAGGTCCAAAAGCTGTGGGCGTCACGGCCCCAGGAGACACGGACACATCCAAATGGTCATCTGGAGTTTTGCCTCTGTGGATAACAAGACGAGGACTCTGGGACACTTTGTCATCAACGTGTCCACGCTGTACAGGGACTTCATATCTTGGCAGTGGAAGGACATCACTCGCGTGGTCAACCAGGCCAAACACCACGACGAGCTGCTCATCGGAATCGACGTGGCCTCGCAAGGACCCCGGCCTTGGAAGAGGCTCCTCTCTGACCGCTCGCCCTACATCTTGGTCTACGCCAACGACTCTGCCATCTCGGAACCCGAAAGTGTGGTGACCACTCTGCAGAGGCACCACTCGGGGGCAGGAGAGGGCTCACTCGCACCCGGCTTCCATAAACTGGGACTGCACGTGCGCAATAACACCGCGCAGCAGCAGCTGCTGCGGCCTAGACGTAAGCGTTCCGTTAATTCGGTTAATGTTCTGCTCCCGCTACAAAACAACGAACTCCCCGGGCCAGAATACCCGTACGAGACGACCGGCTGGGATGAGACCAGCCCGTACGAGCCGTTTGAAAACAAGCAGGCCCGTCGGCCGCGGAAAAAGACACGCAAGAATCAGCGGCATAAGATGCCCCTGCTGCAGTTCGATGAGCAGACCATTAAAAAGGCGCGCAAGAAGCAGTGGAACGAGCCCAGGAACTGCGCGCGGAGGTACCTGAAAGTGGACTTTGCCGACATCGGCTGGAGCGAGTGGATTATTTCGCCCAAGTCCTTTGACGCCTACTATTGCTCAGGGTCCTGTCAGTTCCCCATGCCAAAGGTGAGCCCTTTTCTATGTGAATGTGAATGCTGCACAGTGCACACACGTGGCGTGTTTGTATGGTGTGTATCTCGCCTGTCCAACATTCCTGGGAATCTGTTGTTTTACTTGAATGTCAATAGTTTACATGTTGAAGGCCAGGTGCTGGTAAGGCCCTACTACTGTGGCCAACAGCCCTCTTACATTTGAACCCTATAGCACCATCTGGTGGTCCCCTTTTCAGTTTTCATGTCAGATTCAAAATCTCTTTTGTCACCAACCATGATTAATTATACAGTACAGGAATGTATCTTAGATGCATTGGGAGATATTAGAAGCATATTGACAACTCATATACTGACATACGAATGGTAGAAGGAGACCAGGACCTCATAGAGTGCAAGACAATAGACATAAGATTATACATATCACTGTATAAATATATATTCAACACTATTTGCATTCAGCCAGCGTGAGCATGGCATTATGTGAGTGGGAGAGGCCAGGCTGCGCTATCAGTGCCATTTATTTCACATCTTTCTGAAGTCTTTATCTTATCTTTAGTCAAACTCATTTTTTTAAACATGCATAACTTTAGACATAACTACCTCCCTATTAGTCCTCACGTGGTTGGGAATTATTCGAATTATTATAGATTATAAAACATATCCTGCATTAATACTGCAGATAATTAAAGACCCCCTAAAGTCATGTTTTAAAATGTATATAAAATACTCTATAACGGTTAGAGTATTTTAGAGTATTTATTTTGGCGTCAGGTTAGGTTGGTTTTGTTTGTCGTGTGAGATCACATGATATCTCATGATCTCGCGTGAAATCCAGTAAAAAAATACTCAACTTTGACATGGTTTCCCCAAAAAAATTAAAATTATCTTTTTAAAATCCTTAAAATGAGCTCCTTCTCTCTCATTAAAAATTCCAGAATCTGTAAATGAGCAAATATTGTTCATTTCTAAAGTTGAACTGCTGAATACTGGACAGGGATTGGCTCCAAGTATTTGTGATGTCACAAATCATGCTTGTAGGAAATCGCCTTTTCAGTGAGCACAGAGAACCTTTCCACTTTGAGCAGATGATTGTGAAAACAGCTTCTAGTGTCAAACTCTGCACAGACATCATTCAGCACAGAGAAGCTCAGACATCCACCTGAAGGAACAAGAAGAAAAACACATCTTGAGTGGAGGAGGCCTTTAATTCTTGAATGTGATTCATCATAAACCAATTTTTTTTAAATAGCTACAAATTGTGCGTCCAATGTGAGGTACTAGTTTAGCAGGCATGCATGCAGTAAAAAGTTGATATTAATAAGACTTAAAGGGACACTTCACCGAAAAACAATGCTGATTTATTTTGTACATGATCTTGCACATATCTGAAAACTGTCAAGCGTTCTCACATTCATTTAGTTTGACAGTTATTGAGAGCTGATTTGAGTTCAGTTGTCGACCACTGATGTCATTCATGCACAAATGACATCATTGGTCAAAATAAATCAGCGTTGTTTTTTGGTGAAGTTCTCCTTTAAGACTACAATGATTACATCCAAATAGGCGTCGTAACAAATGATGAAAAATCAGTCCTGCTTAATTGGATAAAACCCAGTATAAACCCTTAACCTACCCCTTCCACAGGAGATGTCTGTCCTACAAATCGTCGCTGTTGTGCCAGGACCTCGAATCTCCAAAACAGCAACTTTTCAGGAAGTTAAAAAACCTGTTTGCTCTTAAAATACTGAACCAAACGTCGTCAAAGTTGGCACGTGTCTTAATTATAGTTAGTTTCCCCGCTGAATGTGTCATTACTTTATTAATATCTTACCTGGATAAGCTCAAATGATGTTGTTTATATTATCAGTCCGACTTGGAAGCACTATCTCCCGGCCAGTCAGGCGGGAGATAGTGGTATGCTCATGCATGAGCCCCAAGCTCCGGGCCGCGGGGGCGCGCGCAGCAGTGGCAGCAGTGCCCCTCGCCTCTCATGGCCGAGGCGGGGGCTTTGGCATTGGGATGAGAACAGTCTGACATAACGTAGCGTTAACATTACTTTATTCTCGTCAGAAAACACTCTGATTTGCATGTTAAAACAAGTTTGCAGCCTAGGAATAACTGGAAAACATTTGATTGATCTATTAACGTCAGAGGAAGCCAGGATTAGTCAAAACGATATGAGAAATACACAGCACGTCTGCCGTGTGACTTTTCCGCGTTTACTGTCCTGCGTGGGGGGGTACAGACGGAGGTAGGGGACGAATTTCGAGGTTTGACTGACAGATTGAGGGCGAATGGCATTACGAGATTTACTCACAAGCTCGTTTGAATGCTTTTCCATTGGTTGCATTTGGTAAAAACCACACAGAGACGTGAAGGGTGACCAATGGCACTGATTTATGCCAAAAAAAAAAAAAAAAGTGAAAAAAGTGACATTCGAGGTCCTGGCACGACAACGACGAAATAGAACTTAAAGTGGGGCGGCTGTAGCTCATGAGGTAGAGCGGGTCGTCACTAATCGCTTTGGATGAAAGAGGTCGGTGGTTCGATTCCCGGCTCCTCCATGTCTCTGCATGTCGAAGTGTCCTTGGGCAAGACACTGAACCCCAAATTGCTCCTTATGGTGTGCCAGCACCCTGCGTGGTAACCTGCCGCCATCAGTGTGTGAATGGGTGAATGCACCTACTGATTATAAAGCGCTTTGGATAAAAGCGCTATATAAAATGCAGGCCATTTACCATTTTTACCATTTTAAAGTCTAACCCTGCAGAGTCAGAGGGAACAAGGACCATGATGGAAGCATGTCAAGACTCTTTTGAGCTGTCCTTGAAGGCATCTCCTCACATGCGAGCATCATAGGGCTTTATGAACGTGTCGAGGAAAGAGAGAAGGAAGGTGAACAAAGAAAAGAAACCCCTCCTTCAGCTCCCCTCGCAGCTTGTGGCCCCGGTGACGAGATAAGATCACAGCTATTTTAAACATGGCCGGAATGCACAGGTTTCATCCACTTAATTCATTAGCTGGGAGTCGCCTGCCTTTGTAGTCGGATGTAATTAGTCCCAGAAGTCGAGGCCCGAGGCAACTGCCCCCCGCCCCCGCCCCCACCTCCACCCCCACCGGTCTGCTGTGTAGTCAGGCAGCCCTGTGATGTTCTGCCTCTTTAGAAGCTGCTAAATAGCAGCTATTAGGAGGAGCTCGAACCCGGGGTATTGGTGATTTGTGGGAAGAAGCCTGTCTGTCACTCATTGGATCTCACCGAGGTCTGAGAGACGGCCGAGCAGGTGACGTGCACACACAGGTGTTAACTGCTGGGGGCGGAGACACCTCTCCCACACCGCCTTTGATCTATAGACCGCTGCAGGAATGAGTCCTAAAGCCCGCTTCCCGCTTCCCTCGTCTCAAAGTCAGTGTGTTTTTTTTTTTGAACGGGCTGCTGTGTGAAATAAGCTCTGTGGTTAAGAAAAGCTGATGAAACTCAGACCTTTGTATTTAGCAATTAAAGAAGAGCGTTTTCAGACGATCGTGATTTCTGGCAATTGGATTGACCCGACAAAAAACATTTGTGTAGTAGATGATCTTATCCAGATGATCCACAGACCTTATTTTGCATGGCGGCATCTGGCTAGTGTAGAGGTAAAAACACTCGCCTACCACCGCAGAGACCCGGGCTCAATTCCTGGCAGTGGTACCTCCGGCTTGGTCGGACGTTCCTACAGACATAATTGGCCGTGTCTGCGGGTGGTAAACCGGATTAGGGGTATGAGTCCCGGCCGCTGCTCTAGCGCCTCTCCTAGTCGGTCGGGGCTCTTGTTTGGGGGGGAGGGGAACTGGGGGGAATAGCATGATCGTCCCACGTGCTATGTCCTGCCGGTGAAACTCCTCTCTGTCAGGTGAAAAGAAGCGGCTGGCGACCGCACATGTATTGGAGGAAGCATGTGCTGGTCTACAACTCTCCCCAGATCGGCAGAGTGAGTGGAGCAACTACCAGCACAGCAGGTGGAATTGGCCAAGTACAATTGGGGAGAAAAATTGATTGATTTTTTTTTTTTTTTTTAAGGGAAAAGGGTTGATGCTAACTTCCGGGTTGGCCGACAAAAATCTGTCATCCCTGCGGCACTCTTCACAGAGACATGTTGGATCAACAAGCATATAGTTTCTCCTCCATGTTGCTCCTTTAAAATCTGTTCTTGACTTGACCTTAAGTGATGATTAAACAGGCCTGTGCAGATTGATAATGCAGGTTAAGTCTTCTGACTTAAGTGATGATTAAACTGGCCTGTGCAGATTGATAATGCAGGTTAAGTCTCCTGACTTAAGTGATGAGGAAACGGTCCTGTGCAGATTGATAATGCATGATAATGCATAACGCAGGGACTTCATTCCCCATTCATTTTCCCCATAGACGTTTTGAAAAACCCTTCTAAAAAGAGTTTGACTTGGTCAAACCAAGCGATTCAGCCATATTCAGAATCAGAAGAGACCATGAAACATTTAACTCAGACACCTTTTCCCCCGAGTTTTAGTCCGGTACTCTATACTAACAAAAAAAATCCTGCTAGAAAAAACATTTTCAAAATGGATATATGGTGTTTTTTTGGGAATGGAAACTGTAATTTTCACACTCACTGACAATTACTTCGCCTCTCTTCTCCAGGCCCTGAAGCCCTCCAACCACGCCACCATCCAGAGCATAGTGAGGGCGGTGGGGGTGGTGCCGGGCATCCCCGAGCCCTGCTGCGTCCCCGAGAAGATGTCCTCTCTCAGCATCCTCTTCTTCGACGAGGACAAGAACGTGGTGCTCAAAGTCTACCCAAACATGACCGTCGACTCGTGCGCCTGCAGATAATGTTGCTTTCTCTACGCCTGTTCACCCTCACACACACACACACACACACACACCCTCACACACCTCATATCGTACAAAAAAGAGGACACATTTAGGTTCACGTCACACACAACACGCAGCCAAGAACACACTCTCTCCTCCTATTTCATCCCAGTCATACACTCGTTCACATGCAAACACACGCACGCACGCACGCACACACACATACACACATACACACACACACACACACACACACACACACACACACACACGGAGCACACTTCCCTTTTGCACTGGAGGAGAGGACTGCCTGTTGTTCCGGGTGAAAACGAGAGACTGTCGAGCGATCCGTTCACGGGAAGGAACGGATGGAGTGCGTCGCAAATCTGGAACGGAAAGTCGTATCTCGATGTTTCAGTTTCACCATTATCGTCATCATCATCATCAGCATCATCGTCGTTGTCGTCGTCATCGCTGCTCATTCTCCATTGGGAAGTAGCGGGGGGGGGGACAAACAAACTCAATGATGGTGAAATACACAGGGACCCCCGAGACGGATTGAAGTGCGATCTTGTAAGAGAGACAAAAACTGAAAGAACGGCGAGAGAAAAAGAAACACTTGGAAATTCTTCAGGAAAAATTCTCTCTCTTTCTTCAAGTCTTGAACGTACCTCAGTTTGAACTGATGACCTCAGGAGGGTCCTTGCCACCTTTCCTCCTTCCTAGCTTGAACTTGCCTTTGACCGCCACCACAAAGTCACCTCTGCTCGCGCGCGCATGGTTTTTGTTACTATGTATGTATTTATGTCTGTACTATCACTGTGTTACTCACTCACACTATATGACACATTATTGCATCATTATTGCCTTGGCTGCTATAGAGAGATATATTAGATTCCAAAAAGCCAGAATTGTGGTGTAGACAGTAGATTGCATTTCGTATTTGTGATTTTTTAGATCAGTGCTCCATCGTTTGTACAGAACACACATTTTAAGAATCATTTTTTTATGCAGAAGAGTAAGCTACTTGTTATTTGTGTAGTCTTCAATAACGGTAAAGGAAGCCTATGTACCAAACCCCTCTCTGAGAAACCGTTGTGTTCACCATCATCGCGACAAGAAGATCTTTGCCATTTTGTCCAGAAAGCTACGTTTTAATTTGAAAAGATAAAGGGATCAAACGTATTAAAAGAAGCAACATTAAACAAGACACATCACTTGATGCTTGTAAGGCATGTTTGACCTTCTTATAGACTGGAAGACCTCAAAAATAAACAATATCTCAGCTGGGACTTACCAATAAGATTAGTACTAGTGTGTAATGAGCCTGATAGTATTTTTCTCACTATTGTTAAAGGTCAGAAAAAAAGTGCCATAATTCATCATGTTTAAAGTTATATTTCTATCTCAGTTATGGCATACTGTAAGGTGACGGTTGGCTTTTCAGTCTTAAACTGCATAAAGAGCAGTTCATTGTATATTAAGATCAAGTAAAAGAGCAATATACATTTAAGGATTGGTATTCGGTTTTGTCAGCTACTCGAAATCAAGAAGTACTCAAAGCTGGTCATTGGTATATTCGTTAGGCAGGTGAACAAAAAAAATGCTATCTGAGCACTTCTAATTCAAACTGCTGGTCTGGAATCAGTTTTGTCTTACGTATCACAATGAATGAGGTGTTCAGGGGGATCTGATCCATGATCCCAGGTCAGAACAGCTTTGATGATTTCTGCCTCCGCCTTCCTCTGGCAGAAAACACTGCTAATTCTGTTGTGGCCAATAGAGGGAGCTCATTGAAGTTCTCACAAGCCTTTAACATTACTGTACAGTGGACTTCTCATAACATGTTAGACGGTGAGTTATTGTATCACATTTGCATTCAGTCATGTCAACATGTAGGTAACATATGTGTTCTAATTTGACAGCAGGCACACCGCTAACACGCCGAACCCACCGGCTTGTGTATTTTTGTCGTATGAAGTCCATAAAACCAAATATTTATTCAGAGCAGATAGACTGAAATATAGAGGCTAACTTTCTTTTCTATAGACTTGTACATTGTTTTTGTATATAGCACGCTATATTTTGATAATATTCTAATGATGTCTCTTTGAGATAGAAGTGCCTTTTGAATGGGTGGATTCTGCCTTTGATAAAGTGTTGATTTGAATTCAGGGCCTGTTCAAAACGGCTCGGTCACACAGAGACCTGAGCTTACTTTGCAATGAAGCTGTCACAAGCATCTGAGAAGAGGTTTTTTAAATGGTACAAAAATAGGAGTGAATTTTGAGCGTATTCCTTTGATAATTATGATGGCTAATGAAACTTATCCCGAATTGTAATGCAAAACCATTCACTATTTTGATACTTCAGAGACATTTATTTTGTGGCAATAGCGAAGGGCAGATTTTTACATTATGTACGATTCTTTTGTACTGACACTTTTCTTTTTCCAATATGTGCTTCCTCGTCTTGTGCCAATACAGATTTGAGTGATGCGTCCTCTTGACTGGCGTGTCCTCCTCTGTGGTTCAAATGTTGTTGCCCGTGCAACCTATCCAAACACTGCATACTAAGGCTGGGTAACGCTACTCAATAATAACTTTAATAAGGTATCGACCGAAATAACCCAGTGCCAAGTAGTAGTATCGGAACTTCCCCTGTCCTTTTTGTACACGGGTCTAGAAGAAAAAACGTATTTGTATGGTTTTTGCTCGCAGCCAATCACCGCAAGCGTTCTGTGATTTAATGTGGTGGGCGATTGGCCCACTACCACAGCAGCAGCTACAAGCCATATAGTCTGTGGTGGTGAAGTCGAGTGTAGTGTACGTGACGGAGTAAAAAAAAAATCGGATGAAGTACTCGATTGGTTATTGGTATTGGTACTGGTATGGTAATTTTTTAAACAATATCGAGCCCTACGCGTACATACAGTCAGGACTGTTGGTGTGAGTCTATTCCCAATATCTTCGGTTCTCACTGCCTGGGCGACCCAGCCCGGGCCTCAACTGTCAAAACCCCACTAACATTTTTTTGGAGTGCACATATCAAAGACACTCACCTGTAATATATATCACCAGTTTATAAGAGCTTCCTCTATTACACTGTTCGATCCTATCTTGTAAATGTTATGCTGTAGGTAAAAAGGAAATGCTTGTACAATAAGCTTCATAAGAAAATATATTTGTATATGGAAAGGATCTTTAACATGCATCTATTTATTTTCTGTATGTTGCATATCTTGTGCATTGTTGTGGAGGGGACAGAGCGGTAAAGGGGGACAAAAGCATGGATATGTCGATGGCCTTTATATCTGTGATGGACATTTCGTCACTACTGATGTGAAAAGCGTGGTGAAACTGTAAGGATTCTCCCTCCTTTGAGCACTGGCCCTCCTGACAAAGCATTCAAAGAAATGAATAAAAGTATGTAAGACTCAGGTCCATCAAGGTGTTTCTTTATCAACCCAAAGGTGTTGAACGATACGGACATCAAATGATACACAAACCAGCAAAATACTCACAATTTATTTCCTTCATCGTGTCCTCCTTGGCAGCATTCTGCCCAAAATACAAGATCAAAAATTTTGAAATTCGACAAGAAAACTTAAAAGCACACATAAATGTACAGTGTATAATAACTGTTCTACAATTATCAGATACTGAGGTGTCCAAAATTCAAATATTTACATTTTATATACAGGTAAATAACTTGTAGGATTGCACTATGCAGAGGCAGTTGTACATACATGTACAGAGAGGTTAATCTCAGAACTCACATACATTTTCCACTTGTGGCCCTAATCTTGCTCCATAAATGTGCAAAGTAATCACACATTACATTTTGTATTTCAAAAGTTCTTCTGTGTTCACATTTTGTGTTAAAAGGCCAATCGTGAATCTAAATTCTAAACACCAAATCATGCACTTGGAGACATTTGATAGCACTTTTGGTATTACAAGAATTGACTTTACATGTTCAATGAACATGAGTTTTAAACATATATTAAAGCTTTTAACAGTTGGCTTACATTTCTGTTTGTGTATATTGGAGTGAAAATGGGGCTTTATTTTCAGGTATGATTCAGTCAAGAGTCTATGTACACTGTAGATCAAGATGACCCTCAACCAAATTTAAAGTGACCAATTTAAGAATTGATAATGTCAATGTTTTAAACTGAATGGTGCCATTAACTGAAATATGAATATTGCTGTATCCTGAAATCACTATGTTAAGGCCACAGCTTCCCCAGCTTCCTCACAGGAATGACTACATACATGCTCACAGTCACAGACACATATAGTGATATTTACTCAATTCACCCAAATTGTATAGTTCACTTGAAGGACCAAGTGGATTTTCTAGAGCTCAGTTTGGATTGTATAAATAATGTATTTTTTATGCTTGTTCACAGTAGACACATAGTCAATTTACTGTAAATGTGTGTAAAAAATAAAATACATTATTAACAAAATTCCATAAAATGCACTTGGAGCATTGAAGCTAAACTGAAGGGTTTGAACTGAAGTGGTCACATGATCATGGCATCGGGCTGAGCAGCAGCGGAACCACAGAGAATGTATACAATATTAGACTCCTTCATTGTAAGAATGTATACAATATTAGACTCCTTCATTGTAAGAATGTATACAATATTAGACTCCTTCATTGTAAGGAATACAGGCTTTGCAGTTGCGTCACAAATTTCCGACCAACCACTTCTGGCACCATCAGGCCCAGAGATGGCTGTGATCAAGTAACAATAAAATCTATAACAACCAGGCTGCAGGAAGAGAGATATCTAAAAACAATACGTGTGTGGGTAACCAGGCTGCAGCAAGAGAGATATCTAAATGATAATGTGTGGGTAACCAGGCTGCAGCAAGAGAGATATCTAAATGATAATGTGTGGGTAACCAGGCTGCAGGAAGAGAGATATCTAAATGATAATGTGTGGGTAACCAGGCTGCAGGAAGATAGATATCTAAATGATAATGTGTGGGTAACCAGGCTGCAGGAAGATAGATATCTAAATGATAATGTGTGGGTAACCAGGCTGCAGCAAGAGAGATATCTAAATGATAATGTGTGGGTAACCAGGCTGCAGGAAGAGAGATATCTAAATGATAATGTGTGGGTAACCAGGCTGCAGGAAGATAGATATCTAAACGATAATGTGTGGGTAACCAGGCTGCAGCAAGAGAGATATCTAAATGATAATGTGTGGGTAACCAGGCTGCAGGAAGATAGATATCTAAATGATAATGTGTGGGTAACCAGGCTGCAGGAAGATAGATATCTAAACGATAATGTGTGGGTAACCAGGCTGCAGCAAGAGAGATATCTAAATGATAATGTGTGGGTAACCAGGCTGCAGGAAGATAGATATCTAAATGATAATGTGTGGGTAACCAGGCTGCAGGAAGATAGATATCTAAACGATAATGTGTGGGTAACCAGGCTGCAGCAAGAGAGATATCTAAATGATAATGTGTGGGTAACCAGGCTGCAGGAAGATAGATATCTAAATGATAATGTGTGGGTAACCAGGCTGCAGCAAGAGAGATATCTAAATGATAATGTGTGGGTAACCAGGCTGCAGGAAGATAGATATCTAAACGATAATGTGTGGGTAACCAGGCTGCAGCAAGAGAGATATCTAAATGATAATGTGTGGGTAACCAGGCTGCAGGAAGATAGATATCTAAATGATAATGTGTGGGTAACCAGGCTGCAGGAAGAGAGATATCTAAATGATAATGTGTGGGTAACCAGGCTGCAGCAAGAGAGATATCTAAATGATAATGTGTGGGTAACCAGGCTGCAGGAAGATAGATATCTAAACGATAATGTGTGGGTAACCAGGCTGCAGCAAGAGAGATATCTAAATGATAATGTGTGGGTAACCAGGCTGCAGGAAGATAGATATCTAAATGATAATGTGTGGGTAACCAGGCTGCAGGAAGAGAGATATCTAAATGATAATGTGTGGGTAACCAGGCTGCAGGAAGATAGATATCTAAATGATAATGTGTGGGTAACCAGGCTGCAGGAAGATAGATATCTAAATGATAATGTGTGGGTAACCAGGCTGCAGGAAGGGATATCTAAATGATAATGTGTGGGTAACCAGGCTGCAGGAAGGGATATCTAAATGATAATGTGTGGGTAACCAGGCTGCAGGAAGGGATATCTAAATGATAATGTGTGGGTAACCAGGCTGCAGGAAGAGAGATATCTAAATGATAATGTGTGGGTAACCAGGCTGCAGGAAGGGATATCTAAATGATAATGTGTGGGTAACCAGGCTGCAGGAAGAGAGATATCTAAACGATAATGTGTGGGTAACCAGGCTGCAGGAAGAGAGATATCTAAATGATAATGTGTGGGTAACCAGGCTGCAGGAAGAGAGATATCTAAATGATAATGTGTGGGTAACCAGGCTGCAGGAAGAGAGATATCTAAATGATAATGTGTGGGTAACCAGGCTGCAGGAAGAGAGATATCTAAATGATAATGTGTGGGTAACCAGGCTGCAGGAAGAGAGATATCTAAACGATAATGTGTGGGTAACCAGGCTGCAGGAAGAGAGATATCTAAACGATAATGTGTGGGTAACCAGGCTGCAGGAAGAGAGATATCTAAATGATAATGTGTGGGTAACCAGGCTGCAGGAAGAGAGATATCTAAATGATAATGTGTGGGTAACCAGGCTGCAGGAAGAGATATATCTAAACGATAATGTGTGGGTAATCAGGCTGCAGGAAGAGAGATATCTAAATGATAATGTGTGGGTAACCAGGCTGCAGGAAGAGATATATCTAAATGATAATGTGTGGGTAACCAGGCTGCAGGAAGAGAGATATCTAAACGATAATGTGTGGGTAACCAAGCTGCATGAAGAGAGATATCTAAATGATAATGTGTGGGTAACCAGGCTGCAGGAAGAGATATCTAAACAATAATGTGTGGGTAACCAGGCTGCAGGAAGAGAGATATCTAAATGATAATGTGTGGGTAACCAGGCTGCAGGAAGAGAGATATCTAAATGATAATGTGTGGGTAACCAGGCTGCAGGAAGGGATATCTAAATGATAATGTGTGGGTAACCAGGCTGCAGGAAGAGAGATATCTAAACGATAATGTGTGGGTAACCAGGCTGCAGGAAGAGAGATATCTAAACGATAATGTGTGGGCAACCAGGCTGCAGGAAGAGAGATATCTAAACGATAATGTGTGGGTAACCAGGCTGCAGGAAGAGAGATATCTAAATGATAATGTGTGGGTAACCAGGCTGCAGGAAGAGAGATATCTAAACGATAATGTGTGGGTAACCAGGCTGCAGGAAGAGAGATATCTAAATGATAATGTGTGGGTAACCAGGCTGCAGGAAGAGAGATATCTAAATGATAATGTGTGGGTAATCAGGCTGCAGGAAGAGAGATATCTAAATGATAATGTGTGGGTAACCAGGCTGCAGGAAGAGAGATATCTAAACAATATGTGTGTGGGTAACCAGGCTGCAGGAAGAGAGATATCTAAATGATAATGTGTGGGTAACCAGGCTGCAGGAAGAGAGATATCTAAATGATAATGTGTGGGTAACCAGGCTGCAGCAAGAGAGATATCTAAACGATAATGTGTGGGTAACCAGGCTGCAGGAAGAGAGATATCTAAATGATAATGTGTGGGTAACCAGGCTGCAGGAAGAGAGATATCTAAACAATATGTGTGTGGGTAACCAGGCTGCAGGAAGAGAGATATCTAAATGATAATGTGTGGGTAACCAGGCTGCAGGAAGAGATATCTAAACGATAATGTGTGGGTAACCAGGCTGCAGGAAGAGAGATATCTAAATGATAATGTGTGGGTAACCAGGCTGCAGGAAGAGAGATATCTAAATGATAATGTGTGGGTAACCAGGCTGCAGGAAGAGAGATATCTAAATGATAATGTGTGGGTAACCAGGCTGCAGGAAGAGAGATATCTAAATGATAATGTGTGGGTAACCAGGCTGCAGGAAGAGAGATATCTAAATGATAATGTGTGGGTAACCAGGCTGCAGGAAGAGAGATATCTAAATGATAATGTGTGGGTAACCAGGCTGCAGGAAGATAGATATCTAAATGATAATGTGTGGGTAACCAGGCTGCAGGAAGAGAGATATCTAAATGATAATGTGTGGGTAACCAGGCTGCAGGAAGAGAGATATCTAAATGATAATGTGTGGGTAACCAGGCTGCAGGAAGAGAGATATCTAAATGATAATGTGTGGGTAACCAGGCTGCAGGAAGAGAGATATCTAAATGATAATGTGTGGGTAACCAGGCTGCAGGAAGAGAGATATCTAAATGATAATGTGTGGGTAACCAGGCTGCAGGAAGAGAGATATCTAAATGATAATGTGTGGGTAACCAGGCTGCAGCAAGAGAGATATCTAAATGATAATGTGTGGGTAACCAGGCTGCAGGAAGAGAGATATCTAAATGATAATGTGTGGGTAACCAGGCTGCAGGAAGAGAGATATCTAAATGATAATGTGTGGGTAACCAGGCTGCAGGAAGAGAGATATCTAAATGATAATGTGTGGGTAACCAGGCTGCAGGAAGAGAGATATCTAAATGATAATGTGTGGGTAACCAGGCTGCAGGAAGAGAGATATCTAAATGATAATGTGTGGGTAACCAGGCTGCAGTAAGAGAGATATCTAAACGATAATGTGTGGGTAACCAGGCTGCAGGAAGAGAGATATCTAAATGATAATGAGTATGGGTAACCAATCAGATATTCATTGTCGCCCAAGACCTGAGGACCTCCACTGTGGCTGCCAGAGGGAGCAATAAGTCGCCCTAAAACCCTCTCTGTAGAGTGCCAAAGTCACGCCGTCTTCCAGGTTCAGCATGGGACCAAAGCATTTCATTCCCCATTCATTTTTCCCATTCATTTTTCCAGAGACGTTTAGTGAAACTCTTTTCATCAAGATTTCCAAAAATGTCTATGGGAAAAGGGGAATGGGGAATGACATCCCTATAAAGTTTCCATGCGAAGCCCGGAAGAGGCTGTGACTTTGGCACTCTAGAGAAGCGAGGTTTAGCTGTTGGAAGCAGCTGCGGTGGAAGGAGAACTGGGGAAAGACAGAGGAGGAGACGCTCTCAGAAGTCCACATCCCAGCCAGACAGCTCGTCAGGGGGGATGTCTTCATCTGCAGGGTAGCTGTCAAAGTAGCTGTGGTCTGTAGGTCCCCTGAGCTTTGGTGGAAAGAGGAAAGGGTGCAGAGCTTAGAGTTTTCAAAGGCCCCCTTGCCCCGTCCAACACCCCGATGATAGGTAGATGTCTTTACTTACTTCTCTTTTCAGTGGAGACAGTAAAGTCCTAGCTTTCAGTCCCTCCCAGTTGAAGCCATTAAACCACCTTTAGACACATTATAGAGAGCATATAAGTAATTCTGCATTTCTTTTTTATGTCTGTGTACAGAGTGTATTTGATGTCTGTGTACAGAGTGTATTTGATGTCTGTGTACAGAGTATTTGATGTCTATGTACAGAGTATTTGATGTCTGTGTACAGAGTATTTGATGTCTGTGTACAGAGTATTTGATGTCTGTGTACAGAGTATTTGATGTCTATGTACAGAGTATTTGATGTCTGTGTACAGAGTATTTGATGTCTGTGTACAGAGTATTTGATGTCTGTGTACAGAGTATTCAATAACTCCACCAAGTGCCTGCACGTGCACACCCCTTTGCTGTTCAAATGTGACTGACCAGGCTGTCAAGCAACCTTTGCTCATATGAACCACTGTTCCCCATGTTTCCTCATGTGTTTTCAAACCATGTGAACTTGCTCGGCTTCCCATTGTGATGAGCAACACAAGTCTTACCTGTGCTTCTCTATATCAGTTATTATTATTAGTGGCTTCTTTCTTACCTGTGCTTCTTGATATCAGTTATTCCATTTTTCAGGTTGCCCAGTCGCTCTATGGGGTTGCGTCTGTGAAGTAGAGCAGGGTGGGGCCACAAAGCCAATTGTGTTAAATGTTGTGGCTGGTGAATTTGTCTCGTCTGGGCCTAACCAGATACCCAGGCAACTAACCAGATACCCAGGCAACTAACCAGATACCCAGGCAACTAACCAGATACCCAGGCAACTAACCAGATACCCAGGCAACTAACCAGATACCCAGGCAACTAACCAGATACCCAGGCAACTAATCAGATACCCAGGCAACTAACCAGATACCCAGGTAACTAACCAGACTCTGACCCAAAGAATCAGGGGACGTTATTTGGTGTTGCCCACAGCGTCCACTCATTGCTTGGCTCAAGTGATGCGTGTCAACATTTACATTCACCATGTTGTTGTTCATCAGGTAAATTGTCAGAAAAATAAATATTTACCGTAGTAATGCACCTGAAAATCCTACTTAAGTGCAGTAACAAAGTATTTACACTTAGTTACTTCCCATCTCTTGTGATTGGGAAAGTATACAGTAACAGTGGCAGGTAGCCTGCACTTTTGGATTTACCAGCAATTGTGGATCAAATAAAACGATAGTGTCTTGCCATGAAGTAGATATGTATTTGATTAAAAATCTATCTACTCCAAATTTGAACACTGGTTGCTCTGTGTGTTTGATCTTGTACCTGCATAGCTTGCGTATGAGGTCCTCAGGTCTCTTGGTGATCTTCTTGGGGAAGTCCATCTTCTCAATGCCTTTCAGGATGAACGTGTAGGTCATCATCTGGTCACTGCCTGAGAATGGTGGACTATGGGATGGAGACAAAGCGGCAGAGATTTCAGCCTTTGAGTCATCTGAGATGTGTTGGAGCTAGAAAGTGCAGTCTGTTCCAGTCACCAAACATACTTCATTATAAATCAGAGGAGAGAAAGGAGAGAGATATACACTATAGCCTATCATAAAGTCCTCTCTCAACTAAGTGTTGAGCAGACCTATTGTTTATACCAGTGGTTTTGAACTGGTCTAGCCTCACAACCCACATTTGTCATTAGTCATTAAGTTGCGACCCACATTTCAGATTTCTTTTTAGGCCTACATGCTTTTTAAACCAGTTTATGGTTATGCTCACCAAGTTTCAAGAATCTAAATTGAACTGTATGAAATATGAAACAAGAGGGCAGAATTTGAACTTGAATTGTAAGTTAAACTGGTTATGCTCTTTTCTGAATGGTCTACTGCTCCAGTTTGTAGTTGTAAATTTTCATGAGGCTGCGATTCTCCTATACTGTAAGTCACAATAGGTCATTTTATACAGTGAGGTCAAGTTTTAGAAAAATGGTCTCACTACAATGACATGGCGACTATGAGGACAAACATCATCACACATGAAGACAGTTGGGCTCATTGAATCCACAAGAGTCTCAGCTTTCCAGTCAGACCAAATTATGCAATTCCAAGACTGTTTAGGGACCCCCAGTATGCAGGAATATTCCAAGAATACAATAGAATAGAACATGCGAAAATAACACATTTATACTGCACATGCTTGAGCCACTCAGAACAGAGAAGCACGGGTTTATCCGGCATACCAGGGCAGCAGGGATGTTCCTGGAAAGGGTGAGTCAGCAGACAATTACTCTGCTGTGATAAAACACTTAAAGATGCCTCCTTTGAAGTGCGGGTGCCCTTACCTCTTTGTACAGCTTACCTCTTTGTACAGCCCTTACCTCTTTGTACAGCTTACCTCTTTCCTGTTGAATGATGGCTATAACTAAGCAAAGGTTTATATGCGCTTAAATCCAACAGATCCATCTATTCATGCTTGGGCTAGACTGAAAAGACAGATCATCAGTCATCATGCACTATCTCAGGTGTGACACCTGTTGTATAGCATGCTGTCAGTGTCATGGTCCACACCTGCCAATGAGGAGCTCAAAGACCAGGATGCCCAGAGACCAGAAGTCCACGCTAAAGTTGTGGCCTTTGTTGAGGATGATCTCTGGAGCCACGTACTCCGGTGTCCCGCAGAAGGTCCAAGTCCTCTGGCCACATCTGAGCTTCTTGGCAAAGCCGAAGTCAACCTGGGAAGGGCGAGATGTTACGCTACTGTAGGAATAATAGACAGGCAGTGAACTCTGGAAGTAATTAAACGGTCAACTTCAGATTGTAGCCAAAGAGCAACCCTAGAAAACCCATTCATAAATGTTTCATAACCCTAACCTCCCCAATTCCCTCTGCTGTCTCGGTCATTGTGCCACGCCCCTCTGCCGATCTCAGGCTTCCTCTGATACATGTGCTACATCTGCTTCTTTTCACCTGACAGCGAGGGGTTTCCCCCGGCAGGACATAGAGCATGGGAGGATTGAGCTATTCCCCCCAGTTCCCGCCGCGCTACCCGGTCGCCTTCATTGAACCTTTTCATGACTGAGAATATGGTTTGTCATTGCAGCAAGCTCACCAGTTTGATGTATCCGTCTGCGTCCAGCATGAGGTTCTCAGGCTTCAGGTCTCTGTACAGGACGCCCTTGCGGTGGAGGTAGTCAAACGCTTCGGTGACGCAACCAACGCAGAATTTGGCAGTGGGCTCGTCAAAACTTCCCCTGCAGACAGAAGAGTGAGCCAAATTCATATATAAAGGTCTGCTTGAAACCTCTGGTTCAACTAATTTTCACCCAAAATGTCACTTAAACACCCCTCTGGTTCTCAGCCCTTGTAAATGACCTAGTGAGAAGCGCAGTCTAAACATGTCTTTACTGTAACTACATTGTGAAACCAGGAAAAATAGCCCAACTAAATGACTGAGAGAAGAGTAACAGCCCGAACACACCATATGCCAATACTACGCTGAAGCAACGCTGAAGCAACACAGCACGGAGGCAGTTTCAGCATCCTTGTTAACAGGGGAGACGCCATGCCACGCTATAGTGATGCTGCACGCGTGCTGCAGCGATAGTTTCAGCTTCTGGTCTATTTTTCAAGCAGCCAGACATGAAGTCAATGCAAGTTGTGAATGGGGGCAGGGCAGCGCCGGGCAAAACAGAGCAAGGCGTGGAGCAAAACAGAGTGATTCTGGTATGAATGGCAAGGCTCCTGCTGGAAGCTTCTGTGAAGCGCTGCTTCAGTGCTGCTTCTGAGACGCTTGTGGTGTGAACCAAACATTAGAGGTTATTTTTTTTTGTCTCCTATCCTTGTCTCAAGCTGTGTTCACACCGAGATATTTATTTTTCTCTCTGTCGCTCGATTCAACCCTTTGAAATCGCTCTGTCGCTGTGTTTAAATCGCTCGTCAACAGGCACAAGAATTGACGGACATCTGGGGGCTATAACGTTACGCAATGTCACGATGTTTGTCCACTACGAGCCACTGTAGTTGTTTATCTGTTTATCTGTTTATCTGTTTCAGATACATGGTGTAGTTGTGGAAAAGTGTGTGTGAGTTTGGAAAAGGAGTGCACCACTAGGTGGAGACATGCATCCATAGCAGTGTTGATTTCGTAGATAAAAACTACGAGGACAATTGTTAGTCCACTACCTATTTTCACTGGTGAAAACTAGACTAAAAATGTTAGGGAGGGACGAATTGGGACATCTGTGTCTGTATTGCACATTCAAACCTTAAAACAATTCCAGAATAACAGATTAATATATCTTTACAATAAGTTTGGAAATTCTAATGAATAGTTACGGTTTTCTTTGACGAAGATGAGATGAAAATACTTAGATTCTTAGTCGACGAAAACTTGACTAAATAAAATCAGGATGAGGTTGACTAAATATGATAAGAGCTTAAGAGAAAGTGGCTTATAGCTCACTCAGATAAACATGTGAATGTTTTTTGATATGCAAAGGTTGTTGGTTCAATCCCAGCCTCAGGCAATTTCTTAAAAAGTACTCACATTATAAGCTGCAGCAGTGATCCTTCTTTATCATCACCAGTAGTTTGAACACTGATAGAAATAAGCTGATGAAGGAGACTAGTCAGTCCCTGACTCTAGCTCAACTCACTGGTACAAGTGAGACTCACTCTTTATGCACTGTATTATTGTCAGTGTGAATACAGTGTATAGAAATCAGAAGCTTATCTCCCAACAGCTCATAGCTCAGTCGGCTGAGTGGCTGCGTCACTGTCTCTGTCTGACAGGTAAACTGTTGGTTTGATTCCTGATGGAGGAGACATATTACAGCACTGCCCTGTCTTTAACATCACCAGCGTAGCGCCTCCTACAGGCAGATACACAGAGCGACACAGCACCTCCTAGAGATCCACAGAAATGGACACTGTGGACAGACTGCAAAGAGATCCAGACATGTCATATACAGAGTCTATAGCACTTTTTCAAAAAGTTATTTTTACACCTAGCAGCAGCCAGACCACAACACAAAACACGTACTTCAGATGTCAGTAAAATTTCAGCTCTCTGTGGTTTTCTGTCTCATAACCCTCTGCTCATGTCTCTGCAGAGGTCAGGGGGGGAGAACATCCCCCCCCCTTGGATCCAGGCAGTGCCAGCTGAACGGGATTAGAACCCACAACCTCTGGCCCCGGTGTCTCTGTGTGTATTATTCCTTCACACCACCAACTGCCCTTCACACTCACAGCTCTTCTCCGGGCGCTCTTGTCTCTTCCCTCTGCCTGTCACCATTCAAAACTGACTGAGGCTCGAACCCACGACCGCAAAAGTAGCTGAGGTCTCAATATTGCCAGGCAGCAAGCCTACTCTGTGTGCCACCAAGTCAGACTGGTTGAATGAGGTTTTCTCAGGGCTTTAAATGAATCTTTCCTCTGGCTGGCGACATTCAAAACTGACTGAGGATCGAACCCACAACCTCAAAAGTTACTGAGGCTCAAACCCACAAGCACCAAAGTGCTAGACAGCAATCCAACTCTCTGAGCTAGTGGGTCATAGTGATTAAGACTAGAAGATTAAAGTATAGTCTTTATGCATCTTAAAATATGTTTTGAAGGGACCTTTTAAGTTGAATAGTATTTGATTATATTAATATGACATGAGTTTCTATTCGCCTTGCACAGAAAACCTTTTACTTTTATACTTGAGTACATTTCAGAGCCTGTACTTTTTCCTTTTACTTGAGTACCGTAATTAAGTTGAATCAGTACTTCTGCTTTTCCAGTCTTTTTTTTTACACAAATAACTGTACTTCTACTTAATCAGAGCAACAATGTGATTAAATTTGGAATGACAAGAAAACATTACACGTCTGTGCAATAGGCTAAGTAGGCCTAAATAACTCAGATATAGGGTTTGCAATTGTAACGTTCCATATAATGAAGTATCTCATGCTTGTTGATTTAATGATTGTTTTGCACCTGCTGCTCACGTTTGAGATACTTCTGGCTCGCCTGGAAAGAAGGTGGGAGCAGCCGAGTACAGTCAGCCAATCAGAGGCAGAGAGGGGCGGATAGGGATGTCACAATATATCGTCCCACAATATATCGCGATATCAAAACGTGACAATATGTATCGTTAAGATGAAATCTCATATCGTGAGAAAAAGAAGCTGAACATGGTGGCACTGATCTGCATCTGATTGCATGCTCGCTCTCCTTTTCATTGCTTTGTTTGAACAGACGAGGGACGTTACAGACACGGAGGATGAAAATGGTGAAATTACTCAAATTAGCGTGGAGGATGCCCCCTCAACTTACAAATCGATTGCAAAAAAATATTGTTAAAATATCGTATCGTATCGTTATCGTGAACCCAATATCGTGTATCGTATCGTATCGTGAACTGAGTGTATCGTGACACCCCTAGGGGCGGGTCATGCCTTCGCCTAGCCTTTCGCCATCATGGGAAAAAAAATATTGCATACCGGTAGTACAGACTTCACTTCATGTCAGCTGTCAGCCTGTCAATCAGCTGTCAATGCGGTTTGTTGCCACACAATAAACCAGCGGTTTGTTCCAAGCCAGTGTGATCCTTGACTCACTCTCACACGGCAGCCAATCAGCGTTGAACATCGAGCGACTGATGCCAGCGAAATTTCGCTCGAGTTGGGATATTTCATCTCGGGCGACGAGCGAATTTTCGCCCTATCGCTCTGTCTCTGTCGCTCGGACGCCCAGCGATTTTTCTCCCGGGCGAATATACGCTCAATCGCTCGTTTGCATTGACTTTGTATGTAAACTCGATGCCAGCGAAAAACTTTAATAGGTCGGTGTGAACTCACCTTCACCGAAGTAAAAGAATGACCAAATTTAATTTCCGTCAATACTGAACTGATGCCAATTCCCTTTGTGGGGCAGATCTGTCATGACCTTCGACCCCTTGTCCCAGACAGCGGTGGGCCATCCTACCTGTCTCTGAGCAGACTCCAGATCTCCCCGCCCAGACACGCCTCCAGCAGCATGTACACATACTTGTTGTCCTTGAACGTGCGGTACAATCTAGAGACAGAGACAGAGCAAAAGATTTTAACGAGACCGGGTTGAAAACCTATCAATGTGAAAACCTTTGGATCTTAAAAGCGACACAATACCCAAATAAAGACATCAACTTCATTACTTTGCTATGAGATTATGTGAGGTAATTGTTGGTTTGGTTGGTAAGTTTTGCCATGTTAGACTAACAGTCTTGTTGTCTCTACTCCTCCACATCAACATCACACTGACAACTTTCAATTCATCTTGAATTCAATTAATTTTCTTTTTCTGTGGGCTTGACCTTTGAACTAGGGGTTGCACGACTCCCGATTTTCTCAAGTCGACTTTTCCATCAATAAAGTCGAGTCAACGACGATTAGTCATCGCGTCGTGCAGTGTCGGTATAATGATCTTTTAAAAAAAAAAACTCTGTCTCGCTTACTGAGGTGAAGGTGACAGAAGGTGAAGAATGGCTTTAATATCTCTGCCTAATAATCTAACAAAAGCCAAGGAAAAGCCAGTGCAGCAATAAATAACTACATTCTGCTGGCAGACGTCTCAATATCGCCTGCCATTCTGTTCCCATTGAGAAGGTGTAATCTGCTTGGGGCCAAGACTGTGATCTCATCAAAAACTAATAAGGCCCTACGCTGTTTTCCCAGACTAATGGAGAAGAAACAGTTTGAGAGGAGCGGGCGGGGAGGCTGAACTGACTTGACGACAAACGGCGAGCGCGCCTCTGCCAGGATCTTCCTCTCCGAGTGGATGTGCTCCTCCTGCCTGTTGTCCACGATGTGCTTCTTCTTGATGACCTTCAAGGCGAAGGTCACGTCCTCGCCCTTCACCTTCACCTGCACAGGGAGGACATGACAGACAGGGCGTTGAGTTTGACAAACACGCAGAGCAGGGCAGAGCTGCTGTGAAGGCAGTGGGGTAAATGTCGGGGGGCACCTATTCGGGGGGTTAGGGGGACTCGGGGGGGGGGGGGGGGAGAATAGCGTGATCCTCCAACGTGCTACTGTACGTCCTGCCGGTGAAACTCCTCGCTGTCAGGTGAAAAGAAGCGGCTGGCGCCTGCACATGTACTGGAGGAAGCATGGTGCTAGTCTACAACTCTCCCCAGAGAGGGGGTGGAGCAACGACCGGGACAGCAGGGGGAATTGGCCAAGTACAACTGGGGTGAAAAATCTGATAAGACTGAATAGAAAACAAACAGACATGATGACTGTGTCATTGAATCTCACCAGCTCAACTCTTCCAAAGCCTCCGACTCCCAGCGTTGTGATGACGTCCAGGCGCTCGAAGGGCTTGTCGGGAGGGAAGGTGGACACCAGCTCCGTCAGCTGGAGGAAGTCTGGGGGCAGAGGCTGGCTCTGGTGCCGCGACACCGACCTCCTGACGGAGACACGCGCACAGAGACCTGATACACCCGGCCAGGAAGTCAGAGATACAGCTGCTAATATAGCTTTGGATAGAATTGCTGCCTTCAAGTGTTGTTGGAAATAGCGAGTTCAGCGCAAAACAAAGTGGTGACTACGACTGGGAAAACTGGACTTTTTGTATGAGACTGGGGATGTGACATTCAGGGTGCAGAGAACATGGAAGGCGGGACAAATATGATCAAATTAAAATATGATCAATTCTGTTTTATTGCCATATGTATCTGGCAATTGGTAATGATTGATTGTATTGTTGTTTTGATATTTCTACTTTTATTCTTTGCTTAACTTTTGGGTGACTTTTGATCTCATAATTTCGACTTTTGATCTCATAGTGTCAGTTTTAAATAATTTCAATAAAACATCAATAAACATCACAGCTCAGAATATCTCTGAGCTGCTTGATTCTTCAAGTGAAACAACGCCACCAAAAACGACTCGCATTATTTCTGACGAAAAAGCACTGGAATGGCTGACAAGTCATATTTACAGCTTCCACTTGTGGCTATAGATTTGCCAAATGTTTTTTTCTCATACATTATGCAGCGAAGATGGGAGGTTAGATGAGGTGAACAACAACGGCGGGAACAGCACCTACTTGGCGTGTCTCTTCTTGTCGTCACGATCGAGTGTTGCCACGTATCCTTGGAGGTACTTCTGCAGCTCGTTGAAGGTGCCGACTGTCTGATCGAATGTCCTGGAGAAGAAACCACACACATGCTTTCCCGACACTGCAACCACGGGAATATTGGCTCATGTACTGTATTCCATAACCACAATACCTTGGAATAATTAGCTTTTACTTAACTGGCTATAGTCCCACTGAGATTAACAGCCTCTCTTTCAAAAGACAAAATCAGAGCAAAAAAAAACGTTTTCACCCACTGACCGCCACGCTTTATGGATACCAAATTTCCCATTTTACAAGCCTGTCATGACTTTCGCACTTGAAAGGAACCACCTAATGATAGTTGGTCACCGGTCAAAATGGCTGATGATGGAGAGAAAGTCTTGCTTTCAAAGGTGTTCTGGCACAACTCCACCCACTAACAATGCAAGGTAACAGAGAGAGAGAGAATTCTCTTATTTGCAGTATTGAGTTTAAATACTTATTAGTGCAACTGATGTGGACGACGACGAAGGCCAAAACGCATCAATGAAACCTGTGTTCTCGGCACGGCAACAGAAGAGGAACTCTTTGCCCGGTTCACAGTGAAAACATACTGGCTTTTAGCGGGAGGAGACAACACAGAATGAGTTCAGGATACACTCACTCTCGGTCGATTACCAGGCACTCCACGCCATTCTCATCGGCAATGATGTTGGCTGACCTGACGTCATCGCTAAGAGACAGAGAGAGATGTACATCACACACCCACGCACGCACACACACACACACACGCACACACACACACACACACGCACACACACACACACACACACACGCACACACACACACACACACACACACACACACACACACGCACACACACACGCACACATGCACACACACGCACACGCACACACACACACACACAATGCTCCCACTGTGATGACAATGATTTTAGTGTTCAGAAGATATTTTGTGTATTTAAATTGCATATTGAATTTTAAGGTTACAGGGTTATTAGTTCTGTGCAAGACAGTCAGGTGGTTTACTGTACTTCCTTTGGAATTAAAATCACAATAGGATGTAATTTCAATATGTGGAATACTTTGCTAAACCTAAAATTAATTTCAGTACAGTTGTATTGTAAACAAGGTGGTGAAGATGCGGTCAAGTTGCCATAAAATTGGATTCTAAACAATAGTTATGTTGACCGAGGAGGGGGCAAAATTGTTTGGTCGCATTGAGGCCAATGTGGAGTACCAGAAACTGCAGTTCCTCAAATGGCCACTTGAGTCTGGCTCCAAACGTGATTATTCCCCATTCAGCCCCATGTTAAAATGCCTGACTTACAGTATACATCACATGTTTACAGCCTGGTTTTGGTCCCTATAGCTAATTTCACATTTCATGGCAACTGTTCACACGTTTAGAGTCAAAGAGGCCATTTACACCTGGCGTTAACATGTGTTTTCTGTGATCAGATTGCAATCAGATTGTGTTTTATCACTTGAAATGCCAGGTGTAAACACCCCCAAAACGCATTGAAGAAGGATTGCAATCTGATCGGCCAAACCACCTCCGGAGGTGGTCAGGGATGCATTGTGTACACATTGAACACAAGTGTAAATGCAATGTGTCCTCTCAATCTGGATACAGCAACTTTATGCGGATTGAGAGGACAACCATTTCTGCAATCTGATTGCAATCAGATTGCAGAAAATGCATGTTAACACCAGGTGTAAATGGAATCAGGCTGAAGTGATAAAATACAATCTGATTGCAATCTGATGGCAGAAAACGCATGTTAACGCCAGGTGTAAATGGCCTCAAATAGACAGTTTGAGTCACACATCACGATGTTGGTAGTTAGTAGTTACCTTATGAGGGCTTTCTCCCCAAAGTAGTCTCCTTTCTGCAGCATGTTGATGATCTGGGGCAGCTTGTGAGCCTCTGTGCTCTGAGTCACCTTCACCTGCACAACACAGTCAGTCAACCAGTCAGAAGAAAGGATACCATGGACCCAGACACTCTGTGCTCTGAGTCACCTTCACCTGCACAACACAGTCAACCAGTCAGAAGAAAGGATACCATGGACCCAGACACTCTGTGCTCTGAGTCACCTTCACCTGCACAACACAGTCAGTCAACCAGTCAGAAGAAAGGATACCATGGACCCAGTCACTCTGTGCTCTGAGTCACCTTCACCTGCACAACACAGTCAACCAGTCAGAAGAAAAG
The DNA here is from genome assembly GCF_964638095.1 of Poromitra crassiceps. Taxonomy (NCBI): domain Eukaryota; kingdom Metazoa; phylum Chordata; class Actinopteri; order Beryciformes; family Melamphaidae; genus Poromitra; species Poromitra crassiceps. The sequence goes on along the minus strand of NC_139631.1, from coordinate 7,176,535 downwards.
ATACCATGGACCCAGTCACTCTGTGCTCTGAGTCACCTTCACCTGCACAACACAGTCAGTCAACCAGTCAGAAGAAAGGATACCATGGACCCAGACACTCTGTGCTCTGAGTCACCTTCACCTTCACCTGCACAACACAGTCAACCAGTCAGAAGAAAAGATACCATGGACCCAGTCACTCTGTGCTCTGAGTCCCCTTCACCTGCACAACACAGTCAGTCAACCAGTCAGAAGAAAGGATACCATGGACCCAGACACTCTGTGCTCTGAGTCACCTTCACCTGCACAACACAGTCAACCAGTCAGAAGAAAGGATACCATGGACCCAGACACTCTGTGCTCTGAGTCACCTTCACCTGCACAACACAGTCAACCAGTCAGAAGAAAGGATACCATGGACCCAGACACTCTGTGCTCTGAGTCACCTTCACAACACAACACAGTCAACCAGTCAGAAGAAAAGATACCATGGACCCAGACACTCTGTGCTCTGAGCAGTGTTGGGGGTAACCCATTACAAAAGTAACATATTACATGTAATATATTACTTTTAGCAGTAACTAAGTAATATAACTTATTACTTATAGTATTTCAGTAATATTATACCAGTTACTTTGTCAAGTAACTCAAGTTACAAATTGAGTTAAAAATGGTTTAAATCAAAGCACATATTTAAATGAAGATACGATCATTTCCTAATCAAACTGTTTGCTTGCGTCCTGACCTTAATGAAGGATTCATACGGGCTGGTTACCAGGCTAGTGGACCCCCCAAAGTGGGCATTCATTGCATGAGAAAATATCAATATGAATATATTTGTTCTGACTGACGTGACTCAAACTCTGCCTGCGAGGAACAGCAGCGTTCAACAAACCCTCTGACAGCGGCTTGGATGTGCCGGGGAGTGCGTTGAACCCACTCCATAGTCTGCGAGGCAGTGCAGCCTGCAGCAGCCCGCCTCACAGGAGGTCAAACAGCACCCCTTGTGGCGCGGCCACGTCGAGCAGCCTCGCCGCCACCATGACATCAGAGGCGTAACGAGCCGGGCGTGTTTTAGCTAAGCGTCCCGTTTGACCTCGCTGACCCACACTTGCCTTGTTTTTCCTGCTGGCAGCAGGCCTCTCTGCTCAGAGGGGTGGGGGGGGACAGAATGGGGTCGGGGTAGGGTGGCGGTGGGGACGGGGGGGGGGGGGGGGTTGCGGCTGCAGTGGGACCATTTCCTGTATTAGCCCCTCCTCCTCCCAAACAACATATGTCTCTCTCTGGTTTGGTTAGCTTAGCGCTGAAGAGCCGTCTGTCTCACATCGCACTCTTAATGGCAGTTTGCAGGCCCCCTGTGGCACGCTGTGGCCCACTGTGGCCCCTCCCTTCGCTGCCTGGTGTCAGGTTACTTACTTACTTATCAGACAGAGAGGCGGGTGAGTCATAGCCCCCCCCCCCCATGCCCAAATAGAGTTAGGACCGCTACGTCCTTTTAAGAAATATCACATATCATGGTGGAGGTTCCTCCAGTCCTGACCACAGCTACAAGAAAAACAAGCTAGAGAATCTTTACTTTCTTTGCCAATTTAATTGATTCATTTCATTATTCACTTTTTTATTTATTTATTGTAAGTAATTCTTCATTTAATGGTATTGTCCAATTCAATGAGAAATGTTTTTTTCCACCACGGCAAGCACAGAATAATTGCACAAGGATATCATGGTAAACTAGAACTGAGACAAAAAAAGAGGAAAGGTCTTTAAAAGAAACATTGCCGTAAATTGAAATATATATTTTTTACTAGACTGTGAAAATAATAAAATAAATAAGTAAAGTAAATCAAAATACATTAAAAAAAATTAAATCAAGGAAATATCTACTTTTTTGCTGTATCGAAAACACCACTGTGTCCTATCAACATGGTGCATGGAAAGCAGCATGGAAAGGATGGAAACATTTTGTAGGTGTGTGTGGGTGTGGGTGTGTGTGTGTGTGTGTGTGTGTGTGTGTGTGTGTGTGTGTGTGTGTGTGTGTGTGTGTGTGTGTGTGTGTGTGTGTGTGTGTGTGTGTGTGTGTGTGTGTGTGTGTGTGTGTGTGTGTGTGTGCTACCTGTAACAGAGAAAGCACGTTACCTTCCCCTGTGCGATGATGTAGAAGGTGCTCCCCTCCTCTCCCTCCCGGATGACGTACTCTCCCTTGTCATAGTATTCCTGAAGAGAAACACAGTGCATCGATTGAGCCATCGACCCGGGACAGTGGGATTCCTGGTAGCCGAGCCCCCGCGGGACGAGTGCTGTAGTGCAGCCATCAGTGATGCACTCTCATGCTGCCTTCATGTGATGTCGGAGGAATCGGAAAAATTAGATCCCGCCTGGGAAAATTCACGTGAACGTAGGGGTGGGCGATATGGCAAAAATATCCCTTGTTTTATGCAGGATCACGATCTTATCACAATTCTTTTCCATTTTTGTAGGGTTGGGCGATAAAGACAAGATCCAATATCACAATATTTTTTACCAAATACCTTGATATTGATATTGATATTGCGACAATATTGGTGCTCTCATCAAATATTTACATAATGAGAGATTTCTTTCCATTCAAAAATGCATTCTCATACATATAATAATAATTACATTTTTTGTTTGGCAGCTTACTTGCAATACCTTCGCGGCCCACAGGTTGGGAATGGCTGCCCCATGGGGTATCATTCAAGTTTAATCTCATCTAATATGATGTAATGGCCGAACCCGAGGAATTATTTTCAAGTGGAAATGTCAGATTTTAATTTAGAAAATGTTGCCTGATAAATTGACAGTGTGCTGTCACTCTCAGCTGGTAGGAAGATGGCTGCGCTCCACTGAGTCAGTGTGTTGTCTTATATTATTATATATTATATTATTGTCTTATAATATCTATCCAGACAAATGTGATCACACTTGATGGAGAGTTTGTTTCAGGGGTAATTCAATTGTATGGCCCTCATGAAAATGAATTAAACTTTGAAATTATTCTTGAATTAAACATTTACGTATCAACCAATACAACCTGTCAGTCTTTTGCCATTACCCGACGACCTAGTCCTAGAACCACATGCCGACCATACGTTTAAAGCCAGTTAGCTGATTCAGCAGGCTGCGAGATCGCTTTCCATTAAGCTTTTAGGTCAAGAAAGAAAGTGCCAAGAGTGAAGGTGACGAAGATGAGCACCATAGAACTGTCCACCGCTGTAACCCAGTTGACAGCAGGGGACCTCAGTAACTGTCCACCGCTGTAACCCAGTTGACAGCAGGGGACCTCAGTAAAAGAGTGAACAGAAAAATCAGAGCGACCCGTGTTTACCGGCGACGCTCTTGAGACAAGTGCTGTTTTCCTTGAGCGTCCCGACCCGCTGGGGCCCGTTTCTGCTCCAGGACAAGTGCTTTTAACACCCGTCCATGACAGCAGAGACAACATAGCGTGGTTTTATTTAGAAAGACATGTCATGTGACATGTCATGTGCTCATTGGTGTGACAGCATCTGAATGGTGTCTCGGGTTTGTTATGCCAACCTGCCAAGCTTGAATCACAAACCTTGACCTTTTCAGGAGACAAATGGGACATATTCAGTCAAAAGCTTAAAGCACATCTCTTCAAGACCCTCCCCCTAATCACATCCCCTCCTCCCATATCTTCAAGACCCTCCCCCCTAATCACATCCCCTCCTCCCATATCTTCAAGACCCTCCCCCTAATCACATCCCCTCCTCCCATATCTTCAAGACCCTCCCCCCCAATCACATCCCCTTCTGCTTCTGCTCTTTCTTCTTCTGCTTCTGCTGTAAATTTGGGCACTTTAACATGTAATGGGGCTGAATGGGGAATTACTCCCTTTTGGAGCCAGCCTCAAGTGGCCAATTGAGGAACTGAGGTTTAACTCAGCCAATCAGATTCTTTCAGCCCTCAGAGCAGCTCCTCCTCTGGGTGCAAATAAAACTCCAATCTGCTTTTTGACTTGAAACTTGACAGAAACGTCTTGGCTGGGCGTCCATACTGGCACAATTGGCCGTGTCTGCAGGTGGGAAGAGACGGATTAAGGGTATGTCTCCTGGTTGCTGTACTAGCGCCTCCTCTGGTCGGTCGGAGGGCGACTGTTCGGGGGGAGCGGAAGTAGGGTGAATCGCGTGATCCTCCCACGCGCTACATCCTGCCAGTGAAACTCCTCGCTGCCAGGTGAAAAGAAGCGGCTGGCGACTTACTCCCTGCACATGTATCGCAGGAAGCATGGTGCTAGTCTACAACTCTCCCCAGATGGGTAGAGGGGGTGGAGCCACGACCGGGACAGCAGGAGGAATTAGCCGAGTATAATTGTAAGAAAAACATCTGGGGGGAAAAAACTTGATAAAAAAAAAAAAAGCCCTAAAAACAAGGTTTTGGCTCCCCTCTCTCTCTCTCTCTCACACACACACACACACACACACACACACACACACGCCAAATTCCATTCCCCAAATCCTAGAGGAACATCTGCCCGGCGATTGGGTTTCAGGCCATCCCCCCTGAGACGCAACATAATCAGCTCCGTCACAAATGATTGAATAAGGAAATTCTCCCGTTTGGGACCAAAGTGAGAGGAGGGACGTCCTTGACGGTTTCATTGTGAAAAGACGCTGAGGGCTGCAACGTTTTCTCTTTCACCATCGAAATACAACGCTTACAGGAGGAGACACACACACAGACACACACACACACGCATGCACACACGCACACACACACACACGCATGCACGCACACACACATGCACACACACACACACACACACACACACAGAAACACACACACACACACACACACACGCACGCACGCACGCACACACACACACACAGACATACACAGACAGACACACAGACACACACACGCACACACGCACACACAGACACACACACACGCGCACACACACACACACACACACACACACACGCACGCACGCACACACACACACACACACGCACACACACACACACAAACACACACACACACACACGCACACACACACACACTTCTACACTCTTGCACATTCTCCCAACTAAAAGCCTGTCACTCGCACATCTTTAAGAAATCACTCGTCCCCCATTTGAATAAACACTTTCTGGGGCCTTGGTCAAATAATGATGGTAACAATATACAGAGTATAATATATAATAATACAGAGCGCTTCATCAACAAGCTCATTTGTGAGGTCTTAGTGACGGGAGGTAGGGGGAATATGCTGACAGGCAGTAATGCCATACGGCCCAATGCTAATGATATTTTGACAGCAGCTATCTGCAGCGCCGGCGCTCCCGCAGGCTGTCAGGGGCACTACAATGAAAGTCAAAGTGTCCCTCCAATAGAAACAGAGCGAGTTTGACAGGATGACTAATAGAACCAGAGACGGGTTGACAGGATAACTTACCACCTCCAGACAGTCCACGATTTTGCTCAGCTTGTCCTCCGGCAGATTGGCCAAGAGCGAAACACTGACGCACAAAGAGACAAAGCACAGAGGATGACAATTAACGTCTGCAGGTACATGATGGTCCAACTCACACACGGAGGAGTGAGTTCTCCTATAACGTCTGCAGGTACATGATGGTCCAACTCACACACGGAGGAGCGAGTTCTCCTAACGTCTGCAGGTACATGATGGTCCAACTCACACACGGAGGAGTGAGTTCTCCTAAAATTACATTTCCTGCGTCAAGAGATCCAATGATACACCATTTTTTTTCTCCCTCAGAGAGTGAATGACAGCATTGTTCATTTAGAGAAAGTCACATGACCTGGACTTACGGTAGGCTAGTTTGCATGTTCATTATGTTATGGACGCCAGTTGGCGTCCACTTTGCCTCAGAGCCCGACCGATATATCGGTCCACTGATATTATCGGCCGATATCCGATATATCGGTATCGGCCAATATGTTGGCCGATATTGCAGATATTTTTATTTTGTATTTTTCAAGTTATAGACAGCTTGTTGTGTATATTTCCTCTTTTTTCTTAACTCAAGTTATATTTTATATTTGTTCTATTTGTGTTTTTGTATTTCTAGTTATTTATAATTGTTAAATTCCCAGTTCAGTTGACTGTTTCATTGCATTGATGTCAATTCGGACAATAAAGTTGATTGATAAGCTCTAAAATATCGTGCCTACATTACATATCTCAAGTCATGTCAAGTCATATCTTTGTCAAGTGTTTGACATTTGAGCAATCATTGCACAAAAAAGTGCAATATAATGTGTATATATAATGTAAGAATATCGGCCGATATATCGATATCGGAGTTTTTGTACTCCCTAATATCGGTATCGGCATCGGCCTCAAAAATCCAGTATCGATCGGGCTCTATTAAATTTCCCCCTCCTTTGACTTGATAGCAGCTTATGCTCTGGTGGTGGTAGTATGTATTGACTGGTGGTGTATTGACTGGTGGTGGTAGTATGTATTGACTGGTGGTGTATTGACTGGTGGTGTATTGACTGGTGGTGGTAGTATGTATTGACTGGTGGTGTATTGACTGGTGGTGGTAGTATGTATTGACTGGTGGTGTATTGACTGGTGGTGTATTGACTGGTGGTGGTAGTATGTATTGACTGGTGGTGTATTGACTGGTGGTGGTAGTATGTATTGACTGGTGGTGTATTGACTGGTGGTGTATTGACTGGTGGTGGTAGTATGTATTGACTGGTGGTGTATTGACTGGTGGTGGTAGTATGTATTGACTGGTGGTGTATTGACTGGTGGTGGTAGTATGTATTGACTTATGCCACTGTGCCAGATATAGACTGCATAGCCCATGTTGCACTCAATAGCACTAGTGAACCCGTGGGAGTGGGAGTGCGAAAACTCGCAAAAATCGAACCAGAGTCGAAAAAAGATATGCCGCAAATTCGCCCAGAAAAACAAAAACGTAAGTGTTATTATGTCTGCTTTGAAAATGTAGTTAATAGTGCTTGTATGATATGATTATGAACAGCAAAAGATCATTTTAATGTCTATTTTTGTAGAGACACGCACGCGGTAAGCAGAAAAAATAGGCGTCGCTTCTATTCTCTAGGTGTGGCTGCTGTAACCTGTTAACATGGGCGCCGAAATGAAAATCAACAGGTAACGCCACGCAGGCGCACAGCAGACGCAAGATGTGTGGCCCGGCCGTTACTGTAGATGGTGCGGTGGTTGGTGATGTGCCAAAGTATCCGGTAGTTTAGACCAGAGGTTCTCAAATGTTTTTCAGCCTAGGACCCCTTACAATATAGAAAATATAGCGGGGAGGACCGCCTCATTCTGATTTGTGATTTTGGGCTAAACTTAATTGTTTCCACGGTAACGTGCTTGACTTTTAAATTGATAGGTTTGTTAGATTAGAATGTAATCCATGAACCATTTTAGACTTTTCGCGGACCCCCTGGCAAAGTGCCACAGACCCCTGGGGGTCCCCGGACCCCCATTTGAGAACCAATGGTTTAGACAGACCTTGTGCCTCCGCTGGTCAGTTTAGACTGACTTTTTTTTTTTTTTGCATGTTTGTTTTAGACCTGCAGGAAACCCCAGGGGAGCATGGGGAGAACATGCAAACTCCACACAGAAAGGCCTCGTTTAGACTGACTTACCAGTCGAAATGTACTCGCATTTGACTTTTTGGCTAGTGGTCATTTCCCACCTTGCACTCAACCATGAGATAGGCTTCGCTGCAGCAGAGTCAGCTAACAGCAGAAGGACCGTAGCAAGAGAGCCATGTCAGCTTATGCGCTAGCTTGAGGCTAACCTGTGGAGGAAGTTGCGGTGCTGTTCGTGGCGTGTCTCGGCGGTCCTCCTCATGATGTTCTGGAACACCTCGCGGTCCAGCGCCCAGGTCCGCACTCTGTGGACCGCTGCAAGAGCAACATCACACCCATCAGACTGCAGGCAGGCAGGCAGGACAGGCTGCAGGCTCTGACCTTTGACCTTAACCAAGTCATTTCATTTGCCTAATGTTTTCAAATGAACGTTGGAAACGTGGCGACGCTTTCAAATGAACTCTTTATTATGGGAAGATGAATGCAGAAGAGGGCGTGACTTATAGGCGCTGTATTGTTAGTGCAGAAAGTGCAACCAACAGAATTCATATTCATCTGTTATCATGGAAAAACAACTCCATGAATTGAGGAGAGAGTGGTGAATTGAGGAGAGAGTGGTGAATTGAGGAGAGAGTGGTGATTTGAGGAGAGAGTGGTGAATTGAGGAGTGGTGAATTGAGGGGAGAGTGGTGATTTGAGGAGAGAGTGGTGAATTGAGGAGAGAGTGGTGATTTGAGGAGAGAGTGGTGATTTGAGGAGAGTGGTGAATTGAGGAGAGAGTGGTGAATTGAGGAGAGTGGTGATTTGAGGAGAGAGTGGTGAATTGAGGAGAGAGTGGTGAATTGAGGAGAGAGTGGTGAATTGAAGAGAGAGTGGTAATTTGAGGAGAGAGTGGTGATTTGAGGAGAGAGTGGTGATTTGAGGAGAGTGGTGAATTGAGGAGAGAGTGGTAAATTGAGGAGAGAGTGGTGAATTGAGGAGAGAGTGGTGATTTGAGGAGAGAGTGGTGATTTGAGGAGTGGTGAATTGAGGAGAGAGTGGTGATTTGAGGAGAGAGTGGTGATTTGAGGAGAGAGTGGTGATTTGAGGAGAGAGTGGTGAATTGAGGAGAGAGTGGTGATTTGAGGAGAGAGTGGTGATTTGAGGAGAGAGTGGTGAATTGAGGAGAGAGTGGTGAATTGAGGAGAGAGCGGTGATTTGAGGAGAGAGTGGTGAATTGAGGAGAGAGTAGTGATTTGAGGAGAGAGTGGTGATTTGAGGAGAGAGTGGTGATTTGAGGAGAGAGTGGTGAATTGAGGAGAGAGTGGTGATTTGAGGAGAGAGTGGTGATTTGAGGAGAGAGTTGTGATTTGAGGAGAGAGTGGTGAATTGAGGAGAGAGTGGTAAATTGAGGAGAGAGTGGTGAATTGAGGAGAGAGTGGTGATTTGAGGAGTGGTGATTTGAGGAGAGAGTGGTGATTTGAGGAGAGAGTGGTGATTTGAGGAGAGAGTGGTGATTTGAGGAGAGAGTGGTGAATTGAGGAGAGTGGTGATTTGAGGAGAGAGTGGTGAATTGAGGAGAGAGTGGTGAATTGAGGAGAGAGTGGTGATTTGAGGAGTGGTGAATTGAGGAGAGAGTGGTGAATTGAGGAGAGAGAGTGGTGAATTGAGGAGAGAGTGGTGAATTGAGGAGAGAGAGTGGTGAATTGAGGAGAGAGTGGTGAATTGAGGAGAGAGTGGTGAATTGAGGAGAGAGTGGTGATTTGAGGAGAGAGTGGTGATTTGAGGAGAGAGTGGTGATTTGAGGAGAGTGGTGAATTGAGGAGAGAGTGGTGAATTGAGGAGAGAGAGTGGTGATTTGAGGAGAGAGTGGTGAATTGAGGAGAGAGTGGTGATTTGAGGAGAGAGTGGTGAATTGAGGAGAGAGTGGTGATTTGAGGAGAGAGTGGTGAATTGAGGAGAGAGTGGTGATTTGAGGAGAGAGTGGTGAATTGAGGAGAGAGTGGTGAATTGAGGAGAGAGTGGTGAATTGAGGAGAGAGTGGTGAATTGAGGAGAAAGTGGTGATTTGAGGAGAGAGTGGTGAATTGAGGAGAGAGTGGTGATTTGAGGAGAGAGTGGTGAATTGAGGAGAGAGTGGTGAATTGAGGAGAGAGTGGTGATTTGAGGAGAGAGTGGTGAATTGAGGAGAGAGTGGTGAATTGAGGAGAGAGTGGTGATTTGAGGAGAGAGTGGTGAATTGAGGAGAGAGTGGTGAATTGAGGAGAGAGTGGTGAATTGAGGAGAGAGTGGTGAATTGAGGAGAGAGTGGTGATTTGAGGAGAGAGTGGTGAATTGAGGAGAGAGTGGTGATTTGAGGAGAGAGTGGTGATTTGAGGAGAGAGTGGTGATTTGAGGAGAGAGTGGTGATTTGTGGTGATTTGAGGAGAGAGTGGTGATTTGAGGAGAGAGTGGTGATTTGAGGAGAGAGAGTGGTGAATTGAGGAGAGAGAGTGGTGAATTGAGGAGAGAGAGTGGTGAATTGAGGAGAGAGAGTGGTGAATTGAGGAGAGAGAGTGGTGAATTGAGGAGAGAGAGTGGTGATTTGAGGAGAGAGAGTGGTGAATTGAGGAGAGAGAGTGGTGAATTGAGGAGAGAGAGTGGTGAATTGAGGAGAGAGAGTGGTGAATTGAGGAGAGAGAGTGGTGAATTGAGGAGAGATTGAGGAGAGAGAGTGGTGATTTGAGGAGAGAGTGGTGATTTGAGGAGAGAGTGGTGAATTGAGGAGAGTCGTCATGTAATGTCATCTGTCCAGGGTTTTTTCTACTCAGAACATTGAGGTCAACTGCATGCCACCACTAACTAACACCTACTACTACCCCCCACCTCCCACTCTGTCCCCCAAAGGGCCACCAGCCAGTTACTTGGTTAAATACACAAATACGTCCTTGGCGGACAAAGAGCGCTCACATACATGGTATGTGCCTTCCAAGTGCCAAGGAGGTGCTGACCAATCAGAACGCAGCGCTGTGGATGTGATGTAAAGCCTTTGTCAACACGCGCGCGCACACGAGCTTGTTTGCTTCTGTCTAATGAGCCATCTGACTCTCTTCTGCTCACCATCACACCTGAGTCCTGGGCTTTAGGAGGGTCAGAGAAGAGCCAGATTACATTCAGGCTGTGTGTGTGTGTGTGTGTGTGTGTGTGTGTGTGTGTGTGTGTGTGATGTGTGTGTGTGTGTGCGTGTGCGTGTGCGTGTGCGTGTGCGTGGGTGTGTGTGTGTGTGTGATGTGTGTGTGTGTGTGTGTGTGTGTGTGCGTGTGCGTGTGCGTGTGCGCGTGCGCGTGCGCGTGCGTGTGCGTGTGTGTGTGCGTGCGCGTGCGTGGGTGTGTGTGTGTGTGTGTGTGTGTGTGTGTGTGTGATGTGTGCGTGCGTGCGTGCGTGCGTGCGTGTGTGTGCGTGCGTGTGTGTGTGAGGGGCACATGGTGTTGAATACCACAATGGCTGGTAAATACCAAAGCTGACGAGCCATCTTCACTTCACTATTAATTTCCCCTTGTGAGACTAAACAAATGCAGACTGGCTTCCCAGAAGAATTAAACTAATAATAAGTATAAGACAAGACAGTGAACCCTGCTCACCCAGGATAACACGTCAACCTAAAATGTGAAATACATGTATAAAGCAGAGCTTCGGTTCAGCGTCAGTGCTTGTACTGCACAAAGTGAAGAGCGGAGAACGTTACCTCGCACAGATGCAGTCCTTGTGCAGTTATACAGGATGGCTAACTCCCCAAACGTGGTCCACACCGCTATCGAGGTGAGCAGTTTGTTGTGTTGAAAAACATCCAGCTTCCCATCTGGATATGAAACAAGGACACAGGTGGAAGTACTGACAAATCCTACTCAAGTACAAGTATTGTTACTTCAGTGCAGCGATTCCCAACCTGTGGGCCGCGGCCCTCCGGTGGTCTGTGGGGGCTATTGCAAGTGGGCCGCCAAATCATCAGTAAAAGAATAGACCAGGATATTTTTCTTTCTTTTTTTGCAGGGGGTTCCTATCTGGAGGAAACCCCAGGGGGGCACGGGTTGAACATGCAAACTCCACACAGAAAGGCCCTTTATGATGAGCCCACCTGGGCCGTAGGCACTGAGGACATGGGAATGGGGACACACCCTCAGTGCCCACATCATCCCCGGGCAGGAATCGAACCCAGGACCTTCTTGCTGTGAAGCGACAGAGCTACCACTGCGCCACTGTGCCCCCGTTAGATCTGTTCTTAATGACACTGCAGAACAGGATCAAGCAGGAGCCTTCGCTTTGTGCGATTCCACCTACCTGCCAGTACAAACAGGTGGTTCCCCGGCTCGCCCTGCTTGGTGACGTACTCCCCCTGCTGGTAGGTCCGCTCGTACATGCACTCCACCATGTCTTTGATCTGCTGCAGCTCCAGACGCTTCAGGTACTGGTTCTTGTTCAGGGCATCTATGAGGAGCTTCTTCACACTGCATATGAAGAGGTAAAAGATCAGGCAGGCGAAACCCATCGTGAGTCGGTAGCTGACACATTTTGTAACATTTTGAAGCTTGTCAAACTGTAACATCTGTTAGGATGTAAAGCCACACGTCATAATAATTTATACGAGTGTAGTGCTAATTTATTGAAGAAGATCTCTCCACACCTGAATGTGTGACAGGTGTGTCTGAGGCAGATGCAACTTGAAAACAGTAAACACACTGTCTCACTTTCTGCTTGGAGAAATGTAATTATGTTTAGGGCTATCCCACCGTCATCAAGTATAGTCAAGTAGAGTGTGTGGAGTCAGTGGAGAGAGAGACAGGGAAGACTAGGAGTAAAACAAGCTAAACAATTAATCTAAAAAATTCGATTCATTCCAGACTGGATTTCTGAGCTGGATTTCTTAGCGCTGCAGGTAATCTTTGCTCCAGTTCAAATAACAATTTTAATATTCTCTCAAATAATCACAATTCAGGTTTTTTTTGTCAATATCGTTCAGCCCTAGAGGAGAGATGACTTGAGACAAAAGTCCTTGAAGGTTTTAAACCAACACATGCTTGATGATAGCATCTTGGACACATTTCTTATGTTTTCAGTCTGTGTGATGAGTCATGCTTTTCTCTGGTGAAATAATGACCTCTTGGCTCCTTCCAGCAGTGAATCAAGTAAAACAGCGAAAATATAATGAAAAGAAAATCAGCGTTTGGGGTCAAAGTTCAGCCATTCTGCATTTGAACAGCTGCTAGAGGGCGGCTGTACGAAGACATCGGTTCCTTTTGGGAGTGATAAGCCAAAAGGGTCCAGAGCGTTGGCTATAGATCATGAGACGTGGCAGCGCTCAGAGAGGTGAGTGGTCCGGAGGGCCGGTGGTCCGGAGGCCCGGCGGTCCGTTCATCCGACACAAACGAGCACTCTGGGCTCCATAAAACAACAAATTACGTCCAGTCCTTTATTTTATAGCCTCTCCTCTCACCTACAAGTGTCATTCCTACAGTAGGCCTATACCTACTCCACACTACAGCCATCTGTAACACTGGGCATCCCGGTAGTGCAGGGGAGGTTCCCTGCCTACAAACACGAGGGTGGCAGGTTCGAGCCCCCGTGTTACCTCCAGCTTGGTCAGAGCCGGAGGTACAGGCCGTGTCTGCGGGTGGGGGAAGCCGAATTTAGGGTATGTGTCCTGGTCGCTGTACTAGTGCCTCCTGTGGTCAGTCGGGGCACCTGTTCAGGGGAGAACTTGGGGGAATAATGTGATCCTCCCACACGTGATCCTCCTACACGTTACGTCTTGCCAGTGCCGTGTCCTCCACGCTGTCAGGTGAAAATTATTATTATTATTTCCTTTTTTGCATAAGGAAGAAGCCATCTGTAACATGATCATTCACAGAAGATGAGTAGGCCTACTCTGTTTCAAAGAGCCTGTGTGAATGAGCGCATCGGATGGGTTAATTTACCAAACACTTCAGATCAGCCCTTTTGCTTATGGACTGCTGCAGTTGAGGCATATTAGAGGCATATGTTTAAAACATGAGCATCGGGGTGAGAGGAGGACTTGGTGCTGTATGTCTGGACAACAGCTGGCCCGAGCAGACCAGGCTCTCCACCGTGTGAGCAGACCAGGCTCTCCACCATGGGAGCAGATATCTACTCAATGCAACAGCAACTGATTTGCTTTGATGTGAGAAGATCTATCAAGACTGATACTGAGCACAAGCTAGACCACTGTCAGAAACGTGCGATCTCTGTCCGGCTCACATTCTTTGCTGTCCGAAGTATTGGTGCGCACACTGAATGACAGAGCACAGACAGGAAGGTCACACGCTCAAACGTTCCTCTCTTGGAAGAGCGCTAGACACGCCACAGTTGGAGGAGAGAACGATTGGGAAGACGTAAGCAGCATCGTTCTGCAGAGACAGCTGGTATGTTATAAAGCAATGATGAGACCGTGTTGTTTTGTGGTTTCCACCTCTTCTTCTCCTCTGAGAAAAATCAAACATTGTCTGAAAAGCCCTGGACCAAGGCTCTGATGATGACTTTGGCATCGTTCAAAACACCGTCAGAAGGTAAAAGGAGCCTTGAGAAAAGACATGAAGAGGCAGAATGCGTCGTGATAGGCTGCTGGGCAGAATGCGTCGTGATAGGCTGCTGGGCTGAATGGTTTGCTATCTTCATTTTTAATTTGTTGCACTTTTTGGCCCCATGTCAAATTAAAATAACCTTTTTTTATCATCTCAGCTCTTTCCTTTACTTGTTTGATGCTTGATGCCTTCAAGGAGTATAAAACCTAAAAGTCAGATTTCTCAGCTGTTATTCAATGTTGATGGAAATGTAATGATGAAACACATTCATCCAGGTCCTAATCTTGACGATACGTCATCATGCTTTCTGACTGGATTCTCTGTGCAAATCCTGGCTTACTGTCGCCGACTTTCCAAATCACTCAGTAAAAGCAACCGCTAAGCCTGAGGGCTTCATCACCCTTGACCGTTTTTTAAAGATCATTGTTTGGCATTTTGCCTTTATTAGACAGTTACAAGTAGAGAGAGAGACAGGAAAGACTGGGGAGGGGGATGTCATATGTCAAAGGTCCTGGGTCAGATTCAGACAAAGAACGTTGGGAATATGGCTTCCATCACTGAGTCCAGCCTGGTTGCATAAAATGTTGGCAGTTTACATTTTTGCAAATGTCAACATTTATGAACCAAAATAATGTTGCATATCAACATTTGTAGATACGTGTATATCAATGTTATACTGTATGCATCATAGAGTCTGCTGTTGAAAGAGTTATTGTGGTCACGCTGAATGGAGGGCAGAAACACTTGCCTCGTTCGATCCCCAGCGTTTCCAAAGTGTGCATTTCACAGATTTAACGTTTGTTGTTGTTGTTGTTGTTAATTAACCCTAACCAAAACCATAACCATAACCATAACCCTTAAACCTAACCCTAACTAACCCTAACCTTAACCAAGTGGTTTCAGTGGCTAACCATAACCAAACTGTTTTATTTGAATAATGGTTTCCAGTTCATTTGAAACCATTATTCAAAAAAACAGTTTAAGACGTTTTCAAGATGTCATGTCAATTAAGCAACAGTAAGTCTCAAGAGGCCATTAGCTGTTGTAAAATCACTGTAAATCATAGCTTCACGGGGCTGTTTGCTGTTATAAAACGGTTACTGCATACAGCCTCTACTTGGTAAGGTTTGACCAACAAAAAATGCAATATTGATAACTAATAATCGCTCTTCCGCCAAGCAATGTAGTCAGTCCTTCAACACTTCAAGCCTCCCTCCAGTCAGTTCAACGTTCTATGAGTGCCTGCTGATTCCGTAGATAGCCTATGCCCAGAAAAACAAGTTATGCCGGAAACAGTATTCCCTCCGTAGCTTAGCTGCAAAGATATATTATCTGAGATATTAACAACCGGACAACGGATTTGAAAGCTGCTGCCCCCCCGCAGGAAGAGCATGACGATATGGTTAAGCTGCTGCCCTCCCCCCCCCCCCCCACCCCACCCCCCACAGGAAGAGTGTGACAACATGCTTAAGCTAATGTTTTAGTCACTCAGTGGCGTTTTGATGCTGACGAGCGTTGTTATAGCCAGCAGGCAGCGGGTTTAGCTAATGTAGCTACTAGCTAACATGGCGCAGTGATACTGTGATGCGGACACAGGTGTGTGTTTATAGAGTATTTTATAACGGATTCGAACGTGGCTCAGCCAATCGTAATCAAGGACCGGAACTATCCGTTTTATAATGTTAATTTATAACGGATTCGAACGTGGCTCAACCAATCGTAATCAAGGACCGGAACTATCCGTTTTATAACATTAATTTGAAATGTTGATATGCAACGTATTTTTGGTTCACAAACGTATCTGTGGTTTGCAGAAATGGAAACTGTCAGCATTTTCTCCTGGCGACCGGGTTGCTGCATCACTAGGATTCCCCTTCCTTTTCCCTTCTGATGCTGCTTTGAAGTTTGAGCCCACCTGAAGACAAACATCTCACCTGGTGTCCTTGAAGACAAACATCTCACCTGGTGTCCTTGAAGACAAACATCTCACCTGGTGTCCTTGGGTACGCGGGCCTTTTCGAAGGAGAACTTGGGCAGGCTGCTGGAGGTGGGCTCGGCCGACACCCCGGCCTTGGCCCCTCTCCTCCTGTTGAGGGTCTCTCTGATGCGTCCGCTGAGCTTGGGGCTGTTCTTACCGCTGGCTTTCAGCGAGGGGCCCCACGCCGCCGCCGCCGCCGCCCCGTTCTGGCTCTTCATCACGTCCTGCAGCTTGTTCAGCTGGATGCACTTGCTCTGGAGCTCCTCACTGAGCTCTGCCAGCATCCTGGTCTGTCTGGCCAGCTGATCCTGAAGCCCCTTGATCTGGTCAAGTCAAGTCAAGTTTATTTGTATAGCCCTAACTCACAAGCATTTCTCGACGATGATGACGATGATGACGATGATGACGATGATGACGTGTCTGGCTAAATCTAGCTAACCACAATCAATAAACAGAATTGAATAATTTCTATAAAGCATAATGAAAAACAAGCATAGAAGAGAAGAGAGGAGAGAGAGGAGATGGAGAAGGGAGAAGAGAAAGGAGAGACGAGGGAGAGAAGAGACTGGAGATGGAGGAGAGTAGAGAGAGGGAGAAGAGAGAGGAGAGAGAACAGAACGAGAAGACACAGACACTAATCTACTCAAACCTTAACCTGAACTAGCTAGCAACCAAAGATTCTAGCTAATCTCTCCAGCCTCACCTGGTGGTCTTTAGTGGCCAGCTCTTCGTCCCTCCTCTTGCCCTCTCTCTCCAGCTCGTCCACGCGGGCCCTCAGCGCGCCGTCCGACGGCGGCGAGCTCTTGACCCCGCCCCCCTGCTCTTTGTGGGCTCGCCCGTTGGCAGCGGCGGCGCCGTTGGCGTCTCCGCGTTTGTAGCGCTTCGACTTCATCGAGCCGTTCCCCATCTTCTCGACAGAGACCACCTGAGTGAGGAGACAGCAGAGCATCAAAGACATTGATTAGCACAACTGTGATCCACTCTTCTTGACGTGTCTAACAATCTGCATGTCAAATGTCATATGAATCCTCGGCCATTTAAATGTCCAAATAGTTTACGAACGTGATTTTGATGAGACAAAGCCGTAGCACGAGCTTGAGGGACGTTCAACAATCGATTGCTAATGCCTTAACTGCATTGTTGACATGAGCCCTGGAGCCAGGGTGTCTGAGCGAGGGCCGGCCTACTGTGATGCTACATGACTTTTGCATCAGTAAACTGCTTGTAAACGTGACACATTTGTCATCATAATAGCTAACCGTATAGCTGTCGGTCTTGAAGGAGAACTTCACCGGAAAAACACTGTCATTCATGCACAAATGACATCATCACTGGTCCACAACTTATCTCAAATCAACTCTCAATAACCGACAGAAAGATGATCGACAACTATTTTGATAATCGATTAATCGTTTTGAGTCATTTTTTAAGAAAAAAAGTCAAAATCTCTCTGATTCGAGCTTCTTAAATGTGAATATTTCCTGGTTTCTCTCCTCTATAACAGTAAACTGAATATATCTTTGGGTTGTGGACAAAACAAGACACTTGAGGACGTCATCTTGGACTTTGGGAAACACTGATCGACATTTCTTCACCATTTTCGGACATTTTATAGACCAAACAACTAATCGATGAATCGATAAAATAATCGGCAGATGAATCGATAATTAAAATAATCGTTTAGTTGCAGGCCCTAAAGCATTGTTCTCCTATAGCTTCAGCAGTGTCCGCCTCAGGACAGTGACGTGAACGTTATTGAGAAGTTCTCATGGAGAAGACTTCCTATGTCTTGGGGATGCTTATAGCTTTCAGCACAGAGACATTTAGCACCTGACTGCTCTTCCCCGGCAGAGGAGGATGTCTGAGGAAGCTCAGAGTAAGGTTTCAAACAAAACAGCTGACGTGGTCAAGAGACAACACTGGAGAAAGAGAGAGAGAGAGAGGGGGGGGGGGGGGGGGACAAATCCGTATATAATGGTCAATGAATGTGTCTGCCATTTATAATTCAGAAGGCAGGAAGTATTACATTACATCAACAGTCACTCCCTATATGTGCTCTGATGGTATCGGCAGTGAAAGGAAATGCTGCTCTGATGTGCTTATGGGGGAGGATTGATAAATCAAACAATAATAAAACAATAAGATAATAACAATAGCCTATAATAAATAGCCTTTACTGTCTGACAGATTCACGGTTCAAGGTTCACTTTATTTGTCTCCCATGGGAGAAATTTGTTTCGGAGTAGAGGACAAAAAATGCTGCAGTATATATAGGCTACATATACAGACATAGACAGTAGTCAGTACATTAAAAACACTGTAAAAGGTGCAAACACTTGGCAAATTGAGGTAGTCACAGTCATTCATCACAGTCATTTATAGGCTACTTCAGGCATACCTCAGAGGCCATAAGCACCACAATAACGCAGTGCAAATTCTGCAAAATACAAACATTTCTAGTGCAATCAACGATACTAGTAAATCACACATCATTATTACAGGCAAGCAAACAAGCGATTGTTAGCCTTACTGTAGCCTACATGTTAGCAATAAATAGCAAACAAGCAATAAAACTATACATAGGCAAGCAGGCAGACTGTCTAAGTCTGACAGAAGACGTCACCCAGTCCATGTATGATGTTATGTATGGGCAGAAATGTCATGGAGAACAATCCATGTGTGTGTTGTGTGGGAGAACCGCCAACTCACACACACAGCACGCTTCATTCATCTCCATCACATTCCTCCTGCTGCCTGGATGAAGCAGTGCATAGCCACGCCCACTTGATCCTGAAAGTTCACACCGAAATAGGCCCACTACCATAATGATGAGCCTTTTTTATTCACAAGAACCTTTACATTTACACATATTCATCTACCAGCTTATTATTGTAGATTTCCCTTTAGATTGCTCCTTTTGTTTAGATGTCGAAACTATTTCGCATTATACTGGCGTAGCCTATATTGTAGGCTAATGATTCTGTTCTCACTAAAATGGATAGGCTAATTTTGATATAGGACATTATTAAATAAATAAATAAATCCTACTGTCTCTAAACCAATTAAAACTAACATTTGTCATAAAATAAAACAAATCTAAGAGGATTGTGCACCTGCAACTTGCCCGTCTGCGAGTCAAAACCCGATCCGTTGGATAGCTATAATAGTCGGATAGCCTAAGTTAGCTTAGTAGGCTAGCTAGGCTACTTTACTTACAAGTGTAGTTTTCAGAGGCTGTTTGTTGGAAGCTGATGCGGGAGAAGCGCAGACTCGAGCATCAGCAGAGACCGTCCGTGTCCGTCAGTGAAGGTGCGCCCGCATCCTCTGCTCTCTCTCTCCCCCCTCTCTCTCCCTATCTCTTTGCTCCCTCTCTCCCCCCTCCCCCTCTCTCTGCTCCCTATCTCTCTCCCCTCTCTCTCTCCCCTCTCTCCCTCCCTCTCTGCTCCCTCTCTCTCTCTCTCTCTCTCCCTCTCTCTCTTCCCCTCTCTCTCTCCCTCTCTCCCCCTCTCACTCTCTCTGTTCCCTCTCTCTGCTCCCTCCCTCTCTCCGCTCCCTCCTTCTCTCTCTCTTTCCCCTCTCTCTCTGCTCCCTCTCTCCTCCTCCTCCTCCTCCTCCTCCTCAGCTGTTAGAACAGTTTGATTGACAGGTCAGGTGTGACCACAAGGTGTGGCCCCTGGATTCCATCCTTTTTGCTCTCAAAGCAAAGATTTCTCACAGCAAAGGTGAGAGGCTCAACTGTTACCAAAGATTAAAGCGCATATTTCAACGCTTCAACTCATATATGAATCCGCTTTATTCGTTTACTCTAAATTTGTGTTAGTTGAAATGAGGGTGAGTGAATGTTAAACTGTGCTCAGCTCGGTCATGACAGGCCAGTTATTGAAGGCACGGCCACAGTTATTTTTAGAGTTTAATATAGGAACAAAGGTTGTAAGAGTTATATAATAAGTTATTTTTAGAGTTTGATAGGGAACAAAGGTTGTAAAGGTTATAATAAGTTATTTTTAGAGTGTGATAACTAAGATAGATAGGTATAGATAGATCCTGTTTGTCTCCTGTTGTCCTGACTGTTGATTGTAGCTGCATCATGACACATCAATTTCCTGCAAAGAATCAATAAAGTATCTATCTATAAGGGAACAAAGGTTGTAAGAGTTTTTTAAATTAGGCTAAGTAGCTAATGATGTGATGTCATCAGTGATGTCATCAGTGATAATGTCAAAAGTGATGTCAGGCATGATTAAAGTCAGTTGGAGCCCCCCTGGGGAGGCCCCCTCCCAATTTGAAAGCATCAGCACCTGAGAGCAGAGGAGCTGTCTATTTCACTGTGGTTCTGAAATGACCACTGACTTGATTTCATGTTGATGAATGTTGATTTTATGTTGAATAAGCTATATAATTTTGCTACTGACTATTTAAAAAACTAGGCAAAACCCTAGGCTCGGCGCAAAACAGCTCGGTGCTGCGTTGACTCGCCTGCCCTATTGGCATGCCTATGTCATCACTGATTATGTCACAATGCCTATGACATCATCAGTGCCTATGACATCATCAGTGATGTCATAAGATGATTTTGGTCAATAATCATGTCACTGATGATGTCATAGACATTGTGACATCATCAGTGGGACAAAAATTGAAACAAACATATATTGCCCACTTGCTCTCTTTTATATAATAAAGAAGAAGGATACATACCATGAGAGAGATGGCTTTGTCTTTGGAGGGCATATATATATATTATATATATATATATAATAGCAAACGGCACCACTTTAGATCTGATGTGTGTTCTTATTTGAGCACAGGCGTATTTCTGAGGTGGCATTTTGAGTCATTTGCAAAGACCTATGCTGTCTATATTTACTATTAGAGTTTTCTTATTAAGTCAGTCAATAGTTAATAATAGATAGACGAAATGAACTTGTTTGG
This sequence comes from Poromitra crassiceps, assembly GCF_964638095.1. Classification (NCBI taxonomy): domain Eukaryota; kingdom Metazoa; phylum Chordata; class Actinopteri; order Beryciformes; family Melamphaidae; genus Poromitra; species Poromitra crassiceps. Next base: position 7,155,512 of record NC_139631.1, on the reverse strand, counting down.
ATGTCTATATTTACGCCCCTGGATTCCAGCATTTTTGCTCTCAAAGAAAATATTTCTCACTGCAAAGGTGAGACACAACTGTTACCAAAGATTAAAGTACATATTTCAACGCTACAACTCATGTATGAATCCGCTTTAGTTAGTTGAAATGAGGGCGAGTGAATGTTAAACCGTGCTCAGCTCAGTCATGACAGGCCAGTTATTGAAGGCACGGCCACAGTTATTTTTAGAGTTTAATATAGGAACAAAGGTTGTAAGAGTTATATAATAAGTTATTTTTAGAGTCTGATAAGGGAACAAAGGTTGTAGGAGTTATAAGAAGTTATTTTTAGAGTGTGATAAGATAGATCGATAGCCTAGATAGATCCTGTTTGTCTCCTGTTGTCCTGACTGTTGAATGTAGCTGCATCATGATGTGACACATCAGTTTCCTGTAAAGGATCAATAAAGTATCTATCTATTAACCTTATGTAGCTCCGCCCACTAGACCCAGTTGTGTTATTACTTCCTGTTCAAAACACCGTCTGTTTTACCTGCTCACTAGTACTGTGCTGTCACAGGAAGTGTCAACACAATACGAAGTAATTGGCTGACCCCTGCGTTGGAACATAAGGTGAATAAGGGAACAAAGGTTGTAAGAGTTATCATTTATAATGTTGGGGTCCATGTGTTCATCAAAGTAAAGATCCAGATATTTATATGAATCTACATAATTCTGCTTATATGTGAGCCAACTGGTAGGTGCTACGGATACAAGAGGGATTCCTCAAATTAATTAGTTCAGTTTTGTTTTTGTTAATGACCAGTCTCTATTTTTTACACCACTCATTAGTATAGGAGAGCATTTGTTGCAGTTTTTCTTCAGATGGTGATAGTAAAACAATGTTGTCCGCATACAAAAGTATACTTATCATTTCCTTTACACACATTATCCCACAATTTAAAGCATTAATGTCTTTGGCCAAATCATTGATATAAATTGTCTAAATCAATCATCGTCTAAATCATCCCCATACCGGCTGTGATTTGGCCTAGTCCTGGACCTCGTCACAACGTCATCATGACGTCATCTTGCTTGCTGGGAGGTCTGTGTATTTCCAAGGTGGCATTGTAGGAGGGCCTGCTCTCTATGGGCCCCCTGCACTGTCCATATCTACGCCCCTGACTATGAGCTTTGACCCCTAAAAAGACTTAGGTTATGCACACAGAGCTCGTAGCCTATATTCATTTAGCCTAAACATTATTTTCACTACAATAAGCAAGATGATTCCCTGATGGTCTCTAGCAGTTAGGACTCTTATGCTGAGATGAGCTGTCTTACCAGTGAGCCAACCTTGGATCAAACAGGGAGAACTGTTTGATCGGGGCGGCCTTAGCTCAGGAGGTAGAGCGGGTCGGCCAATGACGCAAGGGTTGGCGGTTCGATCCCCGCTCCCTCCCAGCTGCTGTCGTTGTGTCCTTGGGCAAGACACTTAACCCCAAATTGCTCCCGATGGTGTGTAGGCACCCTGCGTGGCAGCCTGCCGCCATCGGTGTATGAATGGGTGAATGTAGACTACCTACTGATTGTAAAGCGCTTTGGATAAAAGCGCTATATAAATGCGGACCATTTACCATTTACCATATCTGTTGCACCTACATGGGTCTACGTCTGTTGCACCTACATGGGTCTACGTCTGTTGCACCTACATGGGTCTACGTCGACCTAGTCTCGCTTACCAGACTCTCTAACACCTTTCAAATGTCACATAAATAGGCGCATGAATAATTAAGTAATTATATGCCTTTTCACTTGTGGAAATTATTAGGCTAGTTTGTAATAAAAAATATGTATAGAATTACTGTAGTTTTCAAATCTTTTTTCCATTGTTCTCAGGTGTGACAAGGCCCAAAATGATCACTGTAAGCGGAGTATTGATCACTCTAAGCGAATTATTCAAACAGCATGTGTATAGGAATGATTCAAACAGCATGTGTATAGGAATTATTCAAACAGCATGTGTATAGGAATTATTCAAACAGCATGTGTATAGGAATTATTCAAACAGCATGTGTATAGGAATGATTCAGGACCAAGATCTTGATCAAAATAAGCGGGTGATCACTATAACCGTGATCACTATAAGCAGATTCCACTGTATAACATGGAGTAGAAAGGTCTGCTGCATTGACTTTGTTTGGTCACTTGGTGGAGCCAAATACATGCTTAAATTAATGTTCCTGGGAGCGCCTGTTAGAAGGAGCCTCTCTGTCTGTGCAGAAATTTCATTGTAATCAAATTTAGCAGCCAGGTGATTTGTGTGTATTGTCAGCTGGTTGGATAATAAAGTTATAAAGATAGTACTATACTTTACAATGAGGGCTTTTAGCTGACACTTATCCACTGGTGTAGTGCAGGGTATAAGGTGGTATAAGGCTGCAGGTATACGGAGTTGTAGACCTACTTATTTCTCAGTAGGCATACCCACTTCTACATCACCTCTGATGCGCAGGGCAAGGAGAGTGATGGGATACAGCATGTAGTAGGCTATTTGCAGTGGTTCTCAAACCTTTTCACCTCAAGAACCCCTGAACTGACACAAATTAGACCACAGGCCCACATTTGATACGATTCTTGCTTTTACAATGACCCTCCCGCACTCTCCTGGCCCGGTCTTGCAGGAGCCTGGCGCTGTGGTCGTTAGGCTGATTGGGTGCACTTGGGCCCGGTGCACTAATTGGGCTTAATCAGACCTTCAGAACCATTCATTCTACTCCCTCCTCACGATGCACCTTTTGTTGTTCTTTTGTTTAATGTAGTTTGTGTTGTCTAGTTATTTTCCCTTAGCTTTATTTAATTAATAATTGTTTTAACTTTTACTTTGGTGTATGACTCAGACTCTTCTCATTTGTTACTTCCTTGAGCTGGGTTGTAACATATATACACCTAAGTAAAAGTAAAAAACAAAAACAATTTATTAACTAAAACTAAGGGAACATAAGACAACACAAACTGCATTAAACAAACAGAACAAATAGTGCATCATGAGGAGGGAGGTAGACAGAAGCCCAATAAGTGCACCTGGCCCAGGTGCACCCAATCAGCCTAACGACTCGTCCCCAACACAAGGCTCCTGCCAGACAGGGCCAGGAGAGTGGGAGGGTTGTCACACTTTTAGATGTTTTATTACAGAAAGTGTATGAAACCAAAATAGTCATACATTCTGTTGTTACTTATGGTTGGAATTAAAATTAAAATAAATGATTACCCTTTTTGCTGGGGACCCCCTGGAACCTCCTCAAGGACCACTGGGGGTCCGTGGAACCCACTTTGAGAACCACTATCTATAGGACGAATCAGCGTGACATCACAAGCGCCGAGAAATGTGGAACCCCGCAGCAGTTAACTAGTATGAGTTGTGCCAAACAAAAAACTATATACATCACATCGCTTATATTTTGACATTCTGAGTGAGTGAGAGCAGAAGTAGCTCAAGAGTCTGATGTATAATATATGCATGTTGTATTCAAGTTGTGTGAACTGACGCACAGTTTTTAAAATGAAGTGGATTTAGTAAACAGCACAGCCGGCTGGCTAGAGTGAGACACTCAAGGCTGGCTCCATAGGGTCTCACTATAAAGTTACCCGTTTCCACCCAGTGACGCCGTTTGTTTATCAAAACGCTGATCGGCTGATCCCTCGTATTGTTATCGACAACATTTACAGAAACAAGTGGAGTCACTCAATCATTTTAATTATTGTTTTTATTTACTTTCTCTTTTAAACACAACTAATGCATTTATCAATGGTTCCTCTATTCCATCTTAACAGTCCAAATACACAAGGATGAACACAGGAAGGGAAGAAACTAAACATATGTACACAATAAACCACAACAGCACTCTGTGTTGGGGCAAGCAGTCAAGGCAAGCAAGACATCAGTCAAAAACTTTTAACTTCATAGTATGCGCTGGTACCCTGAAAATTAAGTGTCGTACAAACTTGGATAAGAAATATATAGCAGTTAAGCCAATATCTGATGACTACATGTTATGTACCTAGTACAAAATTAAATAACAATAAAATAACAGTAAATATTGGCATAAAGAAATAATACGACTACACATAGATTTATAAATAAGACAAATATGGAGAAAACGGTAATAATAACAATATGGAAAACAAAAACAACCGTACATAAGGAGAAAAGGCATGTGAGGGGGGGTTAAAAAAACGGAAATCCTCAGCATTCACATTATTCACTTTTTGGACTTGGCCACCAGGGGGCAGTACAACCACACACGTGTTCTATGCTAGCAGGGGAGGAGGGATGATCTATGGCTAAAAAGGCCAGAGCAGCTCACAGGATGTAGCTGGAAGCTGACAGGTGTTACGGAGGAGGAGCCGAGGGCCGCCTGGTCACGGAGGCTCAGGTACGACGACTATCATCACACACCTTCCATTGTTGTGCTATCGATAAAACCATGACAACATGTCACTTCCTGGTTTAGAGTACACGACACCAACGAAAAGAAGAAGAAAAAAAGAAATCACATCATCTTTCAAATGCAGCCAGCGCATTTTTTAGTTTTTTTACACATCACAAAACCTTCAGAAAACAGGGGGATGGTTGACGACATGGAGCGAGAGAGACGCACTCAGGAGACAAACACGAAACAAAGAGTCGCTTCAAAATCAAACAACAGTGTGTCGCAGGTGAGGTCTGAGTTCTCCAAAGTCCGTACAGAGAATGCTGGCTTGTTGAAACAGCGGGAGAAGCATGTGTGTGTGTGTGTGTGTGTTCTACCCGTTAGGATCGAATTAGCCGACCGGCAGCTAACGTGTACATAGCTTCAGTGGAAAATACATGTTGAAAAGTGTGTGTGTGGGGTAAACAATAATCCCCGAACACACCGGTCATGCTCACAGGAGGAAACTGGGCAAAATGCAGCTGCCTCGGCCGTTAACCGTGACGATCGTAGCGTTTTGTCTTTTCGTAAAAAGGACTAAAAATTCATACAAAGAGATGAAAAAGGAGGAACAGCTGTCCTGAAATATATACAGCAGCACGCAGAGCGAGAGGAGGGGGACAAGCAGCTCCGGAGCCTCTGTAAGAAACGTGACGCCGGAGGAACACAAAAGGACGCCTCCAGACAGAGTCCACATTGTCGTTTCCCTTCCAAAACGGGGATACTTAAGTTTCAGACGACAACAACAAGCGAGGAGGAGGAGGAGGACGGGGGGGGGGGGGGGGGGGGCGTGGTCACAGGGGCGTGGTCACAGGGGCGTGGCCAGTTCACTACACCCTGCTTAGCAGAGTGGATCTGTGGACACACAAACAGAGGGGAACAGCCGTTAGCCTCAGAAAACAACAACAACATTTTCAAATCAGCAGTTATACATTGTGATTTGAAACGGCATACCGGTATCAGTGTGAAGGGCTGTGTGTGTGTTTTGGGCTTTTATTGTGAAGGGCTGTGTGTGTGTGTTTTGGGCTTTTATTGTGAAGATTTTAGGATTTTATTGTGAAGGGCTGTGTGTTTTGGGCTTTTATTGTGAAGGGCGACAAATCGTGACTGACTGAGAGACAGACAGAGGCCGCCCACCTAGCCAATTTGACCATAGGATAGGATTGTGGGGGATTATATTGTATTTAAGATGATGTCTTCTGTGTCGTGTCAGATGAGGGGTGTGGAGGAGGGGTTGTGGGCGGTGTTTCTGCTGACACGGCTACACTGGACTAAAGTGACAGATCGTGTCACAGGGGGGGGGGGGGGCGGGAGAGGCTTGGCAGGCTCTGAGGATACGTGACCACACACACACACACACTCTCATGCACGCGCGGGCGCACACACACACACACACAGGTGGATCCAGGCGGTCCAGCACACCGCAGCCAGGATCTGGATGCAGTCAGACCGACACCCCGCCTCACCTCTGACCCCTGCTGGCAGATTTAAGCCTCTGATTCATGTGGGTGTGTGGGTGGTCATCTGGTGACTCTCAGCTATGAATCATTTTGTTCGGTGTCTATAAATAAGGGTTCTATTTTTCTGCTCTGTGTATTTTCATGTAAACCATCAGGCCTGTTAAAGTGCTGATCCTACACTTCCTTGTTTTGTTGCTGTTTTGGTGACATTTCTGGTTGATAAGCTGCCATTGTTGCAAATCCTAACTTTAGTATACAGGATATTGATTGACTGATTGAAACAACAACCCTGAAAGCCTTAAAGGGCAGGGCAATAATAATCACTGAACAACTCGCTTTCGAGAAATAAAAGGCTCCCGACTCACTTTGTGTCAATTAAATCAGTGTTTTGTCTTATATAGATAGCCCTTATGCCGTGTTACCATGCCAATAGTGCCCCCTCACTCATGCCTGTTGTTTTTTGCATTGCAAAGAAAGCACTGTGGCTAACAACCAATGAGTCATGACCAAAAATGGGACATAACAGATCCACAGATGTAGAAGTAAATCCATATATATATATATATATATATATATATATATATATATATATATATATATATATATATATATATATATATATATATATATATAGTATGTATGTGTGTATATATATATATATATATAGTATGTATGTGTATATATATATATATATATATAATGTGTGTGTGTGTGTGTGTGTGTGTGTGTGTGTGTGTATATACCGTATATACATATATATATATATATATATATATATATATATATATATATATAGTTGTGGCACGCATGTGCCATTTTAGCACTGGGCTTATGAAATGACTTGGATTTTTTTTCTTATTAATAAATGGTAATGTCCAAGCTGCTCAGGTACAGTAGCTTTAGCCTCGGGCTTCTCATCCCCCTGGGAATCACTGAACTAAACGAGTGTGATGAGAGCTGGCCGGGCTTCAGAGAGAGTACAGAACCCCCCCTTCGCCCGCACATCAGGAGGCCCCCTGACTGAGTTACTACCACCTGCACCAAGACTGCACGTCAGCTCCACCAGGAGGCCCCCTGACTGAGTTACTACCACCTGCACCAAGACTGCACGTCAGCTCCACCAGGAGGCCCCCTGACTGAGTTACTACCACCTGCACCAAGACTGCACGTCAGCTCCACCAGGAGGCCCCCTGACTGAGTTACTACCACCTGCACCAAGACTGCACATCAGCTCCACCAGGAGGCCCCCTGACTGAGTTACTACCACCTGCACCAAGACTGTCCACTAGCTCATCCATCTTCCTGGAGGTTTACACACACGCACGTCCAAAGTGCTGTGTGCACCCGATGTCAGTGTGTGAGAATGAGTGATGTGGTGTCCTGTGTGTGTGTGTGTGTGTGTGTGTGTGTGAGTGTGTGTGTGTGAGTGTGTGCGTGCACATGTGATGGTGTGTAATGCATTTTATTGAGTAGCGTGTAGGTCACCATGCGTCTGACCTACATCCCTCTGGGTCTGCGTGGTCAATTTGCAGGCGGGGGGGGGAGGGAATATGGGGTGCCAGCCATGATTGAAAGACTCTTAACCCCCCTGGTTGTGTGTGTGTGTGTGTGTGTGTGTGTGTGTGTGTGTTTTGTGGGGGGGGGGGGGGGGGGGGGAGAGGGGGCTATACACACCTCAGAGACTTCCATCTGTCCTTCTCCATGTTGTTCTCAGGACCTTCACTCTCGTACGAGGCCAGATACAGCGCTGCCGTGACAAGACACAAAGAGAGACATTTGAGTTTTCCTTCGCTGCACCTATCCGGACAAAATGATTTGCTCGCATGGAATTAAGAGTCACTATTAAATAATGTATTACTGAAGTTATTAGCTATCCCGTGTGCCCACCTAAATTAAACATAGCCGTGTGGAATGAAGACCCAGTTGAATTAATTTCAGGTCTCTCAAACTCGCTTTTTCCTTTATTTTCCATAGCAATAACAAACTGACTGACTCACTGACTCACTCTTCATATTCACTATGTCTGGGTTTCCAATCACCGTAGTAACAGGCTTCACCGATACGCATAGCGAGTCTGACTACCACTGTATTTTCACAGTTACATAAGCTTAGATTTATGATGCATGATTCAAAGCAGACAGTGTGTCGACCCAAAACAGGCTGGGAGCTAATCTGAACAGGACTTGGTGTGACGTCAGCGCGATGAAGATGAGTTTGAGTCGGATCCGTTTTGAGAGTGTTCTGAGATTGCAAAACTGAATTTAGACACACCCACTATGGTGGGCGATTGGATAAATACACACTACAGGGATCAGTAATATTTAATAAACTGAACAACTCCACTGGCACCAAGCTTTTTAACTGTTTTTGTACCGTTTGGTTCTATTGGTCTGCTCCACTTTTAGCTGTGGTGTTCTTCTTAAATTAAAACTGCACATTCTGCATTGTTGCATGTTTGTTTTGCAAGTCATCATGTTAAATAAACTCAAAGCCACAGGCTAAATCTGAATCCATCACTGGGGGAAATTCCCTTTCCAATTTTGAGCAAGTGAAGACAGTGTGCGGGTGTCCATTATGTTCAAATGTGGCCAAGTGCAAAACTCTCCAAGTGGAGACGCACAGGCAGGGATGACAATTCATTTAGAGCCTGAACACAGCAGTTGCTTTTCTGCTACTAATTCCTATTGACCCCCCCCCCCCCCCCCCATTTTGTACATGATATTTAAAATGTAAAAACACCGCTTCCTTGTGCATTTAAAAGCTATGCTATAATTCAAATCATCTCGCCTACACTTTCTCTTCTTACAGTATATGTGATGATGACTGGTTGACTCTACTGCTGTCCAGGTCTGTGTGTTGTGAGAGGAAGAGCAGGTGGAGCATGGAGCCCACAGCTGTCCAGGTCTGTGTGTTGTGAGAGGAAGAGCAGGTGAGGCATGGAGCTCACAGCTGTCCTGTCTAGCTCTGATAAGGACACTGACAGCTCTTTGATCTAGATTAAAAGGGGAGGGCTCTGCTCAGTTTACCATCAAAAACAAACCAAGACCTTTTGTCTCCCTGGGTCCATTATAAAGTCCCTCCAGGAAATTGCAATTTTGCGATTGCAAAAAAAAAATCTGTCAGGTCACCTGGTCACAGGGTGCTCTTTACACCCCGTGAAAGTTTCAGCCCGATTGCACGTAAAACGGCATAGCTGTGGCCGGCACAAAAAAATCACCCCCCAAAAAAATCAGCGAAATCCTGGAAGGATTTATATTTCAGCATGGAAGAGAAAAGGGTGCTATTGGCGTACCATCTTCGCTGATCACCGGTGCGGTGAGCAGGTACTGCAGGATCTTGCGGTCCTTCTCAAACGGACACTCCACCTTCTTCCACGTCATGAACTCGCTCACTTGCTTGGCGAGCTCCCAGAATTTCTGAAACACAACCGAGAGGAGAAAAACACAAAGGTTAATATTCACACGGCTGCTAGGAAACGCTTTAGGAGTGAATCCAAAAACAACATCTAAAACAACAGCATCGCTTCAGGGAATGTGTGGTGTCGTCAGGATGATCTGGCTCTCTAGCCCTCCTCCTTTATAAGCTGCTCGCTGGTAATGTTGCTGAGATAGGAGCTTATTTTAAAGTTGCAATTTAAATGTACCGGTAGATGTTTTTTTAATCTGTTGGTCTTTTGACATTTTAAGTCCTTTACCATCGGGTTGTTTTGATCCTTTATCCTTTTGAAGCACTTTTGATCAAGTTACAGGGCCTGTCTGGTGTTTTGGGTAACAAGTAGGGCGAGGTCATTTTTCCGCTTTTTACAGATTATGAACGTGCAGATTGTACGCTTTCAAATGATGTGTCACACATTGAAATCTGAAATTAGTTGAAGAAGATAATGCTTATTTGAATGTTCATACTCCTAAAAGCAACACTCAAAGAAAATTGTAGTGCCCTCAAAAAGTTTAGTTTAGGTATTAGTAGTGAACCTAAAACGGTTGTTTGTTAACTTCAATATCTAAACTTGCCTATTATGGGGGGAGGAAAGTGATTTTTTTTTAAACAACCTTTTATCTTGATTTGGAATAAAGTTGAAGTTGCGCTGGATAAGTGTGTCTGGATATTCACTGAACACCCACTGGTTCATTTGAATGAGAACAGTCATTAGGAGAAGCAACTGTGATGATTGTGATGCATTTTGTCAATATGCATTATGTCAATGTAAACTTACTAGTTATTATGTTGTATGCATCATGCCATATTTTAATTATGCTGTTTTAATATATTTTAGGACCCCAGGAAGATAATTGTGATAGCAATAAACAATAAACTCCAATATTAATTGAAGAGCTTTGATAAAACAAACAGGATGTAAAAGAACAAATCAAACACTGCAGAATATTATTGCTGGGAAAGTCTGGTGGGAGAACATAAAGGAGAAATGCCATCATGCTGCTGCCTTTGAGCAAGGCACTTGGCTCCCTAACAACACCAGTGACCAACAGGAGGAAGCTGTGGTTGAACTAGCGTGGTCCCAACTGAGCACGCATACGACGCGTATGACAGTGAAGCAGAGCGTTGTTGAAAAGGGACATACCTTCTTCCATGATAAAATAACGCTTAAAAATACGCCTCTGATTCAGAATAGCTGTTACCAAAGGCCGGTGGAAATATTTGTGTACATTTGGTCACTACTACATGTGTATTGTTCCATGGAAACGGAGCAGAAACTGACGGAGGAGTCGAGTCTTACTTCCTCTATCTTCTCCGGCTGTCTCGGGGGAAGTTGAATCAAATAGCATCATGTGTTTCCATGCATAGTGAATATGCTGACATTTACAACGCGGGCACGTGGGCGAGGGGGAAAGTCCCACCGGGGGAAATGTGAGCAGCACTCGACGCACCTGAAAGTTGACGTGTCCGTTCTGCAGCCTGTTGGCGCATCCCTCGTTCAGGAAGTAGATGTCTTTGATCAGGAGGCTGAAGAAAGGGATGACAATCTGCAAGACAACAGAGAGAGAGAGAGAGAGAGAGAGAGAGAGAGAGAGAGAGATATTAAATTTCAGCAAAGAGATATGAGGGGGACTTCCAGATGATTCAGAGGTAAACGGCTGAGGTGTGGGATCCAAATATAAACATCTATTCCAGAGAAGACAAAGAGGATGTCTACAATGTTTGACTCAATTACATGGCAGAAAACAAAAGACAACATTGTCTCTTGTCTTTATTTTCTTGGAGTTCCCCCTGTGTTTTCTCCCAATTGTATTTCGCCAATTCTCCCCGCTGTCCCGGTTATTGCTCCACCCCCCCTCTGTCGATCTGGAGAGTTTTAGACTGGCACATGCTTCCTCCGATAAATGTGCATTTCACCTGACAGTGAGGAAGTTCACCCATAGGACGTAGAGCGTGGGAGGATCATGCTATCCCCCCCAGTTCCCCTCCCCCCCAAACAGGCGCACTGACCGACCAGAGGAGGCACTGGTGCAGCGACCGGGACACACACCCTTAATCCGGCTTCCCACCCGCAGACACGGCCAATTGTGCCTGTATGGACGCCCGACCAAGCGGGAGGTAACATGGTGGGGCGCAAACCTGCGACCCTCGTGTTGGTAGGCAGGGAATCTACCGTTGCACTACCCGTTTTTTTTTTATTACTATTAAAATATTCCACGTAATGGTTGACAGCAGTGTGTATAAATAGACGTTAAAATTAACTTTTCTTTTTTTAACCAGAGACAACTTCCTGTAGGTGAAAATGGAGAAGTGAGACAGAAGAGAAAGATGTTGGTCATGGAGAAAAATCCCCCTTTTAATAAAGTCCCTTAAATCATTCATTCAAATCCGCTGCAAAAAATCAAGCATCTTTGGCTGCAATAATCGCACAAAAAAACCAAAAGCAAAATCCTAAACGGGTCAGTGGAACAGAGCCCCTCTTCTCTCTGAAATATTTCCCTTCTTCATCCAGGTTTGGAGTGTTTGGACAATAACAGAAGGGAGAAGTTATGCAACGGGATGTAAACTGTAATACGTCCTTGTCAAATGTCTCAGTGATCTGTCGCCATATGAGCACAAACACGAGTTCAGATCAGCTGTTTGGCATTTTGAGGAAATGTTATTTTCACCCAACATAGCAACAGCAGTCTGATGATTGTTCATCAGCAGCACTGACATATTGGGCACAGGGCCAAACACTGCAGGGGGGCAAAAACGGGCTCGAGCAAAAAAAAAAAAAAAGTTGCATAAATGTTGGCCGGGTTACTTGTGTTCCTCCAGCAGAGTCAACAGCTCCTCCGCATGCCTGGAAGAGACCATAAACACCCCCCTCCTCTCTACCCCCTCTGAAAGTAAGAGGTCATAAGGGCGAGAACATACCAGACTGCCTGGGAACTTTCCCTTTCATGACCCCCGACCCTTTGTCCCCGGGTCTGTTTGCATGCCGGTCGGTCGGGGCTGGACTCACGCGCCTCTCCACAGATTTCCAAAAAAAAAGATCCCCGATCCTGGCCCGGAGGATCCCCCCAAACTTCACGGAAACCAGATCCATACTCAGGAAACACTGTCCTTAATTCACTCTGCGCCCACGTGATGGCGTGCGTGAGGATAACGCTCACGTCTGGCGAGCCGCGGTGCGTTAACGGCTGGTTCAGATGCGGGGCGGAGGCGGCGAGCAGAGAACGCTATGTGATCTGGCAGGCGGCCATGTTTTCTTTTCCCCTGCTCCCTTGAAGAGAACAGAACACAGCTGATGAGGAGGAGGAAACCGCGGTCCTTATCGTGACCCACTTAGAAGTTCACCCCACGCGACTCCTCTCTCCAGCCTCGCACACGCTGTTACACAACCTCGTCTAAATCCCTTGTTTATAGCATCAACAAGTTGGGAACAACGAGAACGAGGCCGCACGGACGTTTGTTTTCGCATCAGAGGCTGGAACGCTTCATCAGGACGTCCACATCGATGCTGCGCTCCAGTTCATGTCTCAGGACGTCCACATCGATGCTGCGCTCCAGTTCATGTCTCAGTACAAGAGAGTAGTGGGAGCATGATAACCATCTGAGAAACATCTGAGGACTGTTTTTACATAACTGTTATCAGCTTAACCCTTAAAAGACCTAGAACTATTTTGGGGGCGCCCGACTCCTGTGTTTCTAGGTGTCAGCATCAGGTGCCATACATCATTTGATTCAGGAGAACCTTACGTTTCAGTCGGGTTCATTTAAAGTCCCAATTCTACATTTTGCTTAGTCTCAGAATGGATGAATTTACCAGAATTTAGCTTTTCTTTTTACTGTGAACTCAGACAGAACTTAGAACGTTTAGAGTTCCAAATTATTATTTTTTGTCTACATCTAACCTTTCCTAAGCAAGTTACATCCATATTATCCCAGGCATGTTTCAGTGAAAAACAGGTGTATTCCTATAGGATGTGATGGAGCGGTCACTACTGCCAGACAGGCACAGCTGTGCACGTTGAGACTGTAGTAGTCCTGCTTGGTGCATGATGTGTTGGACAAAGTGAAAATGAAAGTGAAAATAACAGCCTAACAATTCAGTTGTTGGTCACATGACCACACCTGGTCATGTGACCAGTGAGATGATGTCTCCTGTAGAAAGAGCTACTGTATCTCACCTTCTCTCTGTCTGTGTGTGTGTGTGTGTGTGTGTGTGTGTGTGTGTGATGATGTCTCCTGTAGAAAGAGTATCTCACCTTCTCTCTCTGTGTGTGTGTGTGTGTGTGTGTGTGTGTGTGTGTGTGTGTGTGTGTGTGTGTGTGTGTGTGTGTGTGTGTGTGTGTGTGATGATGTCTCCTGTAGAAAGAGTATCTCACCTTCTCTCTCTGGCTGTTGGCGGTGATGGACCTCTGTGTGGCTCCTCTCAGCGCCGTTCTGTAGTTGTAGAAATTGCTGGAAGGATCCATCTGGTGCTGCAGAGAGAGAGAGATAGAGAGAGAGAGATAAAGAGAGACAGAGAGAGATAGAGAGAGATAAAGAGAGACAGAGAGAGATAGAGAGAGAGAGACAGAGAGATAAAGAGAGACAGAGAGAGAGAGAGAGAGAGAGAACATAGTGATGAGTTTGACCAGAGGCAAACTGCTTTTCAAAACCTGAGACACTAGCTGCCATTGAGTTGATAAGGCCAGGAGAGTTTGGGCGTTTATGAGAGGATCAGTTCAGATTGTACGGTAACAG
>NC_139631.1:7103234-7138234 GCF_964638095.1 Poromitra crassiceps | reverse complement strand
CGGTGGCAGGCGGCCTGAGGCTTGGCCTTCACAGTCGCCAGCCTCTCGGACGCGGTGGCGTTGATCTTCACCAGCGCCTCCTCGTACTGACTCAGCACAGTCAGCCTGCGGATCAGCCCCGCGCTCAGCCCCCCCACAGCCTTCCTGTACACCTGATGATGACACAACAACAGACAAGAGGACAGGAGGTTAGCTCAACTAGCTTTTGGGGGGTAAGTTTGGGCCATATGCATGGACAAAATCAAAGTTCACAATAATTTTTTTTTGCCCAAATACCTCTATCAATATTGCGACAATATTGTAGGGATGACCTTTGACAAAATATTTAAACAATGAGATTTTTGATAGTGATCAGTAATGTGGATATAATGACTACCGTAAGTAGGTAAAGGCAAAACATATATAACAGCTAGAACAGTCTGGTCAGTTCAGAAGATAACATCACTTTACTGTAATGCGGCCGTAAGAAAAAAATCAGGAAAAGACGACAACACAATATTACCATGTCCAAAATGTAGGACGATATCTAGTCTCAGATCACGATATCGATATATTATATATCGATATATTGCCCAGCCTTATTTGAGGGATCCTAAGGATTTAAATTTAAATTTAAATGTTTAACCATAATGGGGGTTCTTCAAGTCACCCTACACAGGGACATTTGCCTGGTCACAACAAACCTTCTTTTGGATCTTAGAATAATTCCAGATCAACCCCTGCTTTTTACAGTGCACCCCGGCTCTTTTTACAGTGCACTCCGGCTTTGTTGACATGCTATGTGGTTGCGTGCTTGTTAGAAAAGTGCTGGCACAGTGTGCGTGGTGAGACAGATCTGTGTGGTGAGACAGATCATTCGACTGCTGTTTAGTGCAACAATGTGAACGCAGTTTCTTCCCCTTTTCATTTGGTTTGCCGACCGAGAGCAAAAGAGAGCGGGAGAAAGAGACATCAAATAGAAGAGAGCGAGTGTGACATGTCAATGAGTGTTTACATGATGCCCACTAATAAACCCATCACTATGGGAGTTACCTGGTTATTCAAGTGTTCATGTAAACAGCATCAACTGAGGATGCTTTATTGGAAAAGAGGTTTTCGGATTGTAAGAAATCCCATAAACACACCTAGCTTTCTGCTGAATCACCAATTTTATTCCGTGCATGGCCCAATCTCAATGTCCACTCACGGACTTTGAGGTGAGTTCCCACAACTTACAGAAGTCAATAGTCAAAAATTGTCCCTACGAAGTAACATGAACCAATTTAAGACTTTTGTAAACAAAATTGTAAACGAATATTTTTATGCCTTTAATTTGAGAATATTAAATTCAATGCCTTTTTAATACCTTTAAGACCCCACGGGTACCCTGGACGTGCATGTAAACTATCAATGATGTAAACGCATAAATCAGAAAACAGATTATTGCTAGTCACCTGATTATTCCCAGCTATATCGGATTATAAAACGCACTCAAATATGAACCAAATGCACAATCCAGTAGCACAAAAGCAGCCACTTGTTTTGCTGTAAGTATGATAAGTTTATGCCTCACCGCAGAGTGGGAACGACCCCGATGGAATTTACAACACGCATGCTTCACTACATGTCAGCAGAAATCACTGCAAACTGACTGACGCCCATAACTGCCATCCCCAAAAACCACAAAAACACTCCTCACAATCTGACACGTCCGTGTTTTGAACAGACTCAACATAGCATCCCTAAGGTGGTCAAATAACAACAACACATGTGACCTGCTCTGAGAGGGGTCAACTCACAAAGTTACGCAAACCTCTTCCTGTCCGGCTAAATGGACAGGAGACCCTTCCCTGGCCTGGGGTGGTGGAGAGGTCATTGTGTTCTGAACCTTCCCCTGGACTCTAACTCAATACAATTAAACCAGTGTTAGATAACCTCTTCCTGCACTCTAACTCAATACAAACCACTGTTAGATAACCGCTCCCTTACTCACACACTTCAGAACCGCAGTTGCATAAGAGGGTCCGTGGAGAAAAGGAGGCCATGTGTGTTTGATTTTGCGGATGTGCTGGAGACTGTGTGTGTGTATATGCTGGAGAGACTGTGTGTGTATGTGCTGGAGAGACTGTGTGTGTATGTGTGAGTGTGAGTGTGTGTGTGTGTGTGTGTGTGTGTGTGTGTGTGTGTGTGTGTGTGTGTGTGTGTGTGTGTGTGTGTGAGTGTAGATACCGCCGGTTTCCATACCGCCGGTATGAGCTGCCCAAAAACATTTGGGGTGAGGAGGCCCCCGTTTTCACGACCACATCCCTTCTCCAATTAAGCCTCCAGAATGTAGGTTCTCCAACAAGTGTCGGGTTCAACAGGGTGGGGTAAAGAACGCTGTTTCCTCCAAAAGATAGCCTTCTGATGGATGTGGAGGCCTGGTGCCTGCCTACTCCTAGACAGCAGCAATCAAGCGTCTGCCCGCTGCCTTGCTCGAGGGCGTGAGTCGGTGCGGTGCTCAGAGACACTTGAGAGAACGCAGGGATCTCTCATCAATCTTGTGGGAGCGGCCGAGGGCGAGACGTTTTCTGAAATTCACTTTCCAGGGTGGAACTAGTGTTCGTCTGTTGATGCTGGTGTGGTGGTTATCGGTGTGCTGACACACACGCGCGCATGCGCACACACACACACACACACACACACGCGCGCGCGCATGTACGCATGCGCACACACACACACACACGGTGTATGCCATCATTGTATGCATTGACCATGCTCGAGCACAGTTGGGCAACAGTGAGACCAGCCACCAGTAAAAATGGCTCCCGTCGCCGCTTCAAAGTCCACCATCTGCCCTGGCTTCTGTCCCCACTACGAACAGAGGACAGGCCAGGGAGGGCTAAATATAGAACAAAGGAGAGGCCGGGGTAGGCTAAATATAGAACAGCGGACAGGCCGGGGTGGGCTAAATATAGCAGCAGATCTTAGAGGTAACAGCATGTCTGGCATTTCTAAGCAACAGGGGGTCACATTTGCTGGTCACGACAATTGGCGTTCAGATGGAGGGGGCACGCTTTGGACCGCGGCGTTGGACCGAAGGCGGCAGACGGTCGCTCAGTGCGAGTCACCATGACGGAGCGGCATCATGGCTGATATGCGTGCCGCCCCTTCACTGGGCGCCCTTTGGCCTTGGCTGTGTGACATCACTTCCTGTGGAGCACCACCTGACCCAAGCCAAAGGGTGGACTGTTCTTAGCATGTAAGCCAAGCAGCACTACTGGAAAGGCATTTAAAAAGGAGCACTAGGCAAGATAACCAAGAAAAAAAAGAAAAAAAGAAAAGAAAAAAACATCGCTAATTGATCGCTAATTGATTCACTCTATTTGTTTGGTTGTTTGTTTTTAATTGAGGTATGGACATTATGGACATTTCTTTGCCCACTGGAAGTTGCAACTCAAACGGTTTCCTAAACAGCAGTGAGTGAAAGCGGGTTTTGCATCCCTGTCTGTGGCATCCTTTGCTATAAAGCATCGCTGCCATTTGGAGTCCCCGACATACAAAGTTGCCCTAGTGCAGCTTTCAACATGCACCTGTTATGAAAAATCACGTGCACCAATGCACCATATTATCTGGTTAGAATAACAATATGTGCGTGCCTCGTAGCAAAAGCAACAACAGGCATCTATTCTGGATGTATAATGAGGCATCGGTCTCGCTACATTCAATAAAAAAGCCATAGTTATCATAATTAAGCAGGAAAGAATGTCGATGCGGCGAAAGGGAAACTGCACATTTGGAGGGATCGGCTAGAAGGTCCATCCCTCCAAAATGAGGTCAGGTGGAGATCAGATCGCAGAGCTTGTTTACGTCTCAGCTGCTGCCTCCTCCTATATACCCAACCACATCCATAATGACAGCCTTACCAGGCAGATCAAGGCCCGGGGATGTTTGGAGATGTGGTCTGGACGCAGCTCGGACCAGATGTTTGGGCCAGCATCTATTCTGGACTCGCATCGCTACCATCTCTGTTCCCGGAGCGCTGCGGTCCACGGTCTGTGAAGATCAGCGTCTTAACTCTGAGGTCAGCGAACTCGAAAGCCTCGAAAGCCTCTGGCTTATGGTTAGGACGCTGTGTTGTGTTTTCAAACATGGTTTTGAGGAAACGTGTGAGAAAGTCATCGAGATTCAAATGACTTGTGATTAAATGCGTGCTGTTCTCTCCGACCGCTCGTCTCCTTCAGCAGAAATGTCCTGTTACGTTGCTTTCCAAGTGCAGTACTAGAAAGTACGACGGAGAGGAGTGTACTGGAAGCGCTGCGCTCTCCAGGCAGTGTGCAGAATCGTGTTTCCTGCTATAAATGGGGGTTATTGTCTGTGGGATCACGGGTAAACGGCGTTACGACTCCACTTCCTTACCGTTTGCTTATGGCAATACAGGAGGGACAAAAGGTACAAAAGCTCTTCCTAAGATCCATTCATTTGAAACTCATTTCGGGTCACACTGTACTAATCGCAAGCACATGCTCAGGGCTAGCTTGATATCATATAGCGCATCTGTTTAAAGAGCCAATCCACACTAAATCACATCAGGCAGGAAACCATCGCTGCTCTCCATGGGGTTTAGCACCTGATGTGACATCACATGATTTGGGGAGTGACCAGAAGTACGATTTCCTGCCTTGTGACTTATTAAGTCTGTTTTGCCCTTTTAGTACATTGCGTTGTCAAAGAGGGTCATGCTTCTCGTGTTTTTTACAGTTTATTTTCAAAAGGTTCGCCTGGTTCCAGAGAGTCTGGGGTTTCCCCTCGTCAACGGGCTTGTTCTCGCTCACAAACAAATGAGCCAATCGGCTGCCTTTGTGGGGCGGGACTAAAGTTCGAACTATGGGTGCAACTGTTTTACATTGGCGTTTCGGCTGAATAGATGTGTTGAAATTAACCAATACTGTCTTCGCCAAGACAGTGTTATGGTCAGAATCTACCAACAACATGCATGGTAAAGTTGTTGCTAACTTCAGAGGGGCGGGATACCTCAGATACAACATCACTAGTGATTGGTTAGGAGGAAATGAACCACCCCATCCGTGCGGCTAATAGGAGTTAATCTGGCCAGGCCACGATTCAAACCAGCTTCTCTAACCTCAAGGCTCCTCCTGCCTTCCCTGATGTGCGGTCAGTGCCTGTGGCTTTTCAACTATCTGGATATCCTTTGGGGGAAAAAATGTGGTTAGCTATGAACATGCTTCTATTTTGTAGGATACTGGTTCTGTCCCTGATATCACCTCCGGGTCACCAGGGAGTACCAGGATACTGGCCCCTGTCCCTGATATCACCTCCAGGTCACCAGGGAGTACCAGGGAATCTGGTGGTAAGTGGTTCTCTGCCTACTCACGAGCAGGATCGATCTGGACCATCAGAACATCAGTGGAGGGCTGGTGTGAATTTCAACTGTGGCCAATCTACCGTGAAATCAAAAGATGTTCCGTGCGGCCATCAAGACCCCAGGTCGTTTGTCTCCGTGTGCATGACTGAGTGGGTGTGTGTTACTGTGGGTCCCAGCTGGGAGAGGAGAGCAGATACGGGGAGAAGGGAGCTGTAAATGTGTCTGCGGTGTCATGAGAGAAATTTATTGATCTCTAGATTAAATCCGGATCAATACTCGTGCTTGTACTATTGACGGGTCATGTGACCCCTGCATGGGAAAGGGGGGGTGGGGGGCTGTGTTTTTATAGTGTTGAGCAGTGGACAGATGGACGTTTGTGTTCTCCATCACTGTCCGCTCCTAATAAGCCCTCTGCTGTGCGTCGTTAGCACCAGAGCCGTGTATACAGAAGAGTCGCGACATCTCCATTCACTCCAATGGACCAGTTTTTTACTCTCAAGAGTTCCAGGAAGTAAGGTCCTGGATTAAGCAGCACTGTGTCGAGTTGCAGCAAAATGGACAGTTTGTGTTGTACTTTGAACGTAAAAAAAAACAAAAACAAATTGTACATTATCAGCTTTATTTTATCATTCAAAAGTAGCACGAGCCCCCTTCCTGGCTGTTCATTGGCTAATGAGTCACGCATTTTGGTCCTCCGCTGACGCCACTCTCTCTCTAAATTGCTCTGGATAGCACCACGCTCATATTCACACGCACAGACATGCTACTTAAGTCCCGAGCTGAGCACGCCAAGACACATGTGAGATCAGGGGATCATGGCCTGCGAGCACCAAAGCTAACCAAATTATTTGTTCTGACTGGAGCAAACAACAGCGGGGATATAGTCTACCGCTGGCAACACGAGGGAAAATAACATTTGATATAAGAGTAAGACCATGCTAACCCAATTGGAGAGGGAAGAGAAGAGCAGTTTGTGAAAAGCTCAATCCCTTGAGAACTACGGTACTTTGCAGTCCAAAACACCAAATATGACAGAAAAAAGAGACAAGGTTTGCAGGAAGTTCTGGCTGTAGCTAATTCGGCCTTTTGTTACCAACATTAGCTTGTGCTAGCATTTCTTTTCATGGCTTACATAGGACGAGTCACTGCTTGTTAAAACAACTTTTCAGTCTCCTAAATGTCAAGCGGAGGTTTTCATGCATGAGGTTTGAGCGTAAAGATAACAGTGAGCAGGACAAAACCCCTCCCGCCCAAAAAAACGCTATCAAAACAACGTGCGGGGCTAAACGAAGCACTAAAGCCACTGCCTTTCAGCTCAGCAGTGGTGGAACAATCCAAATGCTGCTGCCCAGGAAGGAGAAACACCACAGAGGACAAAAAGGCACATAGCCCACCAACAAAAGCCGCTTTTCTCTCTCGACTCGGCCGGCCTCGAAAAGCGTTTTGTCGCTAGAGAGCCCCACCGTCCGCCCGATCTGATCTACATCACCCTCTGGCTTCCCCACACGCCGTCTACAAAGCAGCAGTCAACAGCTGGTGATGATAACAGCTGAACTCAAAGCAGGAACTTCTTCCATGAACAAACTCATGACTTCTGCTTAAAATGCTTGAAATGTGTTTCTTAGACAAATATCAATAGTGAAGTTGATCCTATGTATGATTTTCTTTCCATCAAGGCAAAGGGCGGCAACTTTAAAGAATCTAAAATATAAGATTAGTTTTGATTTGTTTTTGGCATAATTCCATTTGTGTTATTTCATAGTTTTGATGTCTTTACTACTGCATAAGGCTATTCTATAATTGTAGGGAAAAGTAAAAAAATAAAGACAAATGTGGTGTGTCCAAACTTTTGACTGGAAGTGTGGTTTATTACCGAATAGATCATTTTTACTCCTCATTTAAAAAGTTTTGTTGGTATAAAAATACTCTTGTTACTCGACTAATTCAGCGTGGAGAGGTTTTGTTGCAGAGAAGACAAGCAGGACAATATGGGCCTGTGTGGTGAGGGGGGACTGACCTCGTCTCCACTGGCCAGCCGGTGGGTCAGCTCCTTCAGGCTTCTCATCATCCTCTCATCTCTGAAGTCGTACGGGAAGGTCTCCGTCCACTCCGTCAGCAGCTGCAGGATCTTAGGAGCCATCTTCCTCAGTCTCATCTGAAGGCAGGACGGGGGCACGAGTGAGGGACCAAACAAGCAGGCAGGATTGGTTTGTATGATAAAAAGGAGCTATGAGCTGAGATAGCTGAGGAGAGGAGGTAGGATGGGTTTGTAGATAGCTGAGGAGATGAGGTAGGAGGGGTTTGTAGATAGCTGAGGAGATGAGGTAGGAGGGGTTTGTAGATAGCTGAGAAGATGAGGTAGAATTAGTTTGTATGATAAAAAGGAGCTATGAGTTGAGATAGCTGAGGAGAGGAGGTAGGAGGGGTTTGTAGATAGCTGAGGAGATGATGTAGGATGGAGATAGCTGAGGAGATGAGGTACGAGGGGTTTGTAGATAGCTGAGAAGATGAGGTAGGATGGGTTTGTATGATAAAAAGAAGCTATGAGTTGAGATAGCTGAGGAGATGAGGTAGGATGGAGATAGCTGAGGAGATGAGGTACGAGGGGTTTGTAGATAGCTGAGAAGATGAGGTAGGATGGGTTTGTATGATAAAAAGAAGCTATGAGTTGAGATAGCTGAGGAGATGAGGTAGGATGGAGATAGCTGAGAAGATGAGGTAGGAGGGGTTTGCTCGTGTACCTTGTCAGCCTGGGGGTCGCCGACCCTCTGCTGCTCCATGCAGAGGTGACACACTTTGGACATGAGCTCATACGGCCGCAGGAAGAGCCGAGAGCTGAGCAGGAAGGTGAAGATGTAGGTCCTCTGTGGAAGGGGAAGACCTTCAGTCAGTCAACTTACACTAAACGATCTCTGCAGGTAAAACAATATATAATTAATTAATACAAAATAAATCACTCACATCTGGATAATAGTCCACAGTTGGGACCAAGTGGTGGATGAGGGCCTCCAGTGACCCGGACACCAGGTTGTTGTCACGGTAATACAGGCCATCCTCCTTGGTCTGGTACAGGTTTCTGTTGTAGCCGCCGGTCCCCAACTGTCCCGTGAGCGGTGGAGTCTGAGGCATGGCGTCCTGCAGGAGACAAGGGGAAACACAGGACAGGAGTGGTCAGTCAGTCGGGACAATAGGCTCTGTCAGATATTTCACCACAGAAGAAGTTGTTGCAGGACGGCCAAACAAACCCAAAATAGCTCTGGGATAGTTTCTCAGACACAAACACAGACGGGCCAGGTTTGTTTGGGAAGCGGTTTGCTCGCAGTGAACACCCTTCCTCCACCGGATTCCTGCCGTCCATTTCAAGGCTTCTGGTTTTGGACTGGAGTTTATTTGGAGGTACAGATGATGTACAGATGTACCGACAGAGTCCAAATACAAACTGTGCGGTTGAGACAAAGAAAACCATCGGAACAAAAAACAAGAGAAAAGAAAAGCAGGAGTGGAAACGGACTGGATCAGACCGCTTACAAGGAGCTTTGTCTGTTGATCTTTGACCCCTATTGAGCGACACAGGGAATTGAACCCCTAACCCTGCCAGTGTTTGTGCCTTGCTCTACACATCGGGCTACACAGGACCCTGACAAATGATAAGCAAATGGGCAGTCTGTTATGCATGCTGTATTATGCACTAAAAATACCCCCAAGGTCCTAGACAGCACATTACAGCCGTGAACTGTGGGAAGTAACGCAGGCCAACAAATCAGATAACGAGGGAAATGAGGGTTTGGGATTTCACAGCTATAATTTGGTAAAAACACTGTTAGTTTATTCAGGACAACTCATTCATTCATTCTAAAGGCCTTGTGACAAACAAAAAAGTTAGTATCTAATGATGAAGCTTACAAAGAAAGCTCTATACCCCCATGTGTGCGCACACGCACACACACACGCGCACGCACACACACACACACACACACACCCACACACACACACACACACACACACACACACACACGGCTAAATGAAAGACAGCAGAAACATGTAGTAGCTTGACAGAGGGACTCGGGAGTCGGTGCTGTTGTTGCCCTGAAGGATGTGACGCTGCTCAAGTTACCCCGATAACACACACAACCGCACACTGCTGCCTGTGTGTGTGTGTGTGTGTGTGTGTGCGTGTGTCAAAACATCTGTGTGTGTATCAGAGAGAGAGAAAGCAAGCTGGTGTGTGTGTTTTTACGTTTTGACACACACACACCTCTACCAGTCTACCAGCCTCCTGCCCTGTGAACCTCCATCCGGTGCCAGGCAGACTTCTGGAGCCCAGAAAAGCCTTCTCTCCCTCAACCTTCTTGGGAGTGGAGGTGGGTGGGGCTGAAACAATAGGCCCTTTCACGTTTGGGGTCGTCTCCGGGTGCAACAACAACCCTGCACACACACACACACACACACACACACACACACACACACACACACACACACACACACACACACACACACACACACACACACACACACACACACACACACACACACACACACACACACACACACACACACCGCCCCCCATGGCTGCCTGCCTAATCAGGAAGCCTGCGGAGCTGCCAGGAGGGGATCCGGGTAAAGAACCGGGATGCCAAGACGTATTAATTGCAGCTGCCCACACACACACTCTCACACACACACAGTACACACACAAAACAAACACACAGGCACGCGCGCGCACGCACGCACACACACAGTACACACACACACAAAACAAACACACACACGCGCGCGCACACACACACAATCAATTCCATTTAATTGAGTGTTTCATTGTCCTGTCATGCTAATTTGGTTTGCAGAGAGACGAGAGAGAGGGCTTCTAAAAGAAAAACGAAGTCACAAACGGCCACGTGATGTCACCGTGTAGATGACCGTCAGCTGATATAGGTAAAAAAACACATCATTAATCAGTGCTCATATGTCAATATAACCCCTCCACACAGGTACACACATGCATACAATACACACACGCACACAATATACCGTACACACACACACACACACACACACACACACACACACACACACACACACACACACACACAATACACAGCCTCATGCCCTCACACACACATGGACGTGTGCACACAACCAGCACTATTATTAAACCAGACAGCCAGAGAGCCATTTCCATCAGAATGGTGTGTGTGAGGAGCCAGAGCCCTGCCTGCCTGTGCATCTGTTCCACCATGTGGCTCCTCCAGAGAGAGGCTGGGTGCAGGGAGGGAGAGAGAGGTGGATCACAGGCTGGGTGCAGGGAGGGAGAGAGAGGTGGATCACAGGGAGGGAGAGAGAGAGAGGTGGATCACAGGCTGGGTGCAGGGAGGGAGAGAGAGAGAGAGGTGGATCACAGGCTGGGTGCAGGGAGGGAGAGAGAGAGAGAGGTGGATCACAGGCTGGGTGCAGGGAGGGAGAGAGAGAGAGAGGTGGATCACAGGCTGGGTGCAGGGAGGGAGAGAGAGAGAGGTGGATCACAGGCTGGGTGCAGGGAGGGAGAGAGAGAGGTGGATCACAGGCTGGGTGCAGGGAGGGAGAGAGAGGTGGATCACAGGCTGGGTGCAGGGAGGGAGAGAGAGAGGTGGATCACAGGCTGGGTGCAGGGAGGGAGAGAGAGAGAGGTGGATCACAGGCTGGGTGCAGGGAGGGAGAGAGAGAGGTGGATCACAGGCTGGGTGCAGGGAGGGAGAGAGAGAGAGGTGGATCACAAGGAGGGAGAGAGAGAGGTGGGTGCATAAGAGTGGTGTGGGGCCTCTAGCACCACCATCGCTCCCCTAAAGCCAAGTCTCTCTATTCTTCTAGCCTCTCTGCTCCACAGATGCCAGCTGCAGCCGCCAACTCTATAACTCAATCCTAGAACAGCTCAAGACAAAGCCTAGGATGGTTACAAGCGGGGACAACTGAGACGCATTACATTTGGCTTCCAGGTGTCAGGAGTGTTGGACTGGGGATGTGGTGGGGGGCTGGGGGGCTGGTTGGACCACCAAAGCAAACTCTTAACACGCCGCTGTTGGTTTAGCGTGGCTGCTGGGTGGGTGGCAGCTGCACGTAAACAAACAGAACGCCACAGATCGCTTCCACTGAAAGCAGGAGTTTGTTTAGCTCGGATGGATTGGTTTTATAATGAGAGCATTGCTGGTTGGTTGTGTGTTGGGATGTAAAGATGATACGATTTTGATGGTACGATGATAGTCTGAGGGAAAAACTCACAGTTTCACGATTATTAAGGATTAATTTATTCTGTGACAAATATGTCTCTTTTTTTAGAGTGAGAGCAGAAACACTCGGTGTGGTCGAGCCTTTTTACGCTTAGAAAACCCCGTTTTAAACCACGTTAATAGTGATGATATGGGTTCATGATGGCTGCATCCCTCGTCGTGTGTAGCCACTAGCCATCTGTTTTAACATGTAAAAGAGCTGTGTTCCTAAGTTGGATTGTAAAACAGGATATTCAGAATTTTGTCCATTTCTGCTCGATCGGGACTTAAAAGAACTAGGCATCTCGCGTGCGTGCCAGGTGAAAAGCGTGCATCTTCAGCAGCTGAGATAAAAACAGTTTTGTTTTTAGCTTGATGATCATGCATTTTTGTACAGTGCTTTATCCAATGGGGTTTGAAAGAATTTCATAAGCACACGCGGTCAGAGGAACCGTGTGATCGTTCAACAGTGTTATTCTCCAATGTTCACGCTGACATGAACATCAGCCTGTTGAGATGTTGTTTGGTGTTCAGTTCTTTGGTGGTGATCACATGGCCAGCAGCTCCTCACATGACTGCCTGGGTGAAGAAGAGTTGAGTCGGGGTCACCTCGTGCTCATCTTCAGGCCAGGGACTTTCTCCCCTCCCTCCCTCACACCCACATGGGGAAGTAGTTACACTCCGCCAAGGAAAACAGTCAAAACAAAACTGAAAGACATTAGATCTGATGACCAAATATCCCTGTGACCATGGAGTGACCATGATGTAAGAACTGGTGGAGAGGGTAAGAAACAAACATCTTGTGGTTCAGGGGACGATAAACCAAAAGGTTATGGAAGTGTCAAAATGTTTAGCCGTGGTTTTCCCCCTTGGGGGGATTCTCAAACTAAAGGACTAGAGAGGCAGCAACCTCCCCGGGCAAATGTCACTGTGAATGTCACATAAGGTGTAAAATCCCACCGTTTATGTGACATGAGTCTAGAGCACTGATACTCAACTTGCGGCCCGGGGGCCAGAGGCGGCCGGCGACAGGGTGCCAAGTTGTCCCCCGGCCATTTTCTAATTCACACTGAAAACTATAAAGTTCGACTGAGCTCCAGCTAAATTCTCAAATATTGCCACCTGCTCACCACCCAGGTACTTGTATGTCCTAACTAACTTAACTAACTATCCTGTGTGCACAAAACGGTCAGACTAAACTCCGGCTGACATCCCAAATACCTACAATGCTACAGAAAAATCAATATTATTAATGTGTGTTTATTAACTTGCCACCTGACCACCTGTCATTTTGCAAACGTGGCTTCCGGGCAAAGCAAGTTGAGTATCCCTGGTCTAGAGTATAGACCCAGCAGTCACATGACCTCAGAGTCTAGACCCAGCAGCAGTGACTGGACCTCAGAGTCTAGACCCAGCAGTGAGTCGAGCAGACAGACATGTCATTTTTGTCAGCACAGCTCACGAGCGATGGGTGGGGTAGCTTCCCCCCTCGAGGCCGGGCTGTAGTGTGTAGTCTAGTCTAGTCTAGTCTAGTCTCGCACCCGCACAAAAACCCAGATATCAAAGAGCAGGCGGAGCCTCTTCTCTTCTCTTCCCGCCCTGCCGACCGCGCTAACGACGGCTCATCATGCTGCCAATCAGGAGGCAGTAAAACGGGAAGAGTGTTCCCATGCTCCACGAGCCAGACAGACACTCACATTTACAGTGTGGCCATTCAGCAGATGCTCTCAGCCTGAGTGGCCTAAAACACACACACACACACACACACACACACACACACACACACACACACACACACACACACACACACACACACACACACACACACACACACACACACACACACACACACACACACACACACCCTGAGTGGCCTGGCTGCAACGAGACGTGCAACGTTCGAAAAAGCTTCAACGCTTCAATCAGCACAAGCAACAATTGAGGAGCACAAGGTTCAAAGCAGTGGTGGTGAGATACAAATGGATGCAATAAAGCCTAAAAATGTATGACAGAGTGAAGAGAAGCAAGGATTTAAAAGCAGGAGGAGAAAAGATCAAAAGGTATTTTTTTTAAACTGGAAGACAAGAGGCTTATAAGAGCCAGCAGGGGGGGTGATCCAGGCTCATAGACAGAGACACTTTGAGGAAGCTTAAATCAACAGCCCCCCTCCCTCCTCTGCGTAAACACTGTGAAGGGCATGAGGAATGTCGCTCAGCCATGGCTGGGTGAGAGAGCACAGAGAGTGCTGCGGCACTGAAGCAGCACTCGGGTCAGCTGAGGCTGGCTGGGCCTCAAGTGGCCACAGTGGAATAGTGCAAGTAGCCTCAATAGACCCTTCTCACGGGGGCCATTTTGTGTCAAAAAGGCAGGGTAAACAACACAGGTGCAAGCAAAACACTAATGAGGGTTTCAAACTTCCATGATTGGAATTTGTGCGGACACTTCCAACACCCACAAGAAGCAGCAAATCAATCATTTAGAGCAAAGAACAAACTCTATTGGTAGAACGTGATCACAGAACGTCCAGATTGGTCAACACATTACATGATTTCTAGGTATAGCAACATTTTTCAGTACATCGTAGAGTCCACTTCTCTTTTGGACTATATAGTATAATAATAAATAGTATAGCAGACTGATTAGCATTTCCCACATGCAATGATAGCAATTCCTGTATCCATCTCCCACTGATTATCTCCCAAATGCTGTAGACAGAACTGAATAGATGTAATCTATTGTTACACAAACGCTGAATCTTTCAAAGTGCTACTCTCCACACCGTGCTTTGCACCTTCTAATGGCTGCAAACACCTCTGCTGCTGCCACCCTGGAGCACCACACCTCCAGCACAGAATCCAGCAGCAGTCTGGAAGCTGTCACTCCCTCACAGCACAGCCTCCCTCCAGGACTGCGTCTGTGAGTCTGAGCCCGACTGGGAGTGCCACTGCGTTAGTACAAACACTGCTTTTTGCTGGGCGTAGTAATGTATGCAGCTGTCAGTCACACAGGGTGGTAGAAACACAGCTCCATATTGGATTGTGTCAGCTGGCATCATCAGTCCCTGACAGCGCCATGCGGACCCCCTGCAGGCAGCTAAACATCCTGCACAGAGGGAGAGCGCGCGGGGCAGAACAGCACCTCGGTCCTATCGTTTCCAGATTCTGAGTCGACAACAACAGGCTCCTGGATCCTCCTGTCTGTGTGTCTAACAGCGATACTGAACACGGGAGTTTTTGACCTCCTTTAGAGACATAAATCTTCTTGACAACCTGAATTCACATATGACGTATAGCCTTCATGGACAAAAGCACTAATTATTGATTTGACGGTATTGATGGTTGTTTTGCTCCGTTTCAATACAGCCAAAGTGTTTACAGTTTAATTTGCAGGCCAGAAACTGGGCTCAGCCCAAGAACAGACCTGGTTTAGGAGTTCACCGTTAGCAGCCAGCAACACTGTCAAAATAATTGCACCGTCTTTGGGATGTGTGATGTCTGGTTCAATGTGCGGCTCTACAGTTCAGCCCTTTCTTTACACAAAATCAATATTTGCAGCCCAGCTGGTCATGTGATCAGGCTCTTGTGAGTCAGTCTCTCTGATACATCTGTCTGTCTGCATTGGTGGAAACAAAGCAAACGCCAAAAAAACATCTAACCCAACAGTACAGCACTAATGAGAGGAGTGAGGAGTGCATCATGTCACCCACACAGCAGCAAGTAGTTCTCCTCTTGCTGAACAAGCACTCCAAGGCTTTCCCACTACTACAGAGGCACAGCACTCACTCTGTCAGAAGTCCTGCTGCCAAATCACCTATCAACACATTTAAGTTGTCACTCAGCACATACAAACACGCATACTTGTAATACAGAGAGCAATGGCACCGACTCGTAAGAAGAGCGCAAGTGATATTGTGGAGATAATTCTGGATTAAATGTGCTGATCCGTCACTGTCGTGTAGGGCGGGATGGGGAGGGGGAATCCTCTTAGCCAGAAGGTAGTAGTGGTTAAAAATAGTCCGCCATCGACACATAATTGCAAAAATCCTATTATTGGGGTACATGCGGGGGTTACTTTAGGGAAATTAGTAGAGCTCGTCACTAGTAGTCAGCCAAATTGGAATATTGCCCCCATCTGATTTTATACTGAATGTCAGGAGCGACAGGAAGGCTAGAGAGATACAGGCGGCTTGCACTTGCCATCTCTCTCTCAATGCAGTGAGTGACGGTACAATCACAGCAGTAGAAAATGCAGTCATGTTCTTTATAGCTATAATAAACATATGGAAAATCAAGTAGCCTATGTACCTGAGTCGAGCATCAACATGCGTCAATTCATTTTAAATCACTGCCGAATTCCAATTTGGTTATTGAGCAAGTGCGCTCTTTCCAAGCTGCGCGCGTAATGAAGCGTTTGGAGAGGCTCCAGCCAAACACAACATTCAATTTGAAAATTCTCGAACAAACATATTCCACCTAACGCTATGCATCCACATGCTCACCTCTACAATCTATAATCCGGCCGGGAGTCTGCAGTATCCTTCCCCAGAAACAGTGCGAGAAAGCCGGGTGTGCGCTCGCTGAGACTCCTGCATGTGAATGAAGCGGTGAAACCAGAGCCGTCCCGGGTCGTCACAGCAGCATCATTCAGTTGTAAATGCGGGGAGTGAAGCGTGGATTCCCGGTCGGGAGTAAAGCGTGTATTCCCGGTTGTGTTATTCCCAGGTGGTGTCGTAGCACTCAGTCCTGCAGACAGGTTTGATTTGGTCGTAGACACGAGCACCGCTGTGCGCTCCGCTGCTCGGTTCACTTATGAGCTGAGCTCAGGAGCCGGCGAGAGCCTCAACACTTTATTCTAAGGCAGAGGCAGCAGCCAATCAGAGGCGAGGACGGTGTTACAGAGTCCCTCCCCCTCCCTCTACCATTCTCTCTCTCTCTACACCCCCTCCTCTCTCTCTGTCTTCTGACTTCTTTTGTCTCTCCATCAGTCAATTCTCAATTCAACTCAATGAGGCTTTATTGGCATGCATTGAAAATCTAGCCTACAGTATTACCAAAGCTGATAGTACAATAAGACCAAATATATCGGCTAAATAAACAAACAAATAACTAAACAAATTAATTAATTAATTAATTAATGAGTAACATGGAAGAAAAACAAGAGCTATCCTATAAACTGAAAGTTGACATTTCTATTTTTTCTCTATTTCTATCTGTCTCTCTCCTCTTTCCCTTTCTCCCCTCTCTACCCCACACCCACACCGCACGCGTAGGGCATGTAATCATCTGTCCTGTCCTGTCCTGTTCAAGGTAAGAGCTGATTCAAAGTGCTGACGCATAACTGGATGTTTGCAGATTAAATGAAGTCAACATGTACAGTACAAAACCACAATCATATTTCAGTGGAAGTTGTATTAAATCCTAGGATCCAAAGTTACTCAACTGTGGCAAACTGCACCATCTGTCTATTGAGTTGCAGGGCCACAGTGTGTGTTGATAATATTCTATTTGTTTTATGTAATTTATTTAACTTTTTTTTAGAGGCAACACCAAAAGGCCTTTTGTCTCTTGAATGTGTGTGTGTGTGTGTGTGTGTATGTATGTATGTATGTATGTATGTATGTATGTATGTATGTATGTGTGTGTGTGTGTGTGTGTGTGTGTGTGTGTGTGTATATATATATAGTATATATTTATATAAATATAGTTTATATAATATATATTATATAAATATAAATTGTATATATAAAATATGTTATCTTTTTCTTTTTACTTTAGACAAGTCTTTCTTCATTGTCACACAGCAGAACCTCCAGTTTCAATTGCTATCAGTTCTTTGTATCTTTCAATGACAGAAAACCAGATCTTTTTTCCAAACAGTTCCTCTAAGGTGGAGCCAGCACTAATCCAGCAGTAAAAAGTGGGTCTACAATAAGCCTACCGTCTGTCTTAGTAGCAGAATCCCTTGTTTAGTCTGACTTTCTCTACATTTACAAGCAATAAGCTTATGGTAAAATAACGGTAAATCTTCCCAAATCTCCTCAAGTATTACGTAATCTGATATTAGTGCAGATTTACATTACGTATACGCACACTAATCCTGCTTTTCTCAAACAGCCACAATCTGACCGCATAGATTTAGGACAGCATTGTCAGTCATTATGCATGCTAGTGAAACACAGTGTATGATGTCACGGCATGCTTAGGCCTATAGTGTCACTCCTCAGTCATGCAAAACAGTGATTTGAATTGCCAAGAAACTCATTCTGAAGGAATGGAAATCCTCCTCTTCACCTTCTTTTCAATTGTGGTTGACGGACATGACCTCTGTTATACGGATGGAGAGACTCAGGTTCCTGAGGACCAACTCGCTTAAACAATTCTCTGCCATCTGGGACCCGTTCCTGGCCTATACCTTGATGAGGTTAGGGGCGACGGGTGACTCGCCTGGCTGGTTTCTCATCCCTTGCACAATATCTCTTATAGGTACACAGAGCAGCTGGTAGGACCATATTGTAATATTGAATGTTGATCATGTTTTTTCCCCCCCGAGCCTTTCCGTGTGTCTTGTTCATGTACTGTTCTTTTTTTTTAAATAAAATATTGAAAACAACAACAACAGTGATTTGGATTAAGAATGGAAGACGTGTGTGTGTGTGTGTGTGTGTGTGTGTATATATATACAGTGTATATATATATATATATATATACTCACTCAGCACTGGAATACTTTGGGGGAAACACAGGAATAGCACTACTTAGTATTGTTATTGGGATAGTATTGGTGATCTGGGAATCCCGGGGTTTTCTGTTTCTGTGAGGGGAACTATGGCCTCAGAGAAGAAGAAAAAAAACAGCTGAAGTCATTGCCACAAAATGTTATTTCAAGCATTTGCGCAAACAATAGTTTCTACCGATCAACAACATCACTATTGGTAAGTAGCAAATAGGGCTAGTCTTTAAAAAAAATGCAAACTATCCCTTTAACACCACATCAGCATAACAGTGTACCAGTTTGACCAGTGTTGATTCCAGAGTCAGACTGGTTTCAGCATTTCAATAGGTAAAGGAAGTGAAAGTGGGGCTTTTCCATTAAGCCTGTGTTGCCTTCAGGGCAGCTCAGGGAGATTTCCAGTCTGGTTGGTCCAGTTCAGGTTTCAGCAGCTGCTCAGAGATTTGGTAAAAAACTCGCACCATGCCTCCAACTTGGGTTATTCCCAGGCAGTGTTGCCAGATACAGCTGATGGTTTCCAGCCCAAAAAGCACCAAAACACACACAAAACGTCATCGGTGTTAACAAGGCCACACTGCTGCCATACCTCAATCTCAAAGATGAAAACAGAAACCAGTTGAAAACAAAAAGATATCTATTTTTTTATTCATATAAAAAATGCATGAAACAATTCCATTACAGTGTGTACAGGTCATTTAAGCGTAGGAAATTCCCTCACAAGACAATGGAGAGAAGCTACCAAATCACCTGGACAAGCTGAGAAACAGAGGTACGTTTAGGCGCATCACAGAAAGCGTGCTTGTTTGGACGCGTGCACTGACAGTGACTTTTGGACTGGTTTTGGTACCAGCTTCGATCCTGTCGGTTCAGACAGCATCAGACCGTGGGTGCGATCGATCACAGCCGTTTTCGTCGTTCTTTGGTCCAAACCATAGTGGAAAATAGGGATGTCCCGATCCAGGTTTTTTGTCTACGATACCAATCTGGACCAGTGTAGGAAATTAGCCAGGGGCAAGGGCAAAGGTGCCCCAAGAAAATCTCAGAATGCCTCTAAAAACGGTGATCTGGGGGCAAAAATGCCCCCAAGTTTCGCATCATTTAATTTTCATTCAATTCATTTAATTTCCATTTCGATCACTAACACACTCAGCACCTGGTTGCCAGAAAAAGACGATGAAGGTCACACACACAAACAGTGCTGTTGTTCACACTACACTTTAGCAACTTCAAGGGTTGCCACTGTTTTGTAATGATACTTTTCAAGCAATAAACCCTGGGGAGGAATAAGAGATTCAAACTAAAATGTATCCACCGCAGGTTACCTAGGCCAGAGGTTCTCAAATGTTTTTCAGCCAAGGACCCCTTACAAGATAGAAAATATACCGGGGACCCCCTCATTCTGATTTGTGATTTTGGGCTAAGCTTAATTGTTTCCACGGTAACGTGCTTGACTTTTAATTTGATAGGTTTGTTATTAGAATGTAATCCATGAACCATTTTAGATTTAAAGCATAAACTATTTTCGTTGAACTATGAAGATTTTGCAAAAAATATATATATATTTTCTTTTATTACATTACATTTACATTACGTCATTTAGCAGACGCTTTTGTTTTGTCCAAAGCGACTTACAATATCACAATTTGTCAACAGTACAGAAAACCACTATGCAACACAATCAATGACAGCCAAGATATTTTGATAGACTAGCACCATGTAGGAAGTCGTTTGAGAAGGAATAAGTAACATGTAGCATTTTATTTTTTAATAAAAAAAAAAAAAAAAAAATGTACCTGAAAACTTTTCGCGGACCCCCTGGCAAAGTGCCACGGACCCCCATTTGAGAACCACTGACCTAGGCGACCAGACGCATATTTGAGCTAAGAACGCCTACGAGAGAGAGTGCAACAGCCAATGACAGCTCAGTGATCAGCAAATCAGCTGGATGCCTACGCTTAGAGTGATACTGTAGATAGGAAGAAAGTGTATCAAGCTTTCAAGTACTTTGCGTGGCAACCCTGAACTTTATACACTAATTACAATTTTTTTAAGTGCCCCCAACGTTTTGTAAATGCCCCCATTTGATAGACAATATCAAATACAAAATATTTTTTTTAATTTCCTACACTGATCGGGACTATTTGATTTTGAGTATCTGCCGATTCGATGTTAATCCAGTGTGTGGTCAAACTCAGCAGTGACATGGACATCTGAACTGTAGTGAAATCACACCATGCAGTCAGATGGTTTGTTCAGGTTCAAACTGCCAAATGACATGAAGAAGAGAACCTGGACTTGTAAATAAAAGTACAATGTACTCACAAGCAGCCTGTTTGTTGAACAGAGTTTGGCAGACTGTCATCCTGCCAGGTTATGGTTCTTTGCCATAATTCCCCCTCTCTGTGGGTCACACCTGCTAAGAACACATGAAGAAATAGCTGAACATGAGCTTAACAAGTCCAGACTTCAGACTTCAGTTTGTTCTGCTCGGCTTTCCAAGACCAACTTCTGGCTATCAGATGTCAAGACAGATGTAGAGATGTAGATGTAGTGTTTGCCTCTACACATCAAACCTTACTTTTTGGGCTGCTTTCCTCCTGGACTTTGCTTGGTTTCTGTTCTCGCTCCTAACGAACGGCACTGCAGGTCTCTTGGAAGAGGACCAGGAGACTCAGTGCCACCTGAGTTTCGATTGGTATTGTCCTCCCCTGCCCGAATAAACTGAACTAAAGGAGTAAAGGCTCCAGAGTCCAGACATGTAAACGCTCCAGAGTCCAAACAGGCCCGCCGTGAACATCGCGCCCTAATTTCCATCTTTGGTGTTGGTATGGTCCAGACCGTTCGGTGCCTCCGCTACAGTCTCGCCACCTCCACAGCCACACCGCTGTTGTTCTCCCCCCTCTTTCCTCTGCTGGGCCAGGCTGGTGAGCAGCTCCAGCACCCGGATCTCGTGCTCCATGCGGGCTCTCTCGCGGCGCTCCTCCCTGTCGGCCGCCTCCCTCTGGCGCCGCTCTTCCCTCTCCAGCCACTGAGCCAGGAGGTCCTGGTTCCAGCGCGCCTGCTCCTGCCGCTGGCCCTCCAGCTGCACCAGCAGGCCCCGGGTCTCCGACACCAGGCTCTGGAAGCACTCCGACAGGTGCTTGAGGACGGGCTCCAGGCAGGGGGGCTCGGGCGGGCGTGGGTGGGAGGCAGGGAGGGGGGTGCCCTGGCTGGGGTCCGGGGTTGTTGGGGGATGTGGGTGGTGGGAGGCGGGGAGGGCACCCGGGCCGGGGTCCCGGCACGGAGGGAGAGGGGAAGGACCCGGCCGGGGGAGAGGTGGAGGAGGGGGAAGTACAAGTGGGGAAAGAGTGCTGAGGGTGTTTTCCACTGGTGTGCCTGTGATACAGGAGAGAAAACAGTCATAGCATTACAGTACCACCAAGCTCAAGTAGGTCTATATAATGCCTGATTAAAAGGTTATGGACAAGTGAGGTGATGGTGGACAGAGCTAGGAGTGCACAGTTAATAATAATAATAATAATAATACAAAAAACATCACAATTATCAGTATCACAATATTGGTACTGATAATGGCAATTTTCCAATCACAAGAGGCCGTCCCCCCCGCTTCTGCTTTCTAAACAATGTATTCTGGTGCTGTGCAGAATCTCTGCCCTACAATTCAACTGGCATGGTGAACGATTTTTTCTCTCTATTTTTCTCTCTATTTTATTCAAACTGAGCATATCCCAACAAGTATCCTCATCCCACAATACGTAGATTATAGAAATTGTTTAAATGAAGGAATCATGTAGAAATACTGTCCACAGGTATTACAAC
This sequence comes from Poromitra crassiceps, assembly GCF_964638095.1. Classification (NCBI taxonomy): domain Eukaryota; kingdom Metazoa; phylum Chordata; class Actinopteri; order Beryciformes; family Melamphaidae; genus Poromitra; species Poromitra crassiceps. Next base: position 7,116,103 of record NC_139631.1, on the reverse strand, counting down.
TCATCTCTGCCTGTCTCATGTGTTTTTGTCAATAATGTGCAGCCTTGTGCAGCATTGTTGTGATGATTTCAGGTGAGTTTCTATCAAATGTGCACGTGCACAAGCACAAGATATAGATTTCAAATAACGTTTTCAGCACACCTGCCAAAAGCTAGTAAATTATATATTTTTTTGTCACCTGCCACACTGTCTGTAACTTTAAACAGTACACAGCACAATACATACCACTATGTTCATGATGGATGGATGACTCTAGAAAAGCTTCATGGCGTCTGTCTCTTGGAGGCTGTGGGAATCCTGCGTCGCTGAACTCAAACTCGTCAGTCGACTCTTCTCTGTCCACCTCCAGCTTCACCTCAGAGTCCAGCTGCCACGACTGCCTGCCTGCTTTCTCCTCTAAAGAGCTCAGATGCTGCTTGGCGGTCCTGTCCAAGAAACGCTGAACGGTGAAGTGGTGACCTCCGATCTCTGTATTCGAGCTCAAATCGGGATGAAGATTGCCCGTCCTGTCGACGGAGCCCAGATGGCAGCCGACCATCGCTTCTGAAGAGACGAAATGGGGCCCTCCTCCGCCTTCCACCGACCTCCTCCCCAGCACAGCGTCCATCTCTGCAAAGTATTTGAAAGTGCACGGCTGCGAGCTGTCGACGCTCTTCTGCAGTTTGGATCTCACATAGTTGGCCTTGAGAGTTTTGACCCGGAGCCGGCACTGGTGCGGACTCCGGGAGAAGCCCAGCTCGCTCATGCGGGCCGAGAGGTGTTTGAAGACGTGCCGGTTCCGCAGGTTCTCTGCCAAGCTCTTCTGGATGCGCTCGTCGCTCCAGGCGCACAGCAGCACCTGGGTCTCCTCCACCGTCCAGTTCACCGAGCGCTCCGCCTCTCGTTTCCCTGGACATGCCAGAACACAGTTGAGCACAGTGAAGGCTTTCACGGAGGCAGTTAGATATGACATGGTGCAGACTTATAGTGTATGTGAGTGGTAACGATATGGGTGAAAACTATAGGATAACATATACAATTATTCAATCACATTCTCTGACTTTGCTATCTTCAATAGTAGTAGTACTTCAATAGTGAACAAAAAAAAAACACTGAACATGTCAACAGTACACTAAAATTAAACGCTACTCTCTCTTATTTGGCTTTATTAGGCTGTCATCCCTCCTTTTGCTGGGGGACCCCTATGCCAATGTGTCCATCTTTAGGCAGACAGTGTCCTCAAATGTGCCATGCTAGCTAATGAGCCAGTCGACGTTAACGTTACATAAGTGAGCTAACGTTACAAGCTGACATTAAAAGTTTAGGATTAGCCACCAAGCTAATTCAGTTACATACACTTGACTAGCTAGTAACGCTACATACACTAGCATGTTAAAGTTAATCTTACTTCCAAACTGCCCATGGGGTCTTTGTGCAGACAGGATATTTGCAGCAAACAGTTTGACAGGTTAAAACAGCCAGAGAAGAGAAGCCTTCTGCTCAGGAGCAGACAGGATCCTTGTTAGCACAGCTAACGCTAGCAGCTAACATGTAAGGCTATCTAACTCTAACGTGCATGTACAACATTAACAGAGAAACGCCTGGCTCTTACTTTTTGATGTTGAAACGGAGTTCGTCGAGTTGATCATCGCAGGATTCATTTTGACGGGCTGAAGCAAATGTAAACAACCCAAACAAATCCTCACAATCTCTCTCTTCCGGGTTCAGAGTTGTGTGCGTGACGTAGACAGAGCTTCGCTTTGCCATTGGAAGAGAACAGAGATGACGTCGCGCAAGATGGCGACCGGTGTGTGCAAGTGTTCTTGAGCGGATCAATATTATATATTTTTTCCTTTCAAAATTCGAGTTTAGAACGTTAGCTGAGCAAAAGAAGACCGTGTATTTATGGGTGACATCGATTAAGCTGTTGCCGAGGCTCCGTTTAGCTCCGTGAGAGGAAGGAGAAGAAGAACATTCAGATGCATGGTTTAGCGTTAGCACTTAGCTAGCACCTAGTTAGCAGTTAAGCTAATTTGAAGCTTTGAAGGACAGTTTGTCAGTAAATACTAGTTCAGGAGGAAACGTTGCTGTCACTGTGAAAATGTCTAAAGTCCATAAGCTGGACAGAAGAATGGCGGTGAAGCAGCAACTAACTGCGGCGTTTGAAGAGATAGTCTGGCTGTTTGATAGAACCATAGCAGAGTACGAGGAGGAAACTTCTCGATTAACAGAGGAAAACGAACGACAACAAAAGTTGCTGGACGCCGTTTTAACTACTGAAGTGCGCGTACACAGACCAGGTTGGTGACATAAACATTTCATCATATTTCTGTTTTGAGAAACTGCATCATTGATCTCGTGTTAACAAGCTTAGGTTAACTTGCTCACAGTTGTCCTTAATGTGTGTGTATTTCAGTCTTCCCTCCAGACGTCCAGCAGCTGTTTGTCAGTGGAGAAGAGGTTCTCCCTGAACAGCAGGAGTGGAGCCCCAGTCTGGACCAGGAGGACCCAGGGCCCTCACACATTAAAGAGGAACAGGAGGAACTCTGGACCAGTCAGGAGGAAGAGCAGCTTCAAGACCTGGAGGAGGCCCATATCACCCAGTTCCCATTCAGTGCTGTCCCTGTGAAGAGTGAAGATGCTGAGGAGAAACCTCGGTCCTCACAGCTTCATCAAAGCCAGGGGAACAGAGAGGCAGAGCCTCTAGCCAGCAGCTCAAATGAACAGATGAAAACAGAAGCTGATGGAGAGAACTGCGGAGTATCAGAACCAGCCATCAACTTCTATCCAGCTAGTAATTTACAACCAACTAGTGATGACAAGACTTCACACTCTTCTGAACCTGAGATTGAAGACGTCACTAGTCTTGAATGGATGGAAACGGCTGAACCTCGGTCAGGTTTAGACTCACAGAAAAACAGTGTTCTTCTGAAGAAACGCTTTGTTTGCTCATTTTGTGGCAGAAGATATGATAATAATGCACACTTGAAGAGACACATCAGAGTCCACACAGGAGAAAGGCCATTTCAATGCTCAATCTGTGGTAAACGGTTTACTCTTAAAGGAAACTTGACAACACACATGAGAGTCCACACAGGAGAAAAACCGTTTAACTGCTCATTCTGTGGGAAAAATTTTAGTCTTAAAAGAAACTTGAAGACACACATGAGACTCCACACAGGAGAGAAACCATTTAATTGCTTAATCTGTGGTAAAAGTTTTAGTCAAAATGCACCCTTGAAGAGTCACATGGCATCCCACACAGGAGATAAACTATTTAATTGCACAGTCTGTGGTAAAGGTTTTGTTCATAGAAGAGGCATGGAGACACACATGGTAGTGCACACAGGAGATAAGCCATTTAAATGCTCAATCTGTGGTAAAAGTTTTGGTTATGAAACAAACTTGAAGACACACATGAAATTAGTACACGCAACGTAACCACGTAATTGCTAAGTCTCTCTCTGTGGTAAAACGTTCAGTCATAGGGAGACATTGAGTTTACATGTGGAGATTGAGATTCACAAGTTTTAGTGGTGAAGGACATTTTAAGATAAGCATGAGAGTCATTTATTGTCTTTCAGTAGAATCATATCACATTTACTGGATTATTGTGATACACAGTTATGTTCTAAATGTCTCAAAAGAAGATTAAAATTAGGAATTAGGGAATCCTATATAACAATGCAAAGTCTCTTTTGCCATGGCTATGCCATTTTTTCGTGCGATCGCGTTGAATCTCTCCGGAAGTGTAAAGAGCACTGCTGCGGGTGACCTAACGTAACAGCCACATTTTTTTATTACGTAATTAGGGACGATTAATGGCAGAATTTACAATGGCTGCGCAGATTAATGACCGAACTTGCGATGCTGCACTGCCTCCGCCGGCCACACGGGGATGCACATACACGCTTGCGATGTGATACAAAGAGGCCTGCCAAATGGTGGCTGCGGGCACGTTAAACGCTGAAACAGCTGATTACTGCACGGGTATTCTGCTAGTCTTTAAAAATGACAGATGTTTATCTTAGATTATTATATTACCATGCATTTCAATGAGATATTGTACTTTTTACTGTAATTTTGTGTATGATCTATCACTTGGATATTCTCACTATTTTCTGCTTATACTTTGTACATGTATGTTTTTTTAATAGAAAGCCCTAACCAGGCACAGCGAGGGATGGCAAATTAGCGGCTAGAAATCCTATATGCAACACAGCTGTATCATGTTATCGTAACCTGTTACAATGTTGTCTTGCATTCTCCCTGATAAATAAATACAAATAAAAAGGTGAACATCAATATTGTCATATATTGCTGCTAAACACCATTACACATTGATGCCTGATGAAGCTCTCCAAAAAATGAAGATGCAGTTTCTGTACTCATCCATATTTTCCCCATCCTTTCCATTGACATTGTACAGTACATGATGTGTATTGAAATTGTTGCTTGTGAATGTTTGTATTGCCCCAATTTGCTATCTTGTCATTCATACAGTATGCTTTGCTTGATATATGCTATTATTTGCTATTAGTTTGCTATTAGTTTTTGCTGTTGCAATGACCCAATATCCCAACAGAGATAATAAAAGTTTCATCTAAGAAAGATACTAGGAGTCTACTAGCATTTTATCCTCATAGCACAATTCCTTTTGAACAGATAAACAAATCAAATCAAGCATCCACATCTATTGCAATTCATATCATACAATATCCAGGAGAAATTACACCATGATTATTTTTGTCAATATTGAGAGCAGGGCTGCACAATTAATCGTGATGAAGATTTTGGCTTTTGCAATCAGGGACACAGCCAGAGGAAGCAGCTTCTAAAGGAGCGAGCGAGGTGCTCAGGTGCTAATGGCTCATTTTATGCATTCCCAGGTCGCCTGTTGGGAGCATTAAGTCCTGCCCCCGTGTCTCCTTCTATTTCACTGGTTCACTTCCTCAGCCTTTCATCCACAAACACAGCAATTAGCCGGAGTCCTGAGGTGCTGCTAACGCAGGTTCAGTCTGCTGGCCTGCTGGAGTCCTGCGGTGCTGCTAACGCAGGTTCAGTCAGCTGGGCTGCTGGAGTCCTGAGGGGCTGCTGGAGTCCTGAGGGGCTGCTGGAGTCCTGCGGTGCTGCTGGAGTCCTGCGGTGCTGCTAACGCAGGTTCAGTCAGCTGGGCTGCTGGAGTCCTGAGGGGCTGCTGGAGTCCTGAGGTGCTGCTGGAGTCCTGAGGTGCTGCTAATGCAGGTTCAGTCTGCTGGCCTGCTGGAGTCCTGAGGTGCTGCTGGAGTCCTGAGGTGCTGCTGGAGTCCTGAGGGGCTGCTGGAGTCCTGAGGGGCTGCTAACGCAGGTTCAGTCTGCTAGCCTGCTGGAGTCCTGAGGGGCTGCTAAACGCAGGTTCAGTCTGCTAGTCTGCCGTCACATTTACATTTTGAGCATTTACAGAGTGACAATGACAACAGTAGATTCAGCTAAAAGGAGAATACCATTAATTTAGACCCCACTTCTCTAGTTTACATTTCCGTTTTTTTTTATATTTACCGTAATTGTTTTTCTTTATCAAACCTAGCTTGAAACAGCAGGGTGTAAGTAATGTGTGCATTGATATGAAAATGCTCAAATGAAATAACTATAAAATAAGAACATTTGCTCAAACCAACCTAAAAGAGTGTAGGCCTACAGGTCGAAAAGTGCGGTTTGAAAGGCAGAAATCTCAGTATGTGGCTCAATAGTCATTCAGTCATGTTATCAACCCTCACCTTTAAACCAATGCAAAGGAGAAACTATCACTAGAACTACAAGCTGGCATATATATTCTCTACACAGCACCAAACACAGCAGTGATTGCTTGCGAGAACACAACACACACAAACACGCACACACACACACACACACACACACGCACACACACACACACACACACACACACACACACACACAGGAGTGTGTGGGTAATTACATAGGAGGGGAGGCGAGACAGTGGACAGGACATTTGTCTCATTACTCACGCATGCCTCTGGGCTGTTCCCCACTGCTGAGGACATCACACACACACACACACACACACACACACACACACACACACACACACACACACACACACACACACACACACACACACACACACACACACACACACACACACACACACACTCTCTCACACATACACACACCCACAGTGCTCAGTGCTCACACACACACACACACACACACACACACACACACACATAATGAACAAATCTGATTGGTGCATATTTTTAGGCATTTAGTAATTGTCTTAAGCGTAGCAACCAGCAACGCCTTGCGACCTGTCCCACTCTGCACAACAGTGACAGGCCCACAAGTTAGTTGAGCAAATTCGAAACTTTGTGATGGAAGAGATCACTTTTGTGAAGCTTAAGTGACCAATTTGAGAGGCTGTAGGCTACAGTAATCACAGAGGCGAGTTGTCGTTGCACTGGAAAATGATCTCAATGAAAAGAAAGTAAATGATATGTAAGTCAGTTGTATTACAAGTTTGTTTGCAGCTGTCCTGGTATTTATCTGTGACCCTGTGCAGAAAAGTGTGCATACCCAAAAGAAAGGCTTGTAATATACAACTGCAATAAATAACAACTGCCAGGCCTGCACTATCTCCTACCCTGGACCATCTTCTTCCTCAGCCTAGAAGAGGAGAGACAGGTTGTAGATCTTTCCCTGGTGTGATTTGTAGTGCAGAGAAGCAGGTCAGCCAACACAAAGCCAGGTCCAGGAGTGGATGGATGAGATGCCCGAGATGGACGGTTCCGGCCCAGCCTCGGGCCGGGCCAGGCCGGAGGAGGAGAGAGGCTCCCCGCCTGCCACTGCTCTCTGGTGTTCATTGTTCTACGTTCTCTAATTGTGTTAACTTCTTGTCAATTAAGTAATGCAGTTGAAAAAAAATTCTGGGAACCCCCTGGAACCCTCTCAAGGACCGCTGGTGGTCCCCGGTCCCACATTGAGAACCACTGGTTTAGATCAGTGGTGTGGTCTGTGAGCATGCGCAGCGTGCGCGCTGTGTCTGCGAGCCCACGAAGCGGGCGAGACTGCGAGGGCAAACCAACGAGGAACGGTAGAAATGAGCGCTGCCAGAGAGCGGGCGAGCCCGCGCAGCATGCGGGCGAGCCCGCGCAGCATGCGAGGCAGCGAGGAAATCTGTGCTTCTCAAGCTTCTCAGCTTGACCCCCCTAAAAAATCTTGTGACCCCCTTGTTGCAGCAAGTGCTTAATGTGCAAAATGGTAAACTCTCACACACCAAATGATGATGGATTTTATTTCCCCACATTACTTAATTAATGAATAGAAGAAGCCTAGAGGCTGTTAAAAATGCATTTATCACAAAGATTAGCATTATAATACATTTCTTAATGAAAAACAAACAAACAGCTAATCCCAGCAAAAGAGACAAAACAGGAGAACCATGGGGATTGAGTATTTCACCTGCAGAATGTCTGCTTGCTGTTGAAAAAACAGGACATGCTGGTAGATGTCTTCATGTTTTGCTCTCATTTTCAGATCTTTACCACCTGGAGTCAGTCAACGGGTGAAAATAAATCTCGTTTGGAGGTGGTAATCATAAGCTCATCATAGCTTGTTGACGTTATAGCAACCCGTCCGGAAAATGTGCACTTTACGTGGGTTCCCTCCTATAGCCACTGTGCAGCTGCAGAGCATATGCTTTGCACCGGCGTGGGATGCTAAACCGCAGAATTTCAAAAACACACATGGGCATAAGCACCCGTAAGTTACACCCGTAAGCCATTTATCAGCCAAAGCAGTGGGCTTCAGAGCGGTTCTGATGTGGGGATGCGAGACCTTCTGTTTTCAAAGACCTTCTCCTTATTTCACTCTCCGCGCTCCGCCTGCATCCCCTCTAATTCCGATCCATTTTTATAGTAGCTACCAATTAGCAGAGGCCGTTTTTGACCAACAGGGAACTTCTGGCAAACCACGTGATCTTCACAGCGCTTCCTATATGAGCACCAGATGGCCATCTGAGAAACGCATCACATCTCTGATACTTCAAAACACATCCATTTCAGATCAGATGCATGTACTGTACTGCAAGAAACCCACATTGCAAGTTTGTCATAAAAGTTTGGCTGAAGCTCTTTGAGAGACACGTTATGATTTAAATATGAACACAGGTTTTTTGATGTCCCTCAGTTCTTCACAGCTGCATCGAATTTCAATTCAACCACATACGTTTGCTGTTTATTAGCATGGTCACATTGAACAATGGGCTCGGCAAAATGGCTTTTGAGCTCAGCACCTGCCCAATCTGGATTGTGGATGTACGTGTTTTCTCCTTGATACACATTGGGGCAGAGCTCAAATTGTTGGTGTTTTGATCACATGCCGGTCACAACTTCCACACGCCTTATTTGAGTCACAGTCATCTGAAAACATGTGTCACGTCACGCTGCGGCCATTTCCACCTTGAATTCCTTTCCCTTTGTCTGCGTGGGCAGCTCCTCAAAACAGGAACTGTGGAGCTCAAATTGGAACAAAGAGATAAAAGCGTCCTAAATATTTCTGACTCACAAACACCTCTGTCTTTGTCCAAAACGTCACATTCCTCCAAGCAAACTTGCCCATATTTCCAAATAAGGTTGGGAATTCTTACATAAGGGGCACCAGCGATTATTTACCAGGATGGGAATGACAATGAGGTCAGTGCGGTCTGCTGAGAAATGGACCACTGTGTGTCCAGAAGCCTGGGAGATAGCTGCTGACCACTGTGTGTCCATAAGCCTGGGAGATAGCTGCTGACCACTGTGTGTCTATAAGCCTGGGAGATAGCTGCTGACCACTGTGTGTCTATAAGCATGGGAGATAGCTGCTGACCACTGGGTGTCTATAAGCCTGGGAGATAGCTGCTGACCACTGTGTGTCCATAAGCCTGCGAGATAGCTGCTGACCACTGTGTGTCTATAAGCCTGGGAGATAGCTGCTGACCACTGTGTGTCTATAAGCCTGGGAGATAGCTGCTGACCACTGTGTGTCTATAAGCCTGGGAGATAGCTGCTGACCACTGTGTGTCTATAAGCCTGGGAGATAGCTGCTGACCACTGTGTGTCTATAAGCCTGGGAGACAGCTGCTGACCACTGTGTGTCTATAAGCCTGGGAGATAGCTGCTGACCACTGTGTGTTCATAAGCCTGGGAGATAGCTGCTGACCACTGTGTGTCTATAAGCCTGGGAGATAGCTGCTGACCACTGTGTGTCTATAAGCCTGGGAGATAGCTGCTGACCACTGTGTGTCTATAAGCCTGGGAGATAGCTGCTGACCACTGTGTGTCTATAAGCCTGGGAGATAGCTGCTGACCACTGTGTGTCTATAAGCCTGGGAGATAGCTGCTGACCACTGTGTGGTCTGGTAATCTCCCGAAATCAGGTAATGATCGGTTTATGAGTGCGCATGTAAACGCACTCAGTTGAATAATTCCCTTGTCGTGCGGTGGTGCTTCTCCACTGTGGACCTGCCATGGTGGTGCTTCTCCACCGTGGACCTGCCATGGTGGTCTGCAGGTTGAGACCGTAGTGTGAAGGAGCTTCCAATGTGCTCAATGATGTTTGGAGTGGCCTTGTTACGGCACGAGATGTTTCTCGCAATTAACCCTCCGTCGGTGTCTGTGCTTTCTAAGATCCCCTCAGTACATCATTCCAGGTTTTCTATTGTGGGAACCTCAGACCCCCCCCACCCCCACTACCCCCCCCCCCCCTTTGGGATCTCAGAGATTGCGAGGAATGCGTCCCACCTAAGTCGCCAAGGCAACCCCCTTTTGGTGGCCGAGGAATGCCCGCCGTTCACTCCGCTCCGATTGTTTTCTCAGCCAAGACAAGCAGCCACATTTCAGCTGGTAAAGTGATCGCGACCACACAGGAGGAGCCCCCTCCCTCCTCTGCGCTGCATCCCTCAGCCCCCCAATAATACACGCTGCAGCCCTCAGCCCCCCACTACTGTCAATCGACACCTATAACGCTCGCAGCACAGCTGATGGAAACCACGTGGAGAAACTGCTGGTTCCAATTGAACCAAGAATGTGCTTATATAAGAGAAGAAACCTATAGGCAGATCTGTTTCTGTTTGGATTTGGAAGTGGTTTTCCTATAGGGCTTTGCATGTATGAGCAGCAGTGGATGATGTTACCTATCAAAGAGTAAGAAAAGAGGTTAGAGGCTAACCAAGAGCACCAGTGACTTGAGAGAAACCTACTAACCTACATCATGGTTGGGCACCCAATAGAGCCCATTCTCATTCAGATATCTTGAGGTGAGAGGTCAAGTGACCCCTTTGGAAAATGGCCATGCCAGTCTTTTTCTCCTTCACCAAAATCTGGCCTAAATTTGGAGCGTCATTATTTAGCCGCCTTCCAAACAAGCTGGCATGGTTGATGCCTGCAGGTCTTCTAGTTTCACATGATACCAGGATCTTGACTCTGGCTTTACGAATGAGGCTGCTATCTGATCACGATCACTGATAATGATATCAATAATATATCAACCGTTATAATGATTATTAGGAAAGACTCGCCCCAGGTCATTCTCTTTGACTGTGATGACAGCAGAGAAAAGGGTGATTCTTGTTGAGAGAAACGATGCGGTCGTCATAGTGATCAGATGTGGCTTCTCTCTCCCTCTTTCTCTCCCTCTCTCTCCCCCCCCCCCCCCCTCTCTCTCTCTCTGTCAGCAGGTGCCTTGATGGAGGAAGGCCAGCGGCAGGCCGAGATGGCCTGAAACAGCCCTGTTCTAAACCGTTTGCTATTAAAATACTCCACAATGCACTGCAATTTCTAGTGAACAGCCAAATTTTCTCCCGTATACCACAATGCAATGTGTGTGTCCAGGTAGTGTCCAAAACTTTGTTTGATCGTTCCCCATATAGTTCACTATGATAAACACTAGATGAGGAATAGTGAGTGAGTGAGTGAGTGAATGAGTGAGTGAGTGAGTGAGTGAGTGAGTGAGTGAGTGAGTGAGTGAGTGAACCATTCCAAACATGGCTACTGCCTGACACCATATGTTCTCTGCTGTGTTAACTAGAGCAGAGTGAGACACCATGCAAGGCAACAGGTCACACCCACACCCTCACGGGATGGCTGCTCCCGTGTGTGTGTGTGTGTGTGTGTGTGTGTGTGTGTGTGTGTGTGTGTGTGTGTGTGTGTGTGTGTGTGTGTGTGTGTGTGTGTGTGTGCGTGCGTGTGTGTGTGTGTATCTCTCAGAAGTATGGTGTGTGTTCAGTCATGTGATGTATGTTTTTGTCTTCATATTTGAAGGTAGTCTGGTACAACAGAGAAGCATGTGCACATTCTAAAGGTGAGAGTCCTATTTCTTACATTCTCATTTGTAGTTTAGAAGTATTATTTAGGGATGGGACGACAAATCAAAATTCAATATATCGCAATACCAAAATGTGACAATAGTGCGGCAGAAAAACGTGAATGGTGATATTAGCTTATTATTAATATATATTATTCTGGCTAATCCAAAACAATGAGACGCTTGACCATCACAGTTTCTAGTGAGCCAATGGCATTCCTAGAAAGATTTGTGGCTCAGAAATAAACATAATTTTGCACGTCTGTGTGTGTGTGTGTGTGTGTGTGTGTGTGTGTGTGTGTGTGTGTGTGTGTGTGTGAGAGAGAGAGAGTATGAACCAAATGTGTTTCCAGGCTTGTGTGTATGTCTGGTCTCCACCCTCATCGAGCCCCACAAAGTGCACAGACTGTTCCTCTAAACCAGAGGTTCCCAGACGGGACAGGAAATGTTCCTATATCATGAAGGGGGGTTTGACAGAGAAAAGTGTTCATATTCAATATTCATCCACTATATCCATTTGATATTCAATTAAGATTTGATACAACAATACAACAAAACAGTGCAGCTGTCGATCCATGGATGCCATCTTGCCATCTAGCTGCATCAAAACAACCTTCAGGCAGTCGCTGCTTCACTCAGCGTTTCAAAACACATTCATATAGCTTCCATGTGGGAGATAAAACGCTAATGCTAATGCTAACATTCACAGCTTCCTGCAGTAAAACACAGCTCATGTGGGAGATAAAACGCTAAGGCTAATGCTAACATTCACAGCTTCCTTCCTGCAGTGAAACAGCTCATGTGGGAGTTAAAAGGCTAAAGCTAACACCAACGCTAAGCCAGATTCCTGAGCGCTGTCCCACTGGACAGCCATGTCTGGACCGTGGGTTTGTTCACCTGCCAGCAGCCCGTTAGGGGAGGCATCAGCACCACGTCCCAGCAGCTCCCCCAAACAATAATATCATTAAGCTGCACAGACACACAGAGGAGCACTGTGCAGGACGGCCTGACTGGCCTGGGACACCCTGCAATTAGCCCGAGCAGCTGGGTCTGTGTGTGTGTGTGTGTGTGTGTGTGTGTGTGTGTGTGTGTGTGTGTGTGTGTGTGTGTGTGTGTGTGTGTGTGTGTGTTCTAATTTTCTATCAATTCAACTCAATTCAGTTCAACTCAATTCAGTTGAGTGCTTTATTGGATGTGTTTCCATGCATTGCCAAAGCAGAAGGTGACAAAATGAATTATTCACTAAGATCCAATTTGCTATTCACAGTGTTATTCTTCAGTCAATAGTCACAACAACTATATTGGTTTGCCGATACACCAGGTCGATATTTCTTTGCACATTTTATTTTTCATTTTTGATTATTTTATTGTTCAGTTATATTGTTTTTGTAAATGATTTCTTCATTTAAATGCATCCCAGAGTTGTTGTTGTTGTTGTTGTTGTTGTTGTTGTTTTTACTATTGAATATGTGTGGTGGGTCTCTCTGCCCTACTGACACTAAAATAATTTTATCAGTCTGGTTTCAGTGGAGAGACTTCAGTCTAAAATATCA
>NC_139631.1:7090734-7095734 GCF_964638095.1 Poromitra crassiceps | reverse complement strand
GCTTGAGTATCAAGGGCAATATGAAATCTGAGGATATTTTGGTTTTCGGGGCAGGAATTCCAAACGATAACACAGCACATAGCGGGAAATATTCGATCATTTTCAGCAGGCTGCCTCTCTGAGCGGAAGGTCTCGGTGAGCGACATCTGATCAGTGTTGACATTTGGCGCCGCAGAACCTTTGAACTATAGCTCTGAAGGTTTTGCTTCAGGGAAATCCACCGCTCTCTAACGACCATTCATTCATGACTTCACTAAACACAGAGGAGCTCATTCTATTCTTAGACATAAGCCATTCCCTCGCAATTAGCGTCTATCGGTGCAGACTGTCCATAGTCACCTCTGTAGTGTAATTAGCGTCTAATCGGTGCAGACTGTCCATAGTCACCTCTGTAGTGTAATTAGCGTCTATCGGTGCAGACTGTCCATAGTCATCTCTGTAGTGTAATTAGCGTCTATCGGTGCAGACTGTCCATAGTCACCTCTGTAGTGTAATTAGCGTCTAATCGGTGCAGACTGTCCATAGTCACCTGTGTAGTGTAATTAGCGTCTATCGGTACAGACTGTCCATAGTCACCTGTGTAGTGTAATTAGCGTCTATCGGTGCAGACTGTCCATAGTCATCTCTGTAGGGTAATTATGAATGAGTGTCTATTCTGAGGGCAATGAAGAGTAACAGACGGGTTCATGCTAAAAAAGGGAGTGTAAACAGTATTTTGTGATCACCTGAACTTGAATAAGCTCGAGTCGGAGTAAGTAGAGTCACATTGAGACATGGAGTATAGAGCGTCGCAGGAATGAGCGCTGAAGTTAGCATCGCTTGGTTCCTTCATCTGGAAGTCCATGGGGTTTTTGTATGGGGATTGGTTAGATGCCTGAAATGAGATCTGTGGTTAACAAAAGTTTATGGAACACAACCTTTATGATTTTTGAAGCGATTTTTCAGATCCGATCAGATCCAGGCTAGATTAGCAGCCCTGAAACTCCCGCTTTCAAATTGGTGGTGGAGGAACATAATTGTGGAAAAGATGTCCATGCACTGTCCATGCACAGACATCTATAGATGACATGACATGACATATTGCTGTCCATTGTTCTTGTCTCCTGCAGCTGCTGCAGATGTTTGAGTCTCACTTCTCTGCCTGGTGGTCGAGGGAGAGGCGTGAAACATGTCAGGAAAGCAGACTGCAGACATAACATACAACTTAACTTAAGTGTGTTCCTGCAGAACTAGGGCAAATTCCAGCACTGAGACAGAACATACTGTACTGTATACTGTACCGCCCACCTTCCCCCTGTTCTGCTACCAAGGATGTGTGTGTGTGTGTGTGTGTGTGTGTGTGTGTGTGTGTGTGTGTGTGTGTGAGAGAGAGAGAGAGAGAGAGAGAGAGAGAGAGAGAGAGTGACGGTGATGTTATGCTTCGCCCTGCCCGTCTCTTGTGGAGTGAAAAGGAAGCCTGGTGTACATAACTCACACCCTGACAATGATGTGGCCTGCTGCAAGCCATGCACACGCACACACACACACACACACACTGGTCGCTGCACTGCACTAGCGCCTCCTCTGGTCGGTCGGAGGCGCCTGTTCGGGGCGGAAGGGAACTGGTGGGAATAGCGTGATCCTCCCACGTGCTACGTACTGCCGGCGAAGCTCCCCGCTGTCAGGTAAAAAGAAGCATCTGGCAGCTGCGCTTGTCTCGGAGGAAGCATGGTGCTAGTCTACGGCTCTCCCCAGATCGGCAGAGGGGGGTAGCGACCGGGGGCAGCAGGGGGAAATTAGCCAATTACAAGTGGAGAGAAAATGGGAGGGAAACAGTTTTTTTTTTTTAATTCTGACTTGAGACTGAGTGTTAAAGCGGTTGGATGGGAGATCCACAGGAGGTTAACCCTCACTAAGTGATATAATACTCCACTGGAGACCTTGAGGAAGAGCAGGGGTTGTATGAGGAGAGGATGCTCCTCTCACAGTTTGGGAGTGAAAGCAAACTGTGTTGACTCAGCAGCTTCAGATCTGTTCCTCTCTCGTCTCTTCCTCCCTGACAAAACAAACAGCAACATATCTAGTGTCTGTGACGTGCGGTGAGATCACATGATGCTGCAGTGAGGTCACATGACCTGGCTGGACAGCGCTCATGTTTCCTCTATAGCTGCGAGAAGAACGCAACACGGGTTCATTATTCAACGGCGTGCCACTCGTAACCATTGGATACCGCTTCCCAAACATGCTGTGACACTGAGGCCTCTAATTGAGAATCTACCATTCTACCTTCTAGTGAATTTGCCATATTGTTTCTCTCTCTCTCTCTCTCTCTCTCTCTCTCTCTCTCTCTCTCTCTCTCTCTCTCTCTCTCTCTCTCTCTCTCTCTTCCTCTCTCTCTCTCTCTCTCTCTCTCTCTCTTCCTTGGCCTCCTCACCAGGGAACGATATCTTGACAAGCTCTCTGGGACGTTTCTTCTTCTTCTGTGTGGGGACAATAATGAGCCTAACCTTCCTCGGCTCTGTGTGCTCGCTGACGCCTGTGGCACTGTGTGTAAATGAGCTGCTTTCTGCATCAGCGTGACTGAGAGGTCCTCCTCCTCCCACGCCTCGCTCGCCTGCATAACGACAGTTCAGCGTTTGTTGAGTCGCACGTCGTCGGCGCGTCCCGGTTTTCCCGCTTCCTCAATGTCATCCTCAAAGAAAACCGACAACACTTGAAGGCGTCAGACTGTGGCGGCGGCGGGCTGTGAAGTTCGAGGAGCAGGCTGCTGACGAGAGAGTTGCCAGTTTAGATCCTCGTCAGGAGAATCTGGGTCAGGAAAGTCAGCAAAAAATTCACCCCCCCCCCCTCTATCACCTCAGAAGCTGCAGTTGCTAGGCCCTTGAGCAAGGCGTTTAAAGTAAAAATGCCGCCTGAAACAGTAATAAACAGCTATTGTCATGTCCAGCAGCTACCATCGAGTTTGATTATGAGAAAATGTTTCAGGATGTAACACATCTTTGGTAAACGTCAGGTTTAGGTGTCAGTCCCTCAGAATCAAAGAGCGAAATCCATCGTAGAAGAGGAGTGAGAGCAGTTTCTCCACCCAGGAGAGAGACCAGCATGCACTGCAGCAGAGAGACAAGAGCAGGAGAGAGACCAGCATGCACTGCAGCAGAGAGACAAGAGCAGGAGAGAGACCAGCATGCACTGCAGCAGAGAGACAAGAGCAGGAGAGAGACCAGCATGCACTGCAGCAGAGAGACAAGAGCAGGAGAGAGACCAGCATGCACTGCAGTAGAGAGACAAGAGCAGGAGAGAGACCAGCATGCACTGCAGCAGAGAGACAAGAGCAGGAGAGAGACCAGCATGCACTGCAGCAGAGAGACAAGAGCAGGAGAGAAACCAGCATGCACTGCAGCAGAGAGACAAGAGCAGGAGAGAGACCAGCATGCACTGCAGCAGAGAGACAGGAGCAGGAAAGAGACCAGCATGCACTGCAGCAGAGAGACAAGAGCAGGAGAGAGACCAGCATGCACTGCAGCAGAGAGACAAGAGCAGGAGAGAGACCAGCATGCACTGCAGCAGAGAGAGAAGAGCAGGAGAGAGACCAGCATGCACTGCAGCAGAGAGACAAGAGCAGGAGAGAGACCAGCATGCACTGCAGTAGAGAGACAAGAGCAGGAGAGAGACCAGCTTGCACTGCAGCAGAGAGACAAGAGCAGGAGAGAGACCAGCATGCACTGCAGCAGAGAGACAAGAGCAGGAGAGAAACCAGCATGCACTGCAGCAGAGAGACAAGAGCAGGAGAGAGACCAGCATGCACTGCAGCAGAGAGACAAGAGCAGGAGAGAGACCAGCATGCACTGCAGCAGAGAGACAAGAGCAGGAGAGAGACCAGCATGCACTGCAGTAGAGAGACAAGAGCAGGAGAGAGACCAGCATGCACTGCAGCAGAGAGACAAGAGCAGGAGAGAGACCAGCATGCACTGCAGCAGAGAGACAAGAGCAGGAGAGAGACCAGCATGCACTGCAGCAGAGAGACAGGAGCAGGAGAGAGACCAGAATGCACTGCAGCCACAGCTTGCACCCTGTGGATCTGTCTGTGTGAACCCCCATAAAGTTCAATCTTTTCATCTGATATATATACTGTAATACTTTTTCAGTCAGTTGAATATTTATTTGAACTTGAAGATATCATCTTGTTTGACGGATCCCTTCAGATGTTTGAAATTGGAACGAGTGAGGATCTAGCATGTCTCTGTGTGTGTGTGTGTGTGTGTGTGTGTGTGTGTGTGTGTGTGTGTGTGTGTGTGTGTGTGTGTGTGTGTGTGTGTGTGTGTGTGTGTGTGTGTGTGTGCGTGCTCACCGCTGATCTGGACACAGTCAAACTAACTCAGCAGACAGACAGAATGGGGCTATGGGGACTGGGGGGCCAGACTTTCAGACTGGACGCATCTATTTTCCTACCATTTAGGTCATATCTGTGGAGACGTGCCCAGCAGAGTATGAAGCTCTGAGCAGCATCTTGCTTACAAAGGCTGTGAGATGAGAAGCTTGCAGAGGCTTCACCACAGCCTGGAGGAGAGCTGGCCTCTCATTAAGGTCTTCTCACACCCAGAAGACGTTTGGACTAAACCACTGCAGGCTCTGACTGCTTTGCATCATATTTAAAAATGTACAGAAAATACGTTTGGACTAAACCACTGCAGGCTCTGACTGCTTTGCATCATATTTAAAAATGTACAGAAAATCAGATTGCTTGATTTGAGAGAGCCATTTTATAATATACTTTATAAAATGGCTCTCTCAAATCAAGCAATCTGATTGGTTCACAGCCATTGTATAATTCCAGTAACCGAGTTCAATAACCCATGGCCATGGGTTATTGGTTGCCATGGCAACTCTCTTACTAAGAGAGTAATAATAAGGCTTACCTCAAATGACAACGTAGAAAAAAAAATGGCGGAGACAGCTGTCAGATCCTTGTGAATCGATCTTCGCTTATAACTTTACTAATACTTCGCAGAAAATGATGTTTT
>NC_139631.1:7063234-7085734 GCF_964638095.1 Poromitra crassiceps | reverse complement strand
GAACATTAATACTCATTACTGTATGTTTAGTGATGTAATGTATATTATATAGCGCTTCACTGTTCACTGTTGCTTTTGACCGTGCTCAAAGACGTTTTACAAATACAGGATAAAACAACTTTAATAAAGAGAGAAAATATTAAAATAAATGAGAGAGAGAGAGAGAGAGAGAGAGAAAAAAGATTATACGTAAAAAAAAAAGTGGGTTTTGAAGGCTTTTTTGGAAAGATGACATAATGAGTATGAAAGACAATGAGTTTTTGGCCTGTCAGATGTGACTGGGGAGGGCATTCCAAAGGGAGGGGGCGGCTGCAGCAAGGCCCTGTCAGAAGCCCCCCTGTCACAGCTTTAGCAAAGAGATACCTGTGATTCTTGTCAAAGTGGTTATAAATTATATGATCATATTCAGCCAGACAGCGAGATGGAGATTTACAATGGTGAGCTTTTTTTTTTTTTTTTTTACTACTTTTCTTAACTCCGCCCATGGCAGAGGTTTTCAAAGGGAGGCGGGCCTCCCCAGGGGGGCTCCAAACAGTTTCAGGGGAGGCTCAGTGAATAGATAGATAGATACTGCATATGAAATCCAGCTCTACCTCACTCTTCTCATTGATATTCACAGATTGTAGATCTTGTCATCTTTGCCAAGTCCCCCTTTGTCTCCCATTTGATGCCATGTCAATCACAAAGCAGAGAAAAGGAAACACTCAACCTGGAGAGGCATAATGGATGAACACAGACAATAAAATTGCTAATTACTTGGCAATTAATTTTCTGGCAGCTCAACAACACGAGCCTTGGGATCAACAGGGAATTCAAAACAATAGCTCTCATTACACCGCCACAAACAGCCACGCAACTTGACCTTTCTCAATCAGTGACAGACAGCATTCTGCCTGGCATTTTGCAAAGCTGCCAAAAACAAAGCAACTGTCAATGAAATACAACAACAATAAAGACCACTGCTCACACCTCTGGCTACTCTGAGCTCAGCAATTTGGCAACTCTATGGTCATTATGCTTGGTTTCATATAGCAGACGGGGGAAATGCATGAGAAAGATACTACACTGAAAAGAAGCGGCTGGCAACTGTGCATGTGTCGGAGGAAGCATGGTGCTAGTCTACGGCTCGCCCCAGATCGAGAGAGGGTGGAGCAGCGACCGGGGGCAGCAGGGGGGAAATTGGCCAAGTACAATTGGGGAGAAAATGTGGGGGGATTTTCAGAAAAAAATAAAATAAAAAGAAAGATACTAAACAAATGCATTCATACATGATAGAACCCCCAGTTTTTACAGGGATGCTCTGTTGATTAGCCGGCTGAGACATTAGCATTATTGTAGGATTTAATTCATTTTGGTTTGATGGCATAACACGCACACACACACACACACACAAAAAACAATTATCTGTATAGGATAAACACACAAAGGAAGGTTTTTGTGCTACAATAACTTCCTTAAAATGGACTGGAGTTTTATAGATCTACAAACAAACATTTCTCAGAGGCAGCCGCTGCTCTGGACACAGAAACAATCTGATTGGTTGAGATCAACATCAGTGGGCGGAGCCAAATAGATAATTTCTAGAAGATATCTAAAATCGATGGTAGAAAAATGCAAATGTAACGTGCGTGGTCCAGACAGCCATGCCCTCCCTGCTCCTGATCTGTGGCAGACGTGTCAACAGCCGGGCGGCCGCGCTACACTGTGCGTGCAAATGTACACAGCCTTATCCTGTTGTACAATTTAACAAATGACTTAACAAATGTAATCTCACTTAACTGAATAAAAAGCCTTTGCTTTGCCAAAGGCCAGGATTTGTCATGAATAAAAGATTACCCCCCTCCTCCTTTAATATTAAGGGAGAAATCCCCTCCTTTGAGGCGAACATTATTTTGTGTCTCCTGTACAGTACAATTGCAAACAAAGAGAAACGGTCCTATTAGATCCAAAATCCCATTTGTCTAATATCGTATGTATGCATAGCGCACCCTAGAGCATCTTCAATGCATAAATTTAAAACATAAATGTTTGAAAAGGCTTTGTGTTGGGACATGATAAGCAGGGTTTTTTTTCTCTTCACCCCCAGGCTTCAGACAAGACCTTTACAGCATTTGACATGAAAGGAGAATTTATACCAAGACACCAAGGCACTCTGGATGACTTATGGCTGCAAGACAGTAGATCCTAGAATGCATTTTTAGATTTATACATTGTATTTACATGTGAAGCTAGATGAACAGTCCCATTATCTATTCAAAAGATAATAACAAAAGATATAACATAAACTACAATCGATTCTATTGGATGTTCTGCACTGTCCTCCTCGTGCATTAAATGTTCAGCAATGCAACAGCAATAGCCTACTTAATATACAGTGATGCTACTTAAAATTCTTCACAGTATCTTTACGATTCTAATGTCTTACAGCTAAATGTTTATCTCGATGAGCCTGAGGAATCATTTGGAAGCTGCTGATGGATTAACCTCATAAATAGTCATATTTATGAGATTATGAACACTCCCACAGTTCCCATTTATCTTTTGTTTTTACCAGTTACTCGTGCATTTTGTTACTTTTGCATTCCCCTCATTGTTGAGTTTTGATGTCATTTGTGTGTCTGATTTTCATCTTGGTTGCTTTCTCTTTCATTTTTGCATTGATATGTTTTTAGAGGCCCTTTGCCCCTCCCCCCAACTGCACATTTTGTAAAAAATCAATAAATTGTGTGATTGTGTAATTATGTTTTATTCTTATTTTTCTCCTGTGTTTTTAGCACTTGTGCCAATAAACTAAACATTGAATGTGTTTTTTTTGCACATTGGCCTCCGCAGGGACTTAAGGGAAGCGTATGTGAGAGACCTTTATTAGTCATAATACTGCTCATCACTGTGGCTCTTAATAAGAGATAAAACAAAAAAAACTATTAATCATAGCACGAAAGACATCAAACAAACAAACAAACACATTTAATGGCGTAGCTTTCATTGCTGTTCCCATTCAACTGAATGCAGCGAGAGGTGAAGCTCGCCGCTAATGTCAGTTGACTAATGTGATCGGTTATGGATCAGTGCCTAAACTCATTAGCCTAACCGTAGCACCATGCCACTTTGAGCGCTCATAATTAGAGGCGTCGGCTGCCGCCATCAATTTCATTGATTATCAGAGCACGCAAATGTGGTATTGCAGCAAAATGTATATGCAAGTTGTAATCATTAGCTCAACTCCCATAGTGTTTCAGGGCTGAATGATATAATAGTATGGGAGCAGCACAAGCCTAATGATTCGAGAAGCAACTTTAATAAAAAAAAAAAATATTATTATTAATGGCGAGCGGGCAAACCCACTCACCTTCTATACGTATTTTTGTATAGCTGAGAAAGGGGGAAGAGAGAGGGGAACACAGGAGGAGAGACAATTCTGGTGGGATTCGATCCTGTGACACTAGAAGCATAATGTGGCTCCAGAGGAGGTGGCCTTAAAGCTGTGAGCGGCAATATTGCATGTTGGCGGCTACAAATGGCAGCAAGCGGTAACAGATAGAAAGATGTGAACTTGTGTGCCCAGAAATCCTGTATGGTGAAGTCAGTCAACTGTTTACAACCGTCTGAAGTCAAGATCACCCTCCTTATTGAGGTTAATCATCTTAAAGTGTTCAGGGCGCTCCTCTGTGGTGGAGCCTCTCCCCAGACAGCTCGCAAAGTCACTAAGCCAATTTCATTTCCTCTCGGATTACTGGATTATCCAAACTCTGTTTCAAGCAGGAAGTCAGTGTGAATGCAGGGGAATTACTGCTGGGGAGTCAGGTGTGATATAGTTATATGGCAACACCTGTGGTACGTCCTGCTCTGCCAACGCTGGGGTTAAACTCCTGTGGTACGTCCTGCTCTGCCAACGCTGGGGTTAAACTCCTGTGGTACGTCCTGCTCTGCCAACGTTGGGATCAGATTGTTCATTATGAGGATAGCATCCAGATGCAGATCAGATTCTAATACTGGGTGAAATTAGGCCATACTGTTCCCATCAATCCACTATCCAACAACAGTTCTCCTAACTTCAAACTCAAATATCCAGGTAGTCCTTCACTGGTATCAGAGTTTGTCATCTGCAGATGGTTGGTCCAAGATAAGACTAAAGGTTATGGGTGAGGATGGGAAAATGGCCTTGTTTTCCCAGAGCAGGAAGTGAAGTGGAAGGAACTGAGCTGCCCGTCCAGAACCACCTCAGCATCTCATCAAAGCAGACAAACAGTCACACAGGAAGAGCCAGCTGCCTCTTTTCATCTTTACTTGGCATCAAGTTGGTGGCAATGGTTTGTTTGTGGGAGACAGCTGAGGACAATTAGAACTAAGACGTATCTTCTCGTTTCCCAGGTTTACATGTTTGCTGATATTTTAGCATTAAGGCACAATATTGTTCTCTACTGTACCAGTAAAAGAATGAATTGAATTAATATAAGCAGTTAATCCTCCATTCAGCTGAGAAATTGGACATTTCCAGAGCCGAAGTCATTTTGACATCAGGAGGTGATTCTTCACTTCGAAAAACAACTGGGACTGAAAATACAAATGATGCTAATAGACACGTCTGATTTTGTGGAGGAAACGGTGGGAGCCTGTGATTATGAGTGTGTGTGTGTGTGTGTGTGTGTGTGTGTGTGTGTGTGTGTGTGTGTTTATAAAATGTAGAACATTTCCTTTCCTTAGTTCAAGGAACAGGCATGTGAAGGATTAAAACAGCATGTCACTGAATAGGAGGTATCAAATGAGCAGAGCAGGAACACACACACACACACACACACACACACACACACACACACACACACACACACACACACACACACACAAACACACGCACACACACACACACACACACACACACACACACACACACACACACACACACACACACACACACACACACACACACACACACACACACACACACACACACACACACACACACACACACACACACACACACCGGTGTGCTAGAGGCCCATGACTGATAATCACAAGACCAGCAGTACAGTACAGCCTTTCCTTAGCTAAGCGTTCAACACAAACACTTCCAAACACACACGCACCCCATATTCCCAGAGTTAGCTAACGTGCTAATTCCATCCGCGTGGCTCAGTGTTGATCTGTGTGTGTGTGTGTGTGTGTGTGTGTGTGTGTGTGTGTGTGTGTGTGTGTGTGAGTAAAGATATGCCAGCCTGCTTTGACAACGTTACATAACACTGAAGGCATGCCTGCATGGCAGTGTCCAGTCTGGCTCTGACGCAACAACAGCTTAGCAGAGCTCAGCTCACACACAAAGGCTGCAGGCAGCAGCAGCAGCAGCAGCGGGTTGAGCAGCACAGGGTCGGGTCATGGTCCTTCCTGACTTGATGGACGGCAGATTGTCAGTAAACAAAGTCAGAACAATTCAGGGAAAAAACACTTAGATGACTTCTCGTAAAAAGAGAGGCATGCATCATGTTACAAGACACCAGCAAGCATTTCATTGATGACAGGATGAGCACATTTTCACAATATATATTATTATTATTATTTTATTTTCAATATAATAGTACCTTCATTTTTTTGAGTGATACGGTATTTGTGTAATATTTTTACACAGTTTTTCAATTTGTTTGCTGGCACATGGAACAAGCTAAACTCTAGTGTTTGAATGTTTAACATCACACAAATACTTCATTGGAGGGGACTGTGTGCAGCCCTGTGCAGCATGGCACCAACACTACCAGGGGTAGGAGTCTCATTCCCACTGGGATCATCCGTGCTAAAAATGTATGTACGCATGGTTCTGTAAGATGTTCATATACATAAAGCCATCCACCAAATGCCATATATCACATGTAGGCTCCAACAGGATTAAATGTCCAGCCGGACTGAAATGTCATTGGCGTGTCAACTGTTGGCACTATGTGTCGGCAGGCAGCTGTGTTGACAGAGCAGTTCATCTCTACTGTTGTGAACGTCTCACCAAAGCAGAATCAAAGGAAAAATGTGCGATAAACACTGGAATGTATATGGTCAACTGCACACAGAAAACAAAACAAAGAGGTGGCAAGTAACTTAATAAATAGTCTCATAACAAAACAAAATACATGCTATTCTCCAGATCCAAAGACATCGATTACAGTACTAGTAAATATTTAGGCATTTGGATTGATGACAAATTCACGTTTAAAAAACATATTGATGCACTTGTAACTAAATCAAGAACTAAGCTTGTTTTTTTGTACCGAAATAAGTCGTGTTTTCCCATGTTTTGTAGACAAAAAATTGTTGAAGCAATTTTTCTCTCAGTGTTTAGATTATGGGGATGTAATCTATAGACATGCAGCAACCTCCACTCTTAAACCCCTAGATGCTGTCTACCACTCAGCCCTTAGATTCATAAGTGGAGACACCTACGACACTCACCATTGCACACTATCAAAAAGTAGGTTGGCCCTCCCTTTCCATGAGAAGAGACCAGCATTTGTTTTTATTTATTTATAAAGGGATCCTACAAAAACTCCCCCCTTACTTAACTTCCCTTATTAGTTGGAAAGCTGAAACACGCACTTGTTCACAGGATTGGCTAACGCTGCAGATTCCAAGAATCAACACTGAGTTAGGAAAGATGCTTTTAGATGTTTTGTGCCCTACACCTGGAATCAATTAAAGTGTACCCTGAAACTCCACACCCTGGTTCCAATGGGTCATTTCAGAAATTTAATCAGAACCCTGATTGATTTTAGCTGTGAGTGTTTTTAACTTGTTTTAACTTGACCTATGTATTGTGTTGTTTTATTATTTTATTCTTGTTTGTTGTTGTTACTTTTATGATTTTATTGTTTACTGATGGATGTTTTATTGTTTTATTGATTGATGTTTTTAGATACATTTATGTACTCAGGTCTCACTTGAAAATGAGATCTTGATCTCAATGTGACTTACCTGATTAAATAAAGGTTATATATAAGTTATTTGGTGTTTGATACACTGAGTGTTATTTGTTGTTTGATAGAGTGAGTGTTATTTGATGTTTGATACAGTGAATGTTATTTGGTGTTTGATACGTAAGGGTTAATGCACGACGCGAAGTCCCTTAAAAAGTGATAATGGACACCTGGAAGTGCATTAACCTGCTTATAGACGGTTTTAACTTGACAACAAAAACATTCTAAATTGAACCCCCGCTCACTTCCTGTAGCAGTGTTTGCTATGGACATAAAAGAAAAAAAAACATTCAAGTGCAGGACTGACCATTCTGTGAAAACCGTCTATACAGCTGAGCGGCGAAAACAAAAGTAACGATGTCGAGTGAATATTTCTGCAGTTTGCCGAATGCTGAGAAAAAGGAAGTGCTGTGGGGTTGCGCTCTGGTGAAAACCGTCTATACCATGGTCACTTGCCAACAAAATGTGGTGCCCTGGACCTGATTGAACAGGGCTGGTCACCAATTACAGGTGCAATCACCACCACTGCCTGTGTGGGGGAGGGGCTTATTACTCCATGAGGGAGCAGGGAGCCAGAGTTGGCTTGGCTTTCAACGGGTGTGGACCTCTCAGACAGGTCATGCCACTGTTTGGTAATAATTGCTCCTCTTCAAAGTGGGTAAGCACTGATGTTTAGTTTTATGACCTGACTCTTCATGTGTGGTGGTGATTGTGCCTTAAATTCTCCCTTTACGCCCACAGACTCAAGCCAGTGAGTCGGGAGACCTGACCAATTGTTAAATCCATCAAGTATGTAGCTCTTAACTCATTGAGTGCCAGCCACTTTTGGAGAACGGATGCTCCCAGTGCCAGAGTTTCAGAGCGTTTTCAGTGATTTCTCGAGGCCCACAGAATATTGTGTGATATTACTATGTAAACACTGAACACGCACAAAGAACGATGAGACTCTATTCTATCATCTGCAAAAAAAAGTTTATTGATCCCATTTTCCGTTCTTTAGTTATGAGCCGGAGAAGATAGCTTGATTCATCCAAAAAGAGCAATTTTTTTCTAGAAGCTGAGATAATTGGCCTTTTGTGAAATTAAACATTTCAAGCACATCACTGACTCTGAAGCTAATCTTTTCTAATGTAGTCACACCTCAAAAATAATTTCCTTCAATAAAACAGTGAAGGCCAGGGAATTCTGTTTGGCAGAATAATATTTTTTAGCTACAACCAGCAGCGCTGGCCCCTGCGTGCGCTGCTGGTTGCAGCTTCTTGCTGGTCTTGATTTGCTGCTGGTGGGCATCGGATATTCTGGCTTGCGTTTGTCAATCCTGTCCTGCTGCCTGGGTCTGTCTGGGTGTTGTGTGCTGCTCTGCGTGCCCCCCCCCCCCCCCCCCCCCCGCCCCGCCCCGCCCCGCCTCGCCTCAACTGCACACTCCTCCTCCTGTCTGTGGTGGCTCTCTGCTGAGTTTGCTGTGCGCACAGTGAAGGGACATCGACATCCTGCTTTTTTACAGCGTTCCGCGTGTGTTTGTCACCGGCAACGATGCTTCCAGTCGAGAATAATAACAACTCCACGGTGTGGATGTGCGGATGTGCTGTCCGGCTCAATTGTGGGAGCAGATTGGCTGCTGCAGGCACAGCTGCAGTAACGTGCTTCAGCATATCGATGCATACGGATGCGATGCGATTTCCGTTTCCATAACGACTTCTTCTTTGTTTTTTCCTTGCCTTTCTGTTATGTGGAGAGCACTGTCGCCACCTAAGGGTTCTGTAAAATAGGTTAGACACATCCAATAGCTATAATATTTGTACATCAGAGGCAGAAGGCTTTGATCGACGCCCCACCGTCAAAAAACGCAATTGACGAACATGTCCGTCCTTGGCACTCTACGTTACTATTTGAAATGACGAACATGTCCGTCCTTGGCACTCAATGAGTTAATGTCTGTTTGTTTGCATACTCGATGTAAAGCCTGTATTAACTGTAATGTTGCTTGTTTCAGATGTCTTGTGCAGGCAGGAGACTTAACCTGGGTATGTTGGCAGTGCCAAATGCAACAACTCAGAAAGTATGTATCTCCTGCCTTTGATCAATCCATATTCTGTACTTTGTTAAAGATGTTTCTTATAATGTGGCTATTCTGTTTCAGTCCAGGCGGGCAGACTACTAATACTGTATGCCGGATCAGCCACTGTTTCCTTAGGGTTTTGATTTTCATTGCTCTCCATCTTGTATTGTGAAACTGCCATTTAATACCACTGTGCGTGGTGTGGTTATGTGCTAAATGCTCTGTTCTCATTGTACTCCTCTAGTTGGCCACCGTCTCGCTGTGGCAGGGCGCGTCCTGGTCCTTGGTAGCTTGCAGAGTGCCCTTCCGACCCCGTTGCAGCTTCTGGTGCTGGTGTAGGAGGGCAATCTTCTTGTACTCAGGTGGTGTAGTGATAAGGACTAAGTGTGCACATGGTTTATAGTGGTCCGGGGACTGCATGTTCCCCGTTCAGTTTTAAAGTGATTTGTTCTTGCGGTGCTGTGGTTTTTCTTCTCGCTCTCTACTCTCAGGCGCACCGCTGCTGTAGCGGAGTGCGGGCGTGCACTCAGAGGCACTTCAAGCACCTGGGCGGACGCTGTGCTAACGATTGGCCAGAGGAAGATAGCATACCTGTCTAAGCAATTTAACTTGTATATATACAGTATATATGAACATTGTATTAGAAACTATCTTTGGCTAAACTTGATTCATGCCTCATTTTGGGTGACTTTTAAGAACCAGTCAGTTAATGGTGTTTTTGAATACATTCTTGGTGTTGAGCTCCTTCTGCTCAGTGAAACTGAAGGTGGCGTAGTCAAGGTTAAACACCAGTGGCCCCCATACGGTGAGGTTACCACATTTGGCGTTTGTCGGCAGGAGTCACCATTTTGAGGCATGTGTTAGTCTGTCCATGACTTTGTTTTTTCCAAGTAGATTGTAAAAGGAAACGGTGGCTGATAAGAAGACTGGCGACTCGGCAAAGCAACGGACCCCCAGACTGGGAAACGCCCTCATCTCTCCAACACCTCAACTTATAGTGGGCATTTGATTGTGGTAAATATGTCTGATGCCCAGGAGATTGCTGCTCTCAGGGAGGAGATTGAAAGGTTAAGGGCAGAGAATAATCGTGACATTCGGGGCGCAGGAAGTAATGTTGATGCACAGAGAGACCCTGAACAGAGGAGAGTGGAGCGAGTACTCTATGCACCTAGAGAGACGCTGCCCTAGGTTTTCTGTTCAGTTGGCTTGGCTTTCAACGGGTGTGGACCTCTCAGACAGGTCATGCCACTTTTTGGTAATAATTGCTCCTCTTCAAAGTGGGTAAAGGTAAAGTCCCACTGATTGTCACACCTGAGTGTGTGAAATTTTGTTCTCTGCATTTGACCCATCCCCTGGGGGAGCGGTGAGCGGCGGCAGCAGTGCCGCGCTCGGGAATCATATGGTGATCTAACCCCCCAATTCCAACCCTTTGATGCTGAGTGCCAAGCAGGGAGGCAAATGGGTCCCATTTTTATAGTCTTTGGTATGACTCGGTCGGGGATCGAACTCACAACCTCCCAGTCTCAGGGCGGACACTCAAACCACAAGGCCACTGAGCTGGTTAAGCAGCACCAATGTTTAGTTTTATGACCTGACTCTTCATGTGTGGTGGTGATTGTGCCCTAAATTCTCCCTTTACGCCCACAGACTCAAGCCAGTGAGTCAGGAGGCCTGACCAATTGTTAAATCCATCAAGTAGCTCTTAATGTCTGTTTGTTTGCATACTCAATGTAAAGCCTGTATTAACTGTAATGTTGCTTGTTTCAGACGTCTTGTGCAGGCAGGAGACTTAACCTGGGTATGTTGGCAGTGCCAAATACAACTCAGAAAGTATGTATCTCTGCCTTTGATCAATCCATATTCTGTACTTTGTTAAAGATGTTTCTTATAATGTGGCTATTCTGTTTCAGTCCAGGCGGGCAGACTACTAATACTGTATGCCGGATCAACCACTGTTTCCTTAGGGTTTTGATTTTCGTTGCTCTCCATCTTGTATTGTGAAACCGCCATTTAATACCACTGTGTGTGGTGTGGTTATGTGCTAACGCTCTGTTCTCATTGCACTCCTCTAGTTGGCCACCGTCTCGCTGTGGCAGGGCGCGTCCTGGTCCTTGGTAGAGAAAAGTTAAAAAGCCTTTATTTGTACAGGGCTAGAAGCTTAAAAAAAACAAAACATTTGTGGAGTTGAAGGTCTGCATTATTTGGTGGAGCTTCTCCATGGCAGCCTTGTCGTCCTCAGTTGCCTTTGTGCAGACGCGGTGCACTTTGCCCTGCAGATCCTCCAGACACTTCCCTATAACCCCCAGTTGATTGGCAGCAGTGGTGAAGATGGAGGTGAGATTGTTGGCTACCGTTCGCCTCTCTTCTTTAGTCCTAGCTGCGGTATTCAGGCGACCGGGCCTGCTTTGAACGCTCTAATTTTTTCAAAGTAAACGCTTCGGACCCCGCGGGACACTCGGCTAAGAGCATTGAGGGGGTGCCGAGAGGCAGGGGCTGGGACAGACGGCAGCTCAGCTTCTTGTACTCAGGTGGTGTAGTGATAAGGACTAAGTGTGCACATGGTTTGTAGTGGTCCGGGGACTGCATGTTCCTCCTTCAGTTTTAAAGTGATTTGTTCTTGCGGTGCTGTGGTTTTTCTTCTCGCCCTCTACTCTTACAGGCACACCGCTGCTGTAGCGGAGTGCGGGCACTCAGGCACTTCGAGCACCCGGGCGGACGCTGTGCTAACGATTGGCCAGAGGAAGATAGCATACCTGTCTGAGCAATTGAACTTTTTAACATATATACTGTATATATATATATATATCTTGTACCCTGAACATTGTATTAAAAACTGTATATCTTTGGCTAAACTTGATTCATGCCTCATTCTGGGTGACTATTAAGAACCGTCAGTTTTTGAATACATTCTTGGTGTTGAGCTCCTTCTGCTCAGTGAAACTGAAGGTGGCGTAGTCGAGGTTAAACACCAGTGGCTCACTTACGGTGAGGTTACCACAAAAAACATGACCCTTCGTTTATATTTTCATGTGTTTTGCAATCAAAATTATAACCTTGGAGATTGAAGAACCGCAGAGAAAATAGTCCCCTCGCTCAGACTGCAACATGGGACATGATGCTCACGCGTGTTCAGAGGGCAGTTTTGTTAGTCTGCGCAGCTCGCCCCCGCTCAGCTTGCAGAGGCACGCGCATCCAAAGGAAAGTTATTTCCGATAAACTTGAGCCCACAGGGGTGATTTAAATACTTTGACCCACTAATTTTTTTCTCAACTTACAAAAGTGCCATATTAACCCTTAACGGGGGTATAGAGCTCAAACTGCTCTCTTGATAACACTGTTGAAACTATGGTGCATTGATATGAATGGTGAACGGAAGCAACAGGTCCGAGGCGCCAGCCGAGGACCGGTTCATGCTTCTCGTGTCGTCCCTTAAAAAGTGATAATGGACACCTCGTGCATTAACCCTTAATGGACACTCGGCAGCCAATCAGAATCGAGTATTCACCCAGACCATGGTATAAACAGTGTTATTTGGTGTTTGATACAGCAAGTGTTATTTGGTGTTTGATACAGCGAGTGTTATTTGGTGTTTGATACAGCGAGTGTTATTTGGTGTTTGATACAGCGAGTGTTATTTGGTGTTTGATACAGCGAGTGTTATTTGGTGTTTGATACAGCGAGTGTTATTTGGTGTTTGATACAGCGAGTGTTATTTGGTGTTTGATACAGCGAGTGTTATTTGGTGTTTGATGCACTGAGTGTTATTTGGTGTTTGATACACTTGAGTGTTCTTAGCCAGCGATTGCTGCCAGCTTTGTCATGCAGACACAAATGGGCGAGGTCTAAAGTGCCGCACCCTGGTTCTGGCTGGCTTCCACTCTCCCAGCGGTGGGCTGCTGCTGGAGAGAGATCACGGCCTTGGAAGCCTCAGAAAGAACATACTTTGGCTCGTAGCTTCTTTGAGAAACACGTTTATGTAACCCGTTGTCCTCATATATCAGCTTATGCAACCAGCCTGGATTTAGGAGTTATCATAACTCGTTCAAGTGCTAAGTACTCGGCATGCCATTCTCTGCATGCTTTGCTGTTATGTAATGGGTGGTCTGTAAATGGAGGTCGAGCTCACTGCAACCGCCAAAAAGGAACCGGGAGTGAGAAGAACATGCATGCATTAACAATACAATGTAACAGGAAAGTTGCAGGTTCGATCCCCAGCAACGGTGGAAGAGTTATGTTATTAGTTAAGGAGAGGAGTAAAAGTTGTTTTACTTCTTCATCATCATATTAGAGCTAGACAGGGATTGTGTGTTCTGTCCATCAGCATTTCATGGACTCGCGAGACTATCAGCAGAATTAGTAACAATCACAGTATATGTCATCGTACACGAGAAACAAACTGACCTGCGATGGCAAGAACAATGTCCATGATGGTGAAGGGGGGCGTCTATTAGGATTTGGGTGCAACCTTGACTTCATTATTGCATTAATCCCAAAGTCTCTGATGCGTGGGCGTTAAGCCGGTTGTGCTGATATCATTTGCCCTGCCTTCTCTGGCAGCTGTTCCCGGTGAGAGTGTCATTGATCAGCAGGCGTAGCCTTAGCTTAGCATAATCCTCGGATAGCAACAGAATATATAAATTCTAATACTTTCAATGACCCGTGTCTATTTATGTCTATTTTCACAAATCATTCAGGCCTTGATCGCCCCCCCCCCCCCCCCCCCCCCCCACAAATTCACAAACTTTCAAGGACTTAAAGGACCCGTGGGAACACACAGTCCCAACACACCCTGTGTACCCGTGAATCAACACCTGCTGCAGAACATTCTGAGGCTGGTCTGAGAGCAGCGCTGAGAAGCTGCTAAATAGCCACAGGGCCCAGGAAGGGGGTCTTTGGAGATAAAGAGACGCATTGTATTGTTTTCTCATAAATGGGGAAGGGACAGACAGACTCATCCGTAAAGAAACCTGCCCGGCTCCATCCACTGCCTCTGGGCTAAAGTCATGAAACAAGCCATGTGCCAGTTGGCAGACGCCGCAGTGACTCCCCTCCTCTGACAGATCTAGCAGGGGGAGCTTCATCATCTCCTTTGTCGCCGGTTAATTGGCTGTCTGTGGCGTCTGCCATTGTTATTTTGCATCTCACCACAACAGAGGAAGCGTGGAAGTCTTTGTGTCGCGTCAGAACGTGGGTGTCATCGACAAAGAGACAAAAGAGTTTGCCCCATCTGTCATGCAGGGGAATGCTCGAATGGTGCGGAAAGAGGATACTCCATCAAAAGGCGCTGAAGTTATGAGAAGTCCCATTGTAGCACGAGGGGAGAATCAGCTGTGGTGGTGATGATAATAACGACACCACACACAGCAACACAGACATCTGTTGCTGCTTGTGGAGATTTTATTTTTAAATCCTCAGGAAGTTTGGTTGAAATCTCCATTAGCTGCTCTTTTTTAGCTAGTTAAAATCACCCTAACCATAAACGCCCTGACTTTGAATGAATGCCATCATCCAATTAGAAGACAGTTCATACTATATGCAGGTATGACTCACCCGTCTGTTGTCGTACAGTGCTCTCCCATTGGTTAACGTCCCAAAAATGGTCGGCTGCAAAGAGGAGAAAGGTGTCACATGACTGATTGGGGTGTGGCCAAGTGCAACGTGCTTGAAAGATTCAACCAAGAGAGAGCAGTACAACAACTGTTTTCTGCCCTATGTGACGTGCTGTAGGGTGTGTTCGTAATTAAATAAGCACTCCGAGCGCCAGAGTGTACTCTCGCACAAACTGGACCGTTCGTAATTTGGGAATGCTGTTGGAATACAGCGAACAGCCGGGCTCTCATTTTTGTCTCGAGCGTCCGATTGGATGTCGGTTTGTTCTCTGACGCCACATTTTTTTGGCTCGTTAAAGCAGCGTTTTTCCAGCCAGTCCTCAAGAACTTCCTGTCCTGCCACTTTTAGCTACGGCTATACTCCAGTTGCACACCTGATTCAATTAAGGGCCACACATTCTCATGAGGCCTTAATTGAATTCCTAAGTATAGAGTTTCGAAAAAGTGGGAAAAAGTCAATGAGCCCGTTTCACAGCAACTGTTTTGAGGTGGTAAAGCAGGAAGTAAAGCAGGTGTAACCAATAACATTAATGAGGGCGCCCTGGCACTGGAGCACCTAAATGGAATGGAACCACCCATTAATGGTATTGGTTACACCTGCTTTACTCCCTGCTTTAAAACGGTTGCTGTGAAAAGGGTCTATACTGGGGCTTTAGTGGCTTGGTCAACAGTAGTTTTTGCTGTTATTTTTTCCCACTCAGATTTTCCCAGTTGGGATTCAAACATGCCTGTCTGACCTCTCGGCTAAAGCAGTTACCCCACATACTCAATATTCACAGTCTTGTAAAATAAACCAATTTAGGAAGGAATACAGTAGAGACTTCAATACAAAATGAAAAGTCATGATAACGGGAACACTATGAGCCACGTTTGTCCCACACACCCACACAGTACTGAGCGAGGGTTGTTTCCATCTCGGGCCAAAGTCTGTCTCATCACAACTGATTAAACAAAGTGAAATAATTAAATGTTTGGCGTAAAACCGCAGCTAAGCAGAAACCTGCTGAGCTGTAGGCATTGTAGCGAGAGAGCAAACTTTAACTGACGCCACTTGGAAAAATAATGACTCTAATAAAAGAAATCTAAATTTATTAGGGCCAGGACAGGTGCCTTGGCCGAGAGAGTAATGGCCGTCATCTGCGTTTAATGTGGACCTGAATGTGGGCGCGGCTCATAGGCTAATTAAAGTCGAAGCTTTAAATAAAGAAAGAGCCCACAGAGCAGAATAAAGTGCCTCCGTTTGCAAGTCAGAAGACGAACAAAGAGACCTGCAACAGCTCGATCTCTGCGCGTGTTCCTCCACAAAGTATAGTCCCCCTCATGCAGAACCACAAGTGGATTAAGAAAGCAGGGTGAGCTCACCTAACCAAGCATATAATTAACTGTGTTTGTCCCAAAAACCAAAGAGCTCCTCTGTGTTTGTGTTGAGGAATTATAAGAGAGCAAACACAAGTGATTTTACACACTGTTGATTCAGTTCTCTTGTGATTAGCATCCCAGAGTTTTCCAAATTAAAGTCACGGAGAAAAGTTAATTCTGCAGCACGAGAAATACTAAACAATCTTCTCAAATCCTTTATTCTGATGATTGTTATTTATACATTTTGGTGCGGCTTAAATAACACTGAGATAGTTCTGTTTCAGTTTCCAGTGCGATACTGGAAATCACTCCGAGACAGCTACTTCATTTTCCATTGTTCGCACGCTGTTAAGAAAAGAAAATGTTGACAATGATAGGGAGGGATAGTGTTTCACATAGTGCCTTCATGTCACTGGAAATACTAATTACATAGACTCAGTAGATTGAGTTGCTTGTTACTGAATTTAACTTGACTGTGTAAAGTGAACACCGATATTTCTCATAAACCTCAGCTTAGGCCTTCAATCCACATCAAATCTGTTGGTTCAGAGCAAAAGGAAAGTCGGAGTGCAGATGGGTGAAAAGGACGCCCTGCAGCTCCCACTTCCGTGAGCCCGTCAGGGTGGGCGTCCATTCCACTTTCATCTCCTCAAGTCGAGCGCTGCCAGGGATTTATGAGAAAAGGCCTCCAGCTGCATGCTGTTGCATAACTTAGTCCTATTAGCCAACCGCCTCTGTGACACCCAAACAGGAAATCAATGCGAAAGTCCGTTTTGATGGTGGGGCCATGCTAGCGGTTCTATTTAGTTGCCTTTGGTGGCAAGCTATATGGGTAAGGTAGGTAGGTGTGTGTATGTGTGTGTGTGTGTGTGTGTGGGGGGGGGGGGGGGGGGGGGGGGGGGTAGCGTGTGCGTGCATTGTTTTTGTGTGTACTGTACGCTTGCATCGACAGAGGGAGAACCTTTTTCCACCAAATGATATAGTATAGCCTCATATAGCACTGTATAATAAAGATATGATATGATTATGGTAATAATAATAATATAGTAGTAGTAGTAATAATAATAAAAATAATAATAATAATAATATAGTATGATATAGTCAAACATTTGACGCTGAGACTGAGAGGAAAAGAAAGAAAGAAAGCTCTTGATCATAATGTATAGCGGAAATCCTCTTAAACCCTATTAGGAAAACAGAGGGATTTGGTGGATTAAATCCTGGAGGTTGTGAGCCGTTTGTATTATCTTTGAGGATCAAGAGATCAACTCATAGTTCACAAATTCTGAATCTTACTGTGTACATCCTCATATTATAAGCAGCCTACTGTTAACGTGACGCCGCCAGATGTTTTGTTTTCACATAACCATCTTTCAAAAAATACCTGCCAGGTGATTGATTGGATGAACCATCTGTCTATCACGTCTATCACAGGCTCGCTCTCGCTGGCGTCACACCTATTTCCCGCCCGTAGCTGCCTCAGAGGATGCTGATTGGTCTGAACCACTGGTGGTTCAGATTCAAACCAATTAGATTGGAGCGTGACAAGATGGATTTGTCATGTGATCTCGTGATCTCGTGCAAATCCAGCTGCCTCTTCAAGGTTAGCAGCCTACTGTAGCTACATGAGCCATTATTACATGGAGTTGTACCAGTACCAGGCCATCCTGCCATAAATATTCCTGAAATCAAAAGGCACCTGAGGGAGCGGTAGATTTGACAGTAATTAGCCCCTTGGATAAAACCGTCGTAACTAGTCCACTTTGCTCCTGATGCGGTGGCCCACCGCTTTGGGAGCAGACATTTTGCTCCTGCATGGGGTGGCCCACCGCTTTGGGAGCAGACATTTTGCTCCTGATGGGGTGGCCCACCTCTTTGGGAGCAGACATCTTGCCTCAGACCTCACATGTGGCACTGCACTTCCAGTGAACTCCTGTTCTGCCACTGAGGAGTTATTAATAAAGGCCCAGGCCAAGTTCAATGAAACATTCATGAGCTGCTGCAGTCAGAGACTCGTGGGACAGAAAGAACAGATTGTGCTAAAGGTTTGCTTCGGGCTGCTTTACAGGAGCTATGAGTCAAAAGCTGCGTGTTCTTCTTCACCTTGCAGCTCTCCTCCTCTCCTCAGTAACCAAACTAAAGCTGGAAACGTGCGACAACATCAGCCTCCACTCGGAGCCTTGCCGACGGCAGCTAGACCTATATTATGGTACCCGAACGTCAGCTTGTCGAGGGGGTCGCAGGGGAGTCCCCAGCAAAATGAGTAAATTGTGTGATTTCCCTAGGATTTCAATGACTAGAAGTTAGCCCAAGGCGAGAAAGTAGTGCATGTACTTGGTAATAGCTTTATGGTGACCAGACGTCCCAGATTTTTGGGGACAGTCCCTGTTTTTGGTGACCTGTTCCCGCCTGGAGTTGTCCCCGAAGATGTCCCTGATTTTCTACTCCTCGTCTGCGGCCCGACATTACTGTCTTTCAGAGGCAAAACCTTTTCCCTAGAATACCCTCTTGTCCAACTCAACACTTATGACTGTCAAGTCATAAGGTAATTGCTTTGGGGACTTGGACCTCGAAGCGGTGCTACTTTCAGTGACCTCTGACCTTTGACATCTCACAACCACGCAAGAACCTACTACCCTCTGCTGAGAGAATGACACCTGGGAGAGCGACGATACGGACTTATGACATCTCAGGAAAAGCATTTTATTATCTTAATAATGGCAGAGGGTTCGGCGAACTGAAGATGACCCTCTCAGCTGCATTTCCCTGCTGACACCCAAACGGACACGCGTGCCCTTTGACCCTAACCTATTGATCTCTTATTCTCAACCTGATCACAATGATTACGCCTGCAAGGTCAAATAGTGTTCTCTTGTGCACAGGCAGGCTCGCCCGCTGAACTGGCAGTGCTCATTTCTACTGTGCCTCGTCGGTGTGCCCTCCAGGTCGCAGACGCAATTGTGCCCCGCACAGAAACTGCCACCCAATTATATTAGCAAGATAATAATAATAACAACAATAACAACAATAATGATGATGATAATAATAATAATAATAATAATAATAATAATAATAATAATAATAATAATAATGATGATGATGATGATGATGATGATTATTATAGTTCAATCAAAACTCAAAGGCACATAACTGAACAAGCAGGAGAAGCAGGAAGGTATCAAAAACAGATCTGCCTTCATGCGTGTATCTTCGACATCAGTGTCAGTTCAGTTCAGTGTCAGGCTACTTGTATCAGAATAGATATGGGCAGTCATTAAAAAAATACATAGCAGCAATAAAATTGGGTTTTCCTTGAAAAGAAACTATTCAAAAATCGGCGAATGGGGTGAGATCATTTATCTTATTCCAAATGCAGTTTCAGCTGTTGTGAAAATCTTGAAACAAGTTGATTTTCATTGGAAACCAGATCAGCTATCTCAGCTAAGTCAGACTCTCACTTGTTTAAGACAAACAAGATTTGAAGACAAAAGAAATGTTCAGATGTTATTTTTTACTGCTCCAACGTACAGAAACACTGCAGCTGTATGTTAACCACAATCCTTCACGGACTGTGACTTTGTTAGCAAACCAGTTGAAAGTTTATGTAATTTCTGGACAAGGGCCAAAGACCTGGTTTAAAAAACAACAACGTGTGGAGCATGTGACATCGTCACTCACCATGAATCAGGTCAAGAGCGAATCAGCAGGCCACACTGCCGGTGAGTGATCATCGAGTGTATTTATAAGTTGTGTTATTTTGATATCGGTCTGAGACTATGTTGGATTGACTATGTTTCATACACTAATAATAACTATAGTAAAGTTCCTCACAGATGAGAGCTTCAGGGACCAACAACCAGCTGTTGGTAACTTCACTCATCATGTCTGCTGTAAGAAGGTTTGCAGTCATGTGTACCACAACCAGAGGAAATCCAAACTGCTGATTCTATCCTGGATCATTCCCCATTACTCCCCATTTTGATGATTGTAAACGTCTAGAATGACAACATAACCAGTTGTGACTAGTATCAACTACTGCAAATGATGATCAAAAGATTCAATATTATGGCCTAATCAAAATGCATGGAGAAAAACCGGCATCAAACCCATCATGGTTTAATAACTGCCTTTCAGATCTGAGCGGATCAAGATATTTTCCTCATATCTTCAAAATGATATGATTGAAATGCTGATCTCATGTGTCACCGAGCAGTAATTAAATTTGACCTGGTTTTGTTCTTATCCCTAAAGATGAAAAACAATAATCCACTTTACCGTCAAAACAACATATGAAGCTGAGCTCGGAATATGATGACTCGGTTCTATTGAAATATCCTTTGCTCTGTGAGGACAATTTTGACTTGTAAGACAGTAGATTAAAAACACAAGAAATCACTGCATCATAATGCCACAAAGAGAAATCTGTCTGAAAGACTGGAAACAACAGCTCAATATGGTGCAAAAAAAAAAAAGTTACTCATCAATGTGAAACATACAGTTCTTACCTAGACACAACAGTCTACTTCATTTAATGTACAAACATCAGTAATTATATCATTGATAAATGCGTCCCTGCTTCTTTTGCTCTTCAGTGTGTGCACTCAGCTCAAATTGCTGGGAGGAACTCACCACAGACTGAGGATCAGCTCTTTCAGCGGAGACATAATCACAACAGGAAGTGTTTACCTTGTATTATCCAATGAAAACAAAGCTGACTACACAATGTTTAAATTGGAACATAATAAGCCTGTGGGGTTTTATGTTGAGATGGCATGTACATGTATAGGTCTGTTAGGAAATTAAAATGGAATTAGGCCCGTGTGGAAGGAGCTGATTTTCAGATCCAGAGGGAAACGGGTCGTGCTGCGGAGATACTGACCGGTCCAAATCTCCTGGAAGCATCCAGTACAAAGAGCAGAGGTCGTGAGAAAATACACACTAAAGTGACTGGCTACTAACTGGATACACTCTAAAAACTAGGGGTTCATTTGTGGTTCTCCTGACATCCAAAGGAAACCAGCAAGCACCTCAGCTGTCGATTCCCAGTGCCTACCAACACGAGGGTCGCAGGTTCGAGCCCCCGAGTTACCTCAGGCTTGGTCGGGCGTCCGCCCATACAGGCACAATTGGCTGGATTATGTGTCCTGGTCGCTGCACTAGTGCCTCCTCTGGTCAGTCGGGGTGCCTGTTCGGGGGGGAGGGGGGGGAGGGGGGGGAGGGGAACCGGGGGGAATAGCGTGATCCTCGCACGCGCTACGTCCTGCCGGTGAAACTCCTCGCTGTCAGGTGAAAAGAAGCGGCTGGCGACTGCACATGTATTGGAGGGAGCATGTGCTAGTCTACGGCTCTCCCTAGCAGAGAATTGGCCAAATCGGGGGTTGTCTCATTGGTTTCTAAGTAAAAGCTACCCTCCACCTAACACTGCAAAGATCAGCTAATACCTGAAGACTGACAACAAATGCGAAAGTCTTTAGCCAACTCGTATTTCCTCCTGTGACGAACCAAAGAGGTGTCTTGTGATATCAACTCAGAACATTGGTGTGAAAATGCTCTTTTCCCGTGAAGAATCCACTCGGCTCTGCTGACCTGAGGTCTGTGGGCTCATTGTGGTTTGTGTGTCTCTAGTGTAACGCCATTAGTCAGCTTTGGACAATAACAGTTCTGTATCCACTGCGTCTAGTTTTTACCAACAACATCTACCATCAAGCTTCAAAACATTACACATAACACTTCAAATATCAAACCTAAATGCAGCTCCAAATATAATGCAGCGACTCAATGGAACATGTTACCTTCGTGCTTGAAACTGAGTGAGTCTATCTGCACTTTTAAGAAAGGCTTAAAAAAATGGTTACAAACATCCGCACTTTAAACCGTTTTATCCTGTCTTTTTAGTTCTTGAATTGGTTATTTATTTATGGTATAGCTGGTCTTTTATTTTATTGATTGATATGTTTAGTTCTAGTTTTTATTTTTTTTATTTTGGTAAATTATAAACTGAGTTAGTAATTTATCTTTTAATGGAGTTGTATTAGTTTTAAATTATGTTCCCACTTGCACTTCTTTGTTACACGTATTTACGTTGTCTGTCTTGTCTCCATGGGGACCACAATGGAAATAAGCCTTCGGGCTTTGTTGTGTTTTTATCCTCGGTGATATGTTGTCTTATGTCCTGTTTTTATCACCAAATAAAGTCAATCAAATGTCTCGTTCCCAGTCCACACGCACGCACGCACGCACGCACGCACGCACGCACGCACGCACGCACGCACGCACGCACGCACGCACGCACGCACGCACACACACACACACACACACACACACACACACACACACACACACACACAAGACACACACACACACACACACACACACACACACAAACACACACTGATGTTCCTTGTGTTCAACTGACAGTAGGTGATTATGGCTTGCGTCCCGCCAAAAATAAAGCAACACAAACAACCTCTGTTAGACATTCTGTAAACACACTGAATGGTGAAGTCTAACCCTTTATTTTCCA
>NC_139631.1:7048234-7058234 GCF_964638095.1 Poromitra crassiceps | reverse complement strand
ACTGCCAATCATCCACCAGGTCCAACGCGGGCTGCCAATCACCCCCGGGGACCCACACAGACCGGCAATCAACCCTCAGCTGCCACATGGACCGCCAATCACCCATCGGTTCCCACGCAGACCACCAATCAGCCCCCGGGTCCCACACGGACTGCCACCAATCACCCCCCGGGTCCCACGCGGACAGCCAATCAACCCCTGGGTCCCACGCAGACCGCCACCAATCACCCACCGGGTCCCACGCGGACAGCCAATCAACCCCCGGGTCCGACGCGGACCGTGGATCACCCACCGGGTCCCACACGGACAGCCAATCAACCCCCGGGTCTGACGCAGACCGTGGACCACCCACCGGGTCCCACACGGACAGCCAATCAACCCCCGGGTCTGACACGGACCGTGGATCACCCACCGGGTCCCACACGAACAGCCAATCGCCCCTCGGGTCCCACACAGACCACCAGTCACCCAACAGGTCCCATGTGGACAGCCAATCGCCCACCGGGTCCCACGCTGACAGGCAATCAACCCCCGGGTCCCACACGAACAGCCAATCGCCCCTCGGGTCCCACACAGACCACCAGTCACCCAACAGGTCCCATGTGGACAGCCAATCGCCCACCGGGTCCCACGCTGACAGGCAATCAACCCCCGGGACCCATGCGGACCGCCAATCAACCACCGGGTCCCATGCGGCCCGCCAGTCAGCCCCCAGGTCCCACACAGACCGCCAATCACCCACCAGGTCCAACGCAGACCGACAATCACTCACCCAGTCCAAAGGGGACCGTCAATCAACCCCCGGGACCCACGTGGACCGCCAATCAACCATCGGGTCCCATGCGGCCCGGCAGTCAGCCCCCAGGTCCCACACAGACTGCCAATCACCCCCCGGGACCCAAGCGGACCGCCAATCAACCACCAGGTCCTACTCGGCCCGCCAGTCAGCCCTCAGGTGCCACACGGACTGCCAATCAGCCACCAGGTCCCACGCGAAAAGCCGATCACCCACCAGGTCC
This sequence comes from Poromitra crassiceps, assembly GCF_964638095.1. Classification (NCBI taxonomy): domain Eukaryota; kingdom Metazoa; phylum Chordata; class Actinopteri; order Beryciformes; family Melamphaidae; genus Poromitra; species Poromitra crassiceps. Next base: position 7,057,215 of record NC_139631.1, on the reverse strand, counting down.
CACGCGGACAGCCGATCACCCACCAGGTCCCACGCGAAAAGCTGATCACCCACCAGGTCCCACGCAAAAAGCTGATCACCCACCAGGTCCCACGCAAAAAGCTGATCACCCACCAGGTCCCACGCAAAAAGCTGATCACCCACCAGGTCCCACGCGAAAAGCTGATCACCCACCAGGTCCCACACGGACAGCTAATCAACCCCCGGGTCCCATGCGGCCCGCCAGTCAGCCCTCAGGTGCCACACGGACTGCCAATCAGCCACCAGGTCCCACGCGAAAAGCCGATCACCCACCAGGTACCACGCGAAAAGCCGATCACCCACCAGGTACCACGCGAAAAGCCGATCACCCCCCAGGTCCCACGCGGACAGCTAATCAACCCCCTGGTCCTGCGCGGAACAGCAATAAGCCTCCGGTTCCAGCACGGATTACCAAACAGCCCCCGGGTCCCGCGTGGAATGCCAATAAGGCTCCGGGTAGCGCGCGGACCGCCAATCAGCCCCCGGGTCCCACGCGGAGTGTCAATAAGCCCACAGTTCCCACGCGGACCGGCAGTCTCCCGCCGGGTGCCAGGCGGACCGCCAAACCTACACGGGCCCGGGGGACGCAGACCACACCCCCGCCTCCCATGCAGACTGTGTGGACGCAGACCTACCCCCCGGTTCCCAAGCGGACCGCGTGGACGCAGACCGTAACCCTGCGACCAAAACAGACTGCCATTCTCCCCCCAAGTCCCATGCAGACCTCACCGCCTCATGCAGACCTCACCCCCGAGTCCCGTCAATCACACACCGGTCCACACAGGGACCGCCAATCACCCATCCAGTCCAACAGGGACCGTCAATCCCCCACTGGGTCCCACGCCGGTCGCCTTTCACCCTACGTGGACCGGCAATTACCCACTACGTCCAACGCAGACAGCCCATCACCCACCGGGACCCACGTGGACCACCAATCACCCAGCGCATCCAACACAGACTGCCAATCACCCACCGACTCCCACATGGGCCGCCTTCCACCCACCGCATTTCCCTCGGACCGCCTTTCACCCCTCGCGTCCCAAGCGGACCGCCTTTCACCCCTCGCGTCCCAAGCGGACCGCCTTTCACCCACCACGTCCCCCTCGGACCGCCTTTCACCCCCCGCGTCCCAAGCGGAGCGCCAATCACCCACCGCATCCAATGCGGGCCAGCTTTCACCTCACGTGGACCGACAATCACCCACGGGTTCCCACGGGGACCGGCAATCACCCACCGCGGGCCGCCTTTCACCCACCGCGTCCCAAACAGACCACCAATCACCCCCCACGTCCCACATGGACCGCCAATCACCCACAGGGTGCCACGCGGACTGCCAATCACCCATCGGCTCCCACGCGGGCCGGCTTCCACCTCACGTGGACCGGCAATCACCCACGGGTTCCCATGGGGATCGCCAATCACCCACCGCGGACCGCCTTTCAGCCACCGCGTCCCAAACAGACCGCCAATCACCCCCCGTGTGCCACATGGACCGCCAATCACCCACAAGGTCCCACGCGGACCGCCAATCACCCACCGTGGACCGCCTTTCACCCACCGCAGACTGCGAATCACCCACTGGGTACCATGCGGACCGCCAATCACCCACCGGCTCCCACGCGGGCCGCCTTTCACCCCACGTGGACCGGCAATCACCCACAGTGTTCCACGGGGACTGCCAATCACCCCCCGCGGACCGGCAATCACCCACAGGGTCCCACGCGGACCGCCAATCACCCACCGTGTACCACACGGACCGCCAATCACCCACCGCATCCCACGCGGACCGCCAATCACCCACCGGGTCCAACGTAGACCGCCAATCACCCACGGCGCACCGCCTTTCACCCACTGCGTCCCAAGCTGACCGGCAATCACCCCGCACATCCCACGTGGACCGCCAATCACCCACCGCATCCCACGTGGACCGCCAATCACCCACAGGGTCCCACGCAGACCGCCAATCACCCACCGGGTACCATGCGGACTCCCAATCACCCACTGCGGACCGTCAATCACCCATTGCATCCCACACGGTCTGCCTTTCACCCCACGTGGACCTCCAATCACCCACCACGTCCCAAGCGGACCACCAATCACCCACCGGGTCCAACACAGACCGCCAATCACCCACCGGGTCCAACACAGACCGCCAATCACCCACCGGGTCCAACGTAGACCGCCAATCCCCGACCGGGTCCAACGCAGACTGCCAATCACCCACTGGGTCCCACGCGGCCCACTTCTCACCGCACATGGACGGGCAATCACCCACCGGGTCCCACGCGGACTGCCAATCACCCACCGCGGACCGCCTTTCACCCACCGCGTTCCAAGCGGACTACCAATCACCCACTGCGTCCCACACGGACCGACAATCACCCACCGGGTCCAACGCAGACTGCCAATCACCCACTGGGTCCCACGCGGGCCGATTTTCACCCCACATGGACCGGCAATCACCCACCGGGTCCCACGCGGACTGCCGAACACCCACAATGGACCACCTTTCACCCATCGCATCCCAAGCGGACTACCAATCATCCACCGCGTCCCACACGGACCGACAATTACCTAACGGGTCCAACGCAGACCGCCAATCCCCCACCGGGTCCAACGCAGACTGCCAATCACCCACTGGGTCCCACACGGGCCGCTTTTCACCACACATGGACCTGCAATCACCCACCGGGTCCCACGGGGACTGCCAATCACTCCCCAGGTCCAACACATCACTCCCCAGGTCCAACACATCACTCCCCAGGTCCAACACATCACTCCCCAAGTCTAACACATCACTCCCCAAGTCTAACACATCACTCCCCAGGTCCAACAGATCACTCCCCAGGTCCAACAGATCACTCCCTGCATCACCCAGATCTCACCCCCGGGTCCCACGCAGCCCTCGCCGCCACACGCACACCGCCAAATAACCCACCCGGGCCCAACAGCACCAATCAGCCACCTCACTGCCTAGAGGTCTTATGAGGCGACAGCTTTGTATATGGAAACAGCTTCTCCACTGTCCACTGTGCCTCAGAGTCCTTATGAGCACCTTGAGCGGGACCTTCTTACCAGCCCCCCAAATGTGCCAAAGGACCACCAATCATCCCCGGTGGTCCCACGCAGACCGCCAAACACACATCGCATTTCACCCCTGCTAAACCCCCCCCCCCCCCCCCCCTCGCATGCATTCGCTTGTTAATTCCATGCAAACCAACCAGATCGTCCGTAAATGATGTGCCTGGAGCTCGATCAAAGCGCCGCGGATTTAAAACCAATCGCTTGATTTTACCGTCTTCGTTTCATGTCACTCAGATTCTTCTCAGGGAAGAAGCGGCCCGTTTGCAGATGGAGCAGCAGGCCGGGGAGATGAAGCGAGAGACGAGGTTTTAGAGACAACCAGGATCACTTTGAAATCTGTGGTCAAAACAAAAGAAAAGTGTTTTTGCTTTGCTTTGCAGCTGTCCACGAATTCTCCTGCTGTGATCTTTAGGAGGAATATTGCACCGCAGATAGGAGCGTCACGGTAGCTGTGATTGAACACATCTATGATAGGAAGAGAGGGAAGAGGTGAGGAGCTGGTACAGTGAGGAAGAGGAGAGAAAGAGAGAGAGAGAGAGAGAGAGATCTACCCCATCTAATCAAAAGAACGGTGGGTTATTTTGGTTTTGGACATTTCATCCTTCTTTTTTGGTTTATCTGTCAGCCGCACACACAACGAACAAGCAGCACAGCTCATATGAGTGAGAGAGAGGGAGAGAGAGAGAGAGAAGACGGGGAGAGAGAGAGAGAGAGAGAGAGGGAGAGAGAGAGAGAGAGGGAGGAAGCATTTTAAAGGCCTGCTGAAAATAAAGAATAGTTCCACAATTCCATTGGATTTGTATTGGGAAGTAGGAATATCGCAGATAGAACCCGAGTTGTCGTCGTTCCATTTAAACAGTCGGGAAAGCAGCCAGGGTTAGCTTCTAGCCAGGCTCCATTGTTAGCAATAGCAGTTGATAATGACGCATTTTGCGGTATTTTGCGCATAAACACTGTAGCAACACGTCCACAGAAGTTAGACTGTAGCCTACGGGGCGACGTCACATGGGGCTTTCCTGAACTTTGAACCGTGAAATCCCCAGCTCCCAGTACAAATGGAATGGACTAGAAGAAAGTTGTTGGTGGAAGCCTGTGTGAGATAGTGTCGAACATCTCCAACTGGATGATCCAACCAGAGAGATCAGATGATTCAGCTCCAGGCATGAAGCATGTGAAGCAGGTTGATAATGGGGCATGGAAGAAAGGATTCACTGTTGGCCAAAGGTTGACGTGGAGCTGCTGGCATACCTTGACAATTGCGTTGGTGGAGGTATGTGCTCTACTGAGGGCCGTCTAGGTTTCTTTTAATCTAAAACATTGATTCCATAAACAATTGTCGGGCAAGGCTGCGGCTGCATTCACCTAGTTAGGGTGAGATGACAGTCTGTCATCTTGCATCGACCAATGCAATCTGCTGCCCCCCCCCCCATGGCCCCGCCCCCCATCCCCCCGCAGCTGAGCCTGCTTAGCGGGTCACACTCTCATCAGCTGGCCTCGGCCACTGTGATGGACCACAAGGTCAGGTGTGTGTGTGTGTGTGTGTGTGTGTGTGTGTGTGTGTGTGTCGTGTGCGTGTGTGTATACATGTCATGGTCACATGGGGCCTTGGTGCAGATCAATCCTACAGTAATGAGGTGGGAGGGGTCAGTGGGGTCGCAGCGGTCCATCTCACAGGTCAAGGTCGACTGGTGACTTTTTGATGCCGTTTGATGCACCGATGTGGTTCGGTCACTCAGGTTTACTGGCACAACGAGACAGGAGAAGTCAGCACAGTTAGCTGTGTGCAAAATACAATTGCAGTGAATGGAGAGAGAGAGGAAACACACAGCGCTTTTAGCTTTAAGCTGCACTTCTCAAAAGCTTGATGAAACTCAAAACTCTAAAGGTGCCTTCACATGATAAGAGGTATCATCGTGAGGTAGAGCGATCTGGTGAGCAGAGCGCAAATCTGCCTCGATTTGGCACTACGTCACGTGCATACGTCACTATCTTCTTCTTCTCTGATTGGTTGCGCTCATGAACGGTCAGCGATAAGTAGGTCAGCGTTGAGATATTTTGGACTTTGAGTGCAGAGCAAAGAGGCGAAGTCGTGCTGTGCGCCTCGTTAAGGGTTAGCGCTGCCGCCTAGTTGAGCAGCGCCACTCTTCCCCTACAGGAAAACAACGGAACAGCGGGCACAGAGCTGTTTTACCATAGATCATGTATATAATAGGTGTCTAAACAACGCTATGTACGGTAAGTGAGTAAAGAGGATATCTGGCAAACGTCAAGGCTGTTCAGTGGATGTTTTATCAATGCCAATAATGGCAATAAACCTTTGAAAAACCGACATGTTCTCAGGGGATTCTTATGATCTGCCATACTTAATGTGTTTTCAAGAAAAAAGAAAATCTCTCAGAGAGAGAGAGAGAGAGAAAGAGAGAGAGAGAGAGAGATGCACATAATTTAGGCTACCAGGGACCCCCTCGGTTCACCCCCTCGGTGTGTGTGTGTGTGTGTGTGTGTGTGTGTGTGTGTGTGTGTGTGTGTGTGTGTGTGCCTGCCTGCGTGCGTGCGTGTCTGTGTGACTGCCGGTGCAGCTGTGTGTGTATATGAATGGCAGGGGGATCCTCTTCTCGAATGCAGAGTGCATCAAAAATATCTCATTGTTATTCATATGACTGACTGGCTCTGTTTGGTATCAAACAGCATATTTACACCTGGAGCCCAGGGTTTCCTGCTAGATCAAATCTGTCTCGCTCCATCAACAACCCGCCTAATGTTTACAGTGTAACATGTACCATACTGAACAAGGTGGATAATGTTTACAGTGTAACACGTACCATACTGAACAAGGTGGATAATGTTTACAGTGTAACACATACCATACTGAACAAGGAGGATAATGTTTACAGTGTAACATGTACCCTACTGAACAAGGTGGATAATGTTTACAGTGTAACACGTACCATACTGAACAAGGTGGATAATGTTTACAGTGTAACACATACCATACTGAACAAGGTGGATAATGTTTACAGTGTAACACGTACCATACTGAACAAGGAGGATAATGTTTACAGTGTAACACGTACCATACTGAACAAGGTGGATAATGTTTACAGTGTAACATGTACCATACTGAACAAGGTGGATAATGTTTACAGTGTAACACGTACCATACTGAACAAGGTGGATAATGTTTACAGTGTAACATGTACCATACTGAACAAGGTGGATAATGTTTACAGTGTAACACGTACCATACTGAACAAGGTGGATAATGTTTATAGTGTAACACGTACCATACTGAACAAGGTGGATAATGTTTACATTGTAACACGTACCATACTGAACAAGGTGGATAATGTTTACAGTGTAACACGTACCATACTGAACAAGGTGGATAATGTTTACAGTGTAACACGTACCATACTGAACAAGGTGGATAATGTTTACAGTGTAACACGTACCATACTGAACAAGGTGGATAATGTTTACAGTGTAACACGTACCATACTGAACAAGGTGGATAATGTTTACAGTGTAACACGTACCATACTGAACAAGGTGGATAATGTTTACAGTGTAACACGTACCATACTGAACAAGGTGGATAATGTTTACAGTGTAACACGTACCATACTGAACAAGGTGGATAATGTTTACAGTGTAACACGTACCATACTGAACAAGGTGGATAATGTTTACAGTGTAACACGTACCATACTGAACAAGGTGGATAATGTTTACAGTGTAACACGTACCATACTGAACAAGGTGGATAATGTTTACAGTGTAACATGTACCATACTGAACAAGGTGGATAATGTTTACAGTGTAACATGTACCATACTGAACAAGGTGGATAATGTTTACAGTGTAACATGTACCATACTGAACAAGGTGGATAATGTTTACAGTGTAACACGTACCATACTGAACAAGGTGGATAATGTTTACATTGTAACACATACCATACTGAACAAGGTGGATAATGTTTACAGTGTAACACGTACCATACTGAACAAGGAGGATAATGTTTACAGTGTAACATGTACCATACTGAACAAGGTGGATAATGTTTACAGTGTAACACGTACCATACTGAACAAGGTGGATAATGTTTACAGTGTAACATGTACCATACTGAACAAGGTGGATAATGTTTACAGTGTAACACATACCATACTGAACAAGGTGGATAATGTTTACAGTGTAACACGTACCATACTGAACAAGGTGGATAATGTTTACAGTGTAACACGTACCATACTGAACAAGGTGGATAATGTTTACAGTGTAACACGTACCATACTGAACAAGGTGGATAATGTTTACATTGTAACATGTACCATACTGAACAAGGTGGATAATGTTTACAGTGTAACACGTACCATACTGAACAAGGTGGATAATGTTTACAGTGTAACATGTACCATACTGAACAAGGTGGATAATGTTTACAGTGTAACATGTACCATACTGAACAAGGTGGATAATGTTTACAGTGTAACACATACCATACTGAACAAGGAGGATAATGTTTACAGTGTAACACGTACCATACTGAACAAGGTGGATAATGTTTACAGTGTAACACGTACCATACTGAACAAGGTGGATAATGTTTACAGTGTAACACGTACCATACGGGGCAGCATTAGCTCAGGAGGTAGAGCTGTCGCCTGGGAATCGGAAGGTCCCGGTTCGAGGCTGGCTCCTCCCGGCAGTGTGCCGAAGTGTCCTTGAGCAAGACACTGAACCCCTAACTGCTCCCGACGAGCAGTTGGCGCCCTGTATGGCTGCAGACGCCGTCGGTGTGTGAATGGGTGAATGTGAGGTATTCATGTAAAAGCGCTTTGGGTAGTCGGGAGACTATATAAAATGCGCTCTATAAATACAGTCCATTTACCATTTACCATTTATACTGAACAAGGTGGATAATGTTTACAGTGTAACACATACCACACTAAACAAGGTGGATAATGATTAGGGCGCAGGGATGTCATCAGTGTCTATTACAAATTACTTACACAGATCAATTGTGATGTCATCGGTGAAGATGTCATCAGTGAGTCTCATCAATGATGTCATCAGTGATAATGTGATCGGGGTCACATCATCAACTTATGCTAAAGCACTGACGATGTCAGACCTCAGCTAAGCACTGATGATGTCATATACCTTACATGCTAATGAAGTCATTAGCACTGAGGATGTCCCTTCGCACATCGCCCTCCACAATGAGTCCATCTACCATTGCTCCACTTGCAGCTACTATTGCATCACATTTGCCCAAGTGACATCACTGATGAGGTCATCATTGATGATGTTACAACGTTTATGACAATAATCAATGTCTGTCACACATCACCACTGATGACTTCATTTGTCCTCATATCCGTATGAAGCATCTTCCATGTGACATCTTGTATTCAGAGATGGTCAAAGTGTTTACAGTCATCATCTTGTCCTGCCTTGATGCTCCACTTCAGGCAACACTTTTGATCCTGCAAGGATTCAGTTTCTTCTTGATGCACAGACAGACCTGATATTTGTGCTTTCCCTGCTTTCCCGTGGCAAAAATAATGTCCCTTACAGGATCAGTACAGATTTCAATACCAAATGCAACAGTAGTCTTAATTCCTCCTCAATGACTCAGTGGTGGAGTCAAACTCATCCCTCACTCAACTGACAAGTTACAGTCCAGTCAACTCCACTTGGTTACATGTTGCACACTGCCCCCTTGTGGTTTAAATACCAGAGGGCAAATGCATGTTAACAGCCACATACTGTAGTAGTACTGACTACATTTTAAAACTTGTTTTTAGGGAAGACTCCTTCTCAGAAAGCCCCTGCTTCACATTTATAAAATTACACCCATTCACCCACAGT
>NC_139631.1:6915734-7038234 GCF_964638095.1 Poromitra crassiceps | reverse complement strand
GACATCAGCGGAGCAAAGATGTGTTGTTGTCGTCTTACTGTGATTATGGGTACTTAAAGGGACAGCTCACCCTAAAATCCCAAATACATATTTCTCCTCTCCACTGTAGTGCTATTTATCCATCTATATCGTTTTGGTGTGAGTTGCTGGGTTTTGGAGATATCGGCTGTATGGATTTCTGCCTTCTCTCCAATACAATGGAACTGGATGGCACTCGGCTTGTGGTGCTCAAAGCACCAAAAAAATACATTTGAAAAAATCAACAGCAATGTCTCTTTCCAGAAGTCATTACTCAAGATAATCCACAGACCTCGTTGTGAGCAGGATAATTTATAGGAACTATTTTCTTTTTCGAGAAAACAGAGTATTATCTGCAGTGAAAACGGGATTGCTGAATGAAGGCGGCGCCGTCAGCCAGTCTGCTAGATGTGAGTTGATGAAGAGAAGGTGATGAGCTGCAGATCCACACAGCGGGGGCTGTGATGGCAGCCACTGCTCCTGTCAAAACTGATTAAGCTATCATGGCTCATGTCTGGGGAAGGTGGGGTTGGGAGGAGGACACAGTAACATCTCAATAATGGAATGATCAGGGATGACATGAGGGGGGGGAGGAGGGAGAAAACGGCTCAGGAGATGGGCTTCCACCTGGAGGTCTCCCCGGGGAAAAAGGCTTTTGATGTGATGTCAAAATCGGAGCGGAGAGCTGGAGGTCAATAGGCCTCTTCTCTGATCTTTGTTGTTGTTTTTCTGGGATTTTGTTGGGGTGGTTTTGGCGGTCTCTGATGGTTTTCCTGAGGTGGTTTTGGCGGTCTCTGATGGTTTTCCTGAGGTGGTTTTGGCGGTCTCTGGTGGTTTTCCTGGGGTGGTTTTGGCGGTCTCTGGTGGTTTTCCTGAGGTGGTTTTGGCCGTCTCTGGTGGTTTTCCTGAGGTGGTTTTGGCGGTCTCTGATGGTTTTCCTGAGGTGGTTTTGGCCATCTCTGGTGGTTTTCCTGGGGTGGTTTTGGCCGTCTCTGGTGGTTTTCCTGAGGTGGTTTTGGTGGTCTCTGATGGTTTTCCTGAGGTGGTTTTGGCCGTCTCTGGTGGTTTTCCTGGGGTGGTTTTGGCGGTCTCTGGTGGTTTTCCTGAGGTGGTTTTGGCCGTCTCTGGTGGTTTTCCTGAGGTGGTTTTGGCGGTCTCTGATGGTTTTCCTGAGGTGGTTTTGGCGGTCTCTGATGGTTTTCCTGAGGTGGTTTTGGCGGTCTCTGATGGTTTTCCTGAGGTGGTTTTGGCGGTCTCTGATGGTTTTCCTGAGGTGGTTTTGGCGGTCTCTGATGGTTTTCCTGAGGTGGTTTTGGCGGTCTCTGATGGTTTTCCTGAGGTGGTTTTGGCGGTCTCTGGTGGTTTTCCTGGGGTGGTTTTGGCGGTCTCTGGTGGTTTTCCTGAGGTGGTTTTGGCCGTCTCTGGTGGTTTTCCTGAGGTGGTTTTGGCGGTCTCTGATGGTTTTCCTGAGGTGGTTTTGGCCATCTCTGGTGGTTTTCCTGGGGTGGTTTTGGCCGTCTCTGGTGGTTTTCCTGAGGTGGTTTTGGTGGTCTCTGATGGTTTTCCTGAGGTGGTTTTGGCCGTCTCTGGTGGTTTTCCTGGGGTGGTTTTGGCGGTCTCTGGTGGTTTTCCTGAGGTGGTTTTGGCGGTCTCTGGTGGTTTTCCTGAGGTGGTTTTGGCGGTCTCTGATGGTTTTCCTGAGGTGGTTTTGGCGGTCTCTGATGGTTTTCCTGAGGTGGTTTTGGCGGTCTCTGATGGTTTTCCTGAGGTGGTTTTGGCGGTCTCTGATGGTTTTCCTGAGGTGGTTTTGGCGGTCTCTGATGGTTTTCCTGAGGTGGTTTTGGCGGTCTCTGATGGTTTTCCTGAGGTGGTTTTGGCGGTCTCTGGTGGTTTTCCTGAGGTGGTTTTGGCGGTCTCTGGTGGTTTTCCTGGGGTGGTTTTGGCGGTCTCTGATGGTTTTCCTGGGGTGGTTTTGGCGGTCTCTGATGGTTTTCCTGAGGTGGTTTTGGCGGTCTCTGGTGGTTTTCCTGGGGTGGTTTTGGCGGTCTCTGGTGGTTTTTCTGAGGTGGTTTTGGCTGTCTCTGGTGGTTTTCCTGAGGTGGTTTTGGCGGTCTCTGATGGTTTTCCTGAGGTGGTTTTGGCCGTCTCTGGTGGTTTTCCTGAGGTGGTTTTGGCGGTCTCTGGTGGTTTTCCTGAGGTGGTTTTGGCCGTCTCTGGTGGTTTTGGCGGTCTCTGGTGGTTTTCCTGAGGTGGTTTTGGCCGTCTCTGGTGGTTTTCCTGAGGTGGTTTTGGCCGTCTCAGGTGGTTTTCCTGAGGTGGTTTTGGCGGTCTCTGATGGTTTTCCTGAGGTGGTTTTGGCGGTCTCTGATGGTTTTCCTGAGGTGGTTTTGGCCGTCTCTGATGGTTTTCCTGAGGTGGTTTTGGCGGTCTCTGATGGTTTTCCTGAGGTGGTTTTGGCGGTCTCTGATGGTTTTCCTGAGGTGGTTTTGGCCGTCTCTGGTGGTTTTCCTGAGGTGGTTTTGGCCGTCTCAGGTGGTTTTCCTGAGGTGGTTTTGGCGGTCTCTGGTGGTTTTCCTGAGGTGGTTTTGGCCGTCTCTGATGGTTTTCCTGAGGTGGTTTTGGCGGTCTCTGATGGTTTTCCTGAGGTGGTTTTGGCCGTCTCTGGTGGTTTTCCTGAGGTGGTTTTGGCCGTCTCAGGTGGTTTTCCTGAGGTGGTTTTGGCGGTCTCTGATGGTTTTCCTGAGGTGGTTTTGGCGGTCTCTGATGGTTTTCCTGAGGTGGTTTTGGCCGTCTCTGGTGGTTTTTGGCGGAGTGGTTTTGTAGTTTCTATGTTTATGTTCAATAATAATGGTAAGGACAGAAGGATGGAAGGACGGTCTGTACCATAACAGACAGACGGATGGATGGACAGACACAAAGTCAGTTATAGAAGCGGCTCAGGCTGCACCACTTAAAGATATGATTAGATATGCGCTGATTACTGATATGTAAAATTTTAATCACATTAGCCTTTATTTAGACGTTCACTGTTTACCTTTTGGCTGTTAAATTCCATTCTACAACATGCATTTGAGAAAAAGGGATACTTGAATAGGATTGGTGCATCAAAGTAAGAGAGTTGGGGAAGTAGAATTGCAAGGTAACAAAGCCTTTTTTAAGAAAACAAAATTGCAACATTTCAATGCCGTAATTTCACTTGCTTTCGAAATATGGGGCAGTGAATTTCAAGCAACAATTTTCTTTCAACCCAAATATAGAGCATTTTGGGATGGAAGCCTTCAAATGCATTCGCTCATTTTACTCTGACGATCCCAAAAATGGTACATTTGGAAAGTGGTGATGCAAGGCTTCCTGTTGCCAACCGCCGTAAAACCAAACAGAAGAAGAAGAAGGTTTCCTAAGAGTGGGGAATTAGCGTTGAGATGAGTCAACATACAATTCCACACAGCGATTGCCCTCTCACTCATTCAAAATGTATTTTGAAACACTAGAAGGCTGCTTTTATAGGAGCCGCTGGCTTCCACTAACACTTCCCTTTGTGATCTATTCATTGGTTTGCTTGATTGTAATGTGAGTAGCTCATCATTCCCAAAGGGCACAAGATAAAAGCCGGAATAAAAAGCATCTGCTCATAGGTGTTATGGCGCATTCCATTTGTATTGGGAACTAGGAATTTCACAGGTCAAAGATGGGAATGCCCCCCTGTGATATCACCTGACCTCGGATTTCCTACCATCATCTTGGGGGAGCCTCATCAGCCCCAACATCAAAGTCCAGATGGCAGCTCTGTGCTTCAAGTGAAAGTTGGAGTAAATACCGTTTATTTATTAGCTTTCACATTTTCCAGGAAGTAAACGTAATGAGATTTGGCTATACAAATACAATAAAATATAGCGATATCTTTTGGCATGAATAGTCAAATGGCTGTATAAGATATTTAGAAAAAAGGCAAAAAAGAGTTTTCATTATCATCAGTATGACTATGAAAAAACAAGCACCACTGCTGTCCCCTGGTGGCTGAAGCTTGGTATCACTCTCACATCCCTGTTTCTCTCATCCTCTTTTCCTCCAAACACACACACACACACATTTGGTGGATGTATTACGGTTCCACGAGTGACTACAATTTTAGCATGGGTAGCAGCAGTGGGAATTGAACCGCTAACCCTGGCTGGCAGTGTGGTCACAACTTGGCCTGCAGTTGTGTGTACTGTACAGTGTGTTAGCTCTGCCAACGAGGTGATGTTTTCAGCTCCCTTTGTTTGTCTGTCAGCAGGACTATGGAAAAACGACTGGCCCGACCAAGTGAAGTCAAGTGCACAGAAAGAAGCCACATGAAAGTAGCCTACCTATGTGTGTGTGTATATATATATATATATATATATATATATGAGATAGGTCTGTCAAAAAGTTGTGACAGGCCACAGGCCGCCACACTCTCAAATTTATTAATTCACTCTTCAAAACAAAAGTAGATATGAAAAACCTTTTATCAATTTTTAATTAGATAGGTCTGTCAATGCTACAGAAAAAGTTTGGTGTGGTCATTGGCCAAAATGGTCTAGTAGATGTTAAAAATGTGACAGGCCAGATATTTTTTGCATTTGTGGCACCCCTTACTGCTCAATCTTAATACCACTTTGCACACATGGTCACGGTCATTGATATGAGCATGTTCACTGAGTGTCGTGAGGCTTAATTAGGACAATTTAGCTGACATAATATATATATATATATATATATACTTTCGATGCAAGTCAAAAGTCTGTCTCGAGAGATTACTACTCAATAAACAAAGGAGATCATCACTATCCTCAATGATTGTAGAAGATAAATTCGATAATATGATCAGGAGGATAGATGCACTACACATCTAACATAAGGCTAATCATAAGACAATAAGGCTCAAACAGGTAGCTAACCAAATGTGTGCTACTGCTACACCTGCAGCAGTCCCACTGCAGGTAACTGCCACATGGTGGTACAAAAGGTTTATTCCACCCAAAATCATTGCCTCACTTTGACCCAAACTCTACAACTAAATCACAATAAAGTTTAATTGGTAAACTTGATTATCAATTAAATGTTAGATGAAGACATGATTCAAATATGCTGCCACAGATTATTCATGTCATAGTAGGTCATGCTTGTTGTGACTTTAAGTAACTTTAGTTCATGCCAGGCTAGAAGTAATACGCTGAAGAGATGGGGTATAAATTCATTGTGCCTTTAATATGAACTCGCCTTTGTTGATGTCACTGTTCTTGTTTAATTCATGTTGAATTCAATATATGGCAATACAAAATATGACACTCTGTATGGTGGTGTAGTATCACAAATCAGACACTTCATCACAGTTTCACAAGCTCTCCATTTACTTTGTAATGACATTTTTACATTGTTGTTTACATTCTAGCAATGCAATGTCCAGATGTATGTCTGAGAAACAAACATGATTGTGCATAGTCAGACTCTACTGTCACTGAACTCAATTCATGACGTTTGGTTGGACAGGGAGAAGTTTGTTCCGCCTGCAGACAGTGGAGGCGCTCTTCAGCAGGTTAGATGCAGCGGTGTTTCTTCAGATGAGATAACGCAATGAACATTTTCTTACAGCAGTCACACCAATAGCCCGTTCCAGTGTGAATGCGCTTGTGTGTTGTTAAGGCACCTAACTGACAGAAACTGCTCCCACATTGGTCACAGTGGTAAGGCTTCTCTCCAGTGTGAATGCGTATGTGTGCTTTTAGGTCATTTGACTGACAGAAACTGCTCCCACATTGGTCACAGTGGTAGGGCTTCTCTCCAGTGTGACTGCGTTGATGTCTTTTTATGTTACCTAAATGACTGAAACTCCTCCCACATTGGTCACAGTGGTAGGGCTTCTCTCCAGTGTGAATGCGTTGATGTGTTTTTAGGTTAAATAAATGACTGAAACTCCTCCCACATTGGTCACAGTGGTAGGGCTTCTCTCCAGTGTGAATGCGTTGATGTGCTTTTAGGTTACCTAAATGACTGAAACTCTTCCCACATTGGTCACAGTGGTAGGTCTTCGCTCCAGTGTGAATGTGTTTGGGTCTCTTGGTGTCTCTCTGTTTCCATAAAGGAGGACATAAAGAAAGAATTAGGACAGGGGGACACAGTGTGTGTGTGTGTGTGTGTGTGTTGCAACATCAGTGATACAACAGTGATATTTTGCTCACCTCGTCTTCTGAAGAATTCATTTCAACAAAGCTCCTCCCCTCCTATGCCAGATGTCTGTCCTCCCAACAAGCAGCTCTGTAGAGACAGCAGGGTTAAATTAAATCAGTCATATACAATTTAATTACAAATTGAGGTCTCAAAACTCTTTAGGAAATTGTTCAAAATTGAATGGTATGTTGTTTAAAAGTCATTGAGCTACTCCCCTCTTCCGGGACCTCCACTGGCTTCCCATCTCAGCTCGCATCAAATTCAAGACACTGGTACTGGCCTACAGGGCAGTACACCAGTCAGCTCCCCTGTACCTGCAATCTATGGTCAGGTTCCAAACCTCTCACCGCTCCCTTCGCTCCTCTACCAGTGCAGGGCGCCTCGCTCCTCCTTCGCTACGGGCGCTCAAAAGTCGCTCATCCCGATCTCGACTCTTCTCCTCCCTGGCACCCCAATGGTGGAACGAGCTGCCACCTTCGGTCAGGACTGCTGAATCACTGCCGATCTTTCGGAAAAGACTAAAGACTCACCTTTTCAGGCTCCACCTGGGCCCCTCTTGATCTAACTTCTTTCTCTCTCTTCTTTCTCTCTCTTTATTTAATATAAAAAAAAAAAAAAAAAAAAAAAAAAAAAAAACCCTAAACTAAAACTCGTACCACTGTTCCTTCAGGATTTGTAGTTGTCATAGACTGTGCTCCATAGTTGATTGCTCTATTGCTGACAAAAAGTGTGTTACTGTAAGTCGCTTTGGATAAAAGCGTCTGCCAAATGACGTAATGTAATGTAAATGTAATGTAGCTAATCATACATAGGTTTGAAGGTATACAAATATTAGCAATCAAAAGGCTTTTCCCACTACACTTAGCTGGGGTTGGGTCTTAGCCTGAGGCTAAGGCCATGTTCAGACTAGGAGGCCAAATCTGATTTGTGAACTTTAGTGACCTATTAATAATGACTTTATCCAGATTGGTTTTATGAGTCTGGACGCTCCAAGTCTGATTTGTGTCACTTGTCCCAAACCACATATGGAGGTAGTTTCCAATCTGCTTTCGACTGATGTGACTTGAGTGCGGACGCGCAGATCCACCAAATCTGATTTGAACGTCACTCGCAACTCGTCATCAAATGCTTCTGCAGCAGGAAAACTACGTGACCAACGTACGTATTTACTGACGCCCACGTCGTTACCATAGCAACCCATGCAGATAGGCTGTTTAGGTCTGGACACACAGATCCGACTTGAGAATCAGATTTGGGAAACCAATGAAGATAATGATGATCTGCTGTGTATGGCTATGGGGCTGTTCGCACATAATGTTTGGATGTTTGCCTGGAGCACTTTTTGTGGGGAGAGGGAATGTGACGTTACTGTAGGCACAAAAAGCTTACAAACCGCTGTTGAACCAAACTGTAGAAGAAGAAAAGCAGCAGTTGAGTGTGCAGTCGGGTTTTTCGACTCGGCTCGTTTGAGATGACTGCCGCCTCGCCTGGAAAGCAGACGAGAGCAGGCAGCACAGTCAGGCGAGGCGTCAACAAGTCGAACACCCCCGACAGCACACTCACTGCTGCTTTTCTTCTTCTACAGTTTTGTTTAACAGCGGTTTGTAAACAAATTAAAACATGCATTAGCGCCACCCACACTCACTGCTCAAATGACCCAGCCCTTCAGATTACTTATTTTATTGTTAATGTAGGCATTACAGGGGGTATTTATGTAAAATGTAGATTGACAGCTTGGAATAGATATAAAATTGAAGTTTCTACACTTCACTGTGGGTTTGTGATGCACCTGTGTTGAACCAATGGGCGATCAGCTCGATGCGTTTCTCGTCATCCTCTGTCATCCACAGTCGGACGCAGTTGGTGGGGAGCAACTGCGGCGCCTCGCTCCAAATCTGCGCCCGCCTCGCTCTCGCGAGAGTCACGTGACTCACGCAGTCGGGCAGGACCGTTCTTTTAATACATCCATGGGCAGGACGGAGCAAGTCGGACAACTTTCTAACCATCATGCAACGGGGCAAGCAAGGCGCTGGTCGAATCTGCGCAGAATTTGCTCATCTCAAACGAGCCTGTTGACGCCTCGCCTGACTGCGCTCGGCTGCTTTCCAGGCGAGGCAGCACGCAGCACTCAACTCAAACGAGCTAATAACGCTAATTTAATTCTGCCAGATGATTCAGCCTTACCTGGAGTCTTTGCGTTTCCAAAGTTGTCCTTGCTTGTGCGCAGTAGTTGTAGACTGGATGGAAGCACAAACGTGAAACCTTGATCAGAGGTCCTACTGGTCTATTGTCTCTTCTGTAATTTCTGTAGAAAACGTCTGTTTGATGATCACAGCTGGGCGGCGGCCTAAAGAGGTCGAGGCAGAACTGTATGTAGTGAGAACACTTGTGTTCATATTGGGAGACATTCCCTCAGTCTTGAACGCACCCCTGCAGGACTTAGGTTGACTCCTCCCTAGCCCAACCCCCCTAATTAGTGACAGTATTTAAGAAACCTGTGGCATCATGGCCGTCTCTCTCTGCCTGGTTGCCATGCTGTGTGGGTTTCACTGCTCTTACTCTGAGGTAGGTGATGAAATCCCAAGGTTTTCAATCCTTTGTTGTTTATCCAGTGACTGACTCTATTTGTGTCACAGTCCCCTGTGTTCATCTACCTGGCCGTACTGGTGTCTGCTAGGCCTGACTTGATGTATCTTCCTTGAGGTATGTTTGCCAACTGTCACCATACATGTGAAGTGTATTGGCACTGCAACTGACCCTTGTATTTTGTCTTTTAGTTCCTGTCTACCCGTTTGTGTTGTGGATTGTAACCTGAGTCCTAAGACGATACACTTTGTGTCCAGGTAATGGTCACTGAGGTATAATGTATATACCTGAGGTAATGGTGACGTGGCAGACCTGGCTAATGTGTGGTTTTGTATTTTAGGTCTTAATCAGCTGCTGTTTTGCCTTATTAGTGTTTTGCTTTGTTTTGATTCATTACTGTTTTAGCTTTGTTCAGTTTTACCATCACCTGAGTCCCATTTGTGTTGGGAAATTGGTTTTAGATTGAACCAACTGGCTTTAACTTTTGTACTTGGACTTTTATTGCTTCTTTTAATTGATTATCCCCCCCCCTCCCCTTAGTGGAGCATTGGCTGGCGGCGGTGGAGGCTAGGCACTCTAGTGTGGTCCCCTTCACCGGATTGTAGTGTTAAGCGCACTGGGACACCATATATTTCACCAGTTTGCAGTGATTGCCGTTTGCTGTGAGTACACGAGTGGTGGGTAAGTTGTGGCACTCCTGGAACACACCCTTATGTAGGCTGCCTCCCCACTGCTGGTCTTCGCCCACATTCCCCCTCCCTCCTTTTGTAGTTTGGTTTTTAAGTATTGGAAGTGTTATTAAAAAGAATAAATCTACTGTTATCTAAACTATTGTAATAAACCTATTGCTAAACATTTATAAACATTGATATTTTCTCTACTAACCTATTTCCTCCACAGACACTTCCAGTCATCATTATTCAATAAATTTACATTTACTTTTGGAACCACGTCTCTGTCTTGCTTTAAGGTGTTGAACTTGTGTAGCCTATGAGACTTGTATTTCATT
The DNA here is from genome assembly GCF_964638095.1 of Poromitra crassiceps. Lineage (NCBI taxonomy): Eukaryota > Metazoa > Chordata > Actinopteri > Beryciformes > Melamphaidae > Poromitra > Poromitra crassiceps. Next base: position 7,028,429 of record NC_139631.1, on the reverse strand, counting down.
TAGCCTAGGTTTTCATCTTATAGTTCCTGGGGTGAAATTCCCCAGGTGGCGTTGTCGGGTCATTTATATCTTCTGGTTTAATTACACCACCACCACCTTGCCACATCTGGCGTTAGTCGGCAGGATCCCTGTAAAAGCAGAGACGTGTGTTCTTTTTTTGTTTTTCTCTACCAGTTGGTTCATTAATGAATGTTTAGCAGTTTGTATATTTGAATGTTTATGGTATAGGCAAAACAGCAGCTGGTCCTGCACATCGGGAACTCCAAGCAACAGGCCTGTTCTAACCTCTCCTGCTCTTGTCCTCCCCTTCACCATGGCTGAGCTGGAACAGCTAAAAGACTTGGTCACTCAACTGCAAGCTGAAAACAGACTGCTGCGGGATGCAGCACCTGGTACTAGTGCTGCATCAAGTAACTCTACCCACCAGCCCCTCCCCTCTAGCGCTCCAGTAATCGAGCGACTGGTCCATGTCCCAAGAGACAGAAAATGTCCCATGTTTAGAGGTAAGACTGGGCTAAGCATTGTAGAGTGGGTGGAGGAAGTCCAATCTTGTATGCGTGCCCGCCACTTGGCTGGGGCTGATCAAGCACTGTTCATTTATGATCACTTGGAGGGTGAGGCAAGAGAGGAGATTAAGTATCGCCCTAAAGAGGAAAGGGAGGATCCAGATAAAATCCTTGCCATATTGCAGGAGTTGTATGGATGTTCTAAATCCTATGTTTCGTTGCAGGAAGAGTTCTTTTCAAGAAAGCAACAGGAGGGTGAAACCCTGCAAGAGTTCTCCCACGCTTTGATGTATTTGATGGACAGGGTTGTAACGAATGCCCCTAATGGCCTGCTAAACTCCAGTGTAGTACTGCGGGACCAGTTTGTTGAACATGTATCTGACTGTGCTCTCCGCAGGGAATTGAAGCAGTTTGCCCGACGCCATCCCACCGCCACCTTGCTTGAGGCCCGTAGTGAAGCCATTAGGTGGGAGCGGGAAGGCATGCCAGGGGGTGGCAGGGGTAGGAGCTACTCTGTCCCATCTGCTGCAGGCTTCCAGTTTGCAATGGCCGGAGGTCCTCCTTCCGGTTCAGGTAACCTAAACTCTAGGTCTGAGTTGGCAGAGTTAAAGGAAATGCTTAAGCATCAACAGGAACAGCTAAACCAACTGAGTAGTAGCCTTATCGCCCTCCAAAATGCCCCCCGCCCCCCTTTCAGGAACGGGAAGCAGTCTGTGATTTGTAGAAGGTGCCAGAAATCTGGTCACTTTGCGAGGGAGTGTAATGGTGATAGAGTCTATGCCCAAGCTCAGCCCACTTCCCATGCTGCTCCCAATCCACCTAGTGACAGATCATATTCCCAGCATCAGCAATCGGGAAACTCTCACCCCCTGAACTACTGAGCCAAAGTTCAGGCGGGGGCATAATGGGCTCTGAACCAGATTTGATGTCAGCTTGTCCACACATAACTCTGTTAATGGGAGGAATTGAAGTTCCATGTTTGATTGACACAGGGTCAATGGTGTCCACCATAACAGAAAGTTTCTTTGTGCAGAATTTTGAACCCTGGGGCGTGGAGAAGCTTCGGTCATGTCATTGGCTACGCCTTAAGGCCGCTAATGGGCTGGACATACCCTATGTTGGTTACCTTGAGCTTGATGTTGAGCTTTGTGATAAGGTAATTACCAAACGTGGCGTGTTAGTCGTTAAAGACCCCCCTGGTTACTCATCTTCCGCCCCAGGTATTCTAGGTATGAACATTATCAAAACCTGTTACAAGGAGTTATTTGTACACCATGGCTCTGCTCTTTTTGATGTACCTTCTGTGTCACAGGCCCCCAGCCAGTTCCAAGAAGCACTACAGTGGTGTCACCAGTCCCAGGTCAATGTGCCCCCTGACTGTTCAGGCCGAGTACGGGTCAAGGGAAAGAGGGTTTTCAGAGTTCCCGGTGGTACCATGAAGCTTGTGGCAGCGACCTGCTCCCAGCACCTCTCTGGTAATGATGCTTTCTTTGAGCCTCCAGGTATCGGATTACCGGCTGGTTTACTGGCTTCCCCAGCCCTGGTTCAACTTACAAAAGGTACAGTTTACATCCCTATAGTCAATGTTGGGGTCAATGATGTGGTGCTCTACCCGCGCACAGTCATAGGTACCTTGAGCCAGGCCCATGTAGTAAGTCTACCCAAAGGGGTCACAGAGGTCGAGGAACAGGTCTCAGCCACACTGTCTTCTCAAACGGTTACTAGCTCGGTGCAGGAGAGGGTTAATGCAATTGATTTGTCTTCCCTGTCAGAGCAGGATCAGTACAGTGTCAGGTCTTTGCTACAGAGGCACAGTGATGTGTTCTCGGCTCATGAGGGAGACTTGGGATGTACAAAGCTTATTTCTCATGATATACCTCTGCTCGATGAGACACCGGTACGACAAAGGTATAGACGTATTCCTCCCTCAGAGTATGATGCAGTGAAAGCCCACATCCACCAGCTTCTTGAGGCGCAGGTAATCAGGGAAAGTAGTAGCCCCTTTGCATCACCAATCGTCCTGGTTCGCAAGAAGGATGGAAGTCTTCGGTTGTGTGTCGACTATAGGCTGCTAAATGGCAAGACCCGGAAGGATGCCTTCCCCCTGCCGCGAATTGAAGAATCCCTCGATGCACTCTCTGGTGCCCGCTGGTTCTCGACTATGGACCTCGCTAGTGGGTACAACCAAGTCCCAGTCACTGAGAAGGATAAGATGAAGACTGCTTTTTGTACACCCTTTGGGCTGTTTGAATGGAACAGGATGCCTTTTGGGCTTTGCAATGCCCCCAGTACCTTCCAAAGACTAATGGAGAGGATATTTGGGGCTCAACATTGCCAGTCTTTGTTGTTGTACCTGGATGACATTGTGGTTTTTTCTTCCACCGTAGCCCAACATATGGAGCGCCTGGAGGCTGTGCTAGAGCGGCTGAAGCAGGAGAACCTCAAGGCCAAGCTGGAGAAGTGCTGCTTCTTCAAAGAGGAGGTAGGCTATTTGGGCCATGTCATCTCCCAAGAGGGTGTGGCTACTGACCCCAGAAAAATTGAGGCTGTATCCAAGTGGCAACGCCCTACCCATGTGGCGGAGTTACGCTCATTCCTCGGCTTTGCCAGCTACTACCGGCGCTTCGTAGATGGTTTTGCGAAGCTGGCAGCCCCTCTGCACCGGCTGGATGCTGAACTGCGTGGCACCAAGACCCGGAGGAAGTCTGAGCGGAGTTTGACCGCAGCATGGACCCAGGAGTGCGAGCAGGGTTTTGAAGGACTGAAGAGCAAGCTTGTGGAAGCACCAGTGCTAGCCTATGCCAACTTCTCCTTGCCATTCATCCTCGAAGTGGATGCCAGCCACAGCGGATTGGGAGCTGTCCTCTCCCAGGAGCAAGATGGTAAGATCAGGCCAATAGCCTATGCCAGCCGGGGCCTTAAGCCAGCAGAACGTAATATGAACAATTACAGTTCCATGAAATTGGAATTTTTGGCCCTTAAATGGGCCATGACAGAAAAGTTCAAAGAATACCTGTTGGGGCAGAAATGTGTAGTATACACTGACAATAACCCCCTCAGCCATCTCTCGACAGCAAAGTTGGGCGCTGTGGAACAGCGCTGGGCTTCAGAACTTGCCAACTTTGACTATGTCCTCAAGTACCGGCCCGGCAAAAGTAATGGCAATGCAGATGGCCTTTCTCGGCAGTACCTGCCCAGATTGGATGCAGCTGGTCTGGTTCCTGGCTCTCAAATTCCTGAAGCCATGCAGCAAGTCATTATCAGGCCAGCATTCGAGGTAACTCAAGATGCCATCTCTGTTTTCCCCTCGCACACTCCCCCTGATCTCTGTGTCTTACAGAAAGCAGATTCAATCATTCAGGAGTTCCTGGGGTTCTGGACCAGGAAGAAGGGTCCAGATGCAGCTGAACGGCGCCAGATGTCCAGGGACGCTCTGGGGCTGGTTAAACAGTGGGACCGAATAGTGGAGAAAGATGGTGTGCTCCATCGCAAAGTCTTTTCCCCAGATGGCGATGAGGTCCTTCAGCTGGTCCTGCCCTTGTCCCTGAAGAACCAGGTCTTACACCAGCTACACCATGAGCATGGCCACCAGGGTGTGGAACGGACGGCACATTTGGTGTGGCAGAGATGCTATTGGCCCGGTATGCACCAAGATGTTAAACGCTGGTGTCAAGAGTGCGAAAGGTGCCAAGTAGCCAAAGACACCCAGCCATCAACCCGTAAATATATGGGCCACCTTCTTGCTGCCCGCCCAAACCAAATTCTGGCTATTGACTTTACCTTGCTGGAGCCATCTAAGAACGGGATGGAGCATGTTCTGGTGATGACGGATGTTTTCTCAAAGTACACCCAGGCAGTTCCCACACATGATCAACGGGCTTCAACTGTGGCCAAGGTACTGGTAAACGAGTGGTTCTGCAAGTTTGGCGTGCCTAGCCGTATCCACTCCGACCAGGGCAGGAACTTTGAGAGCGCCCTGATCCAACAGTTATGCAGCTTGTACGGCATTGAGAAGTCCCGCACTACCCCTTACCATCCTGCTGGGAATGGCCAATGCGAAAGATTTAACCGCACCCTACACAACCTGCTGCGCACTTTACCCATAACCAAGAAAAGGGATTGGTCATCCTACCTGCCACAAGTTGTTTTTTCATACAATACCACAGCCCATCAATCTACGGGTGAGTCTCCTTTCTTTCTGATGTTTGGTCAAGATCCTCTTTTACCTGTTGATTTCCTCCTAGGACGAATCCCGGCCCCCGGAGCAGGCAGTACGCATGACTGGATTGTGGAGCACCAGACCAGACTCAGGGTTGCATTTGAGGGAGCCACCAAGCATCTGCAAGCTGCAGCAAGCCGCCGTAAAGCAAATCATGACCAAAAGGTTAAGGATGTACCCCTACCGGAAGGGCAGCTGGTGTACATCAGAGACGTAGGATTGAGGGGCCGCCACAAGATTCAGGACGTTTGGAGCTCTGTGGTGTACAGGGTCCTGAAAGCCCCGAAAGAGGGAGGATCGGTATACACCATTGCTCCAGTGGAAGATCCCAGTAAGGTGAAGCATGTCCACCGCTCTTTGCTTAAAGGCCATCCTGGAAGTACAGCCTTTGATGAAGCTGCTGAGACTTCTGCGGAAGAAGATGTGGAATCCCTTGTCGGGGAGGGCGATTCATTGGATGGGGACTGGTGTGTGGTAAGGCCTGAAATGACTCTGACTCATGTGCCTCTGAATTCTGTATGCCCACAGACTAACTCATCACTGCCAGCACAACCCCAAATGGCCCCTACCGCATCTACTACAGCATCAGGGAGCCAGCCATCAATGGGACCTCAGAGTGCGCCCCAACCCCCTTCCAATGAAGGGACCTTAAGGAGAACAACCCGTGCCAACGCAGGCCAACACACAAACTTTTACCATCTCCCTCAAACAGCAGGGAGCCGGATGATTGGGGCTACGAACTCCCAGGTTCCTGTAGCTGATGACGGAATGGCTGCCATTTTTAGGCCTTGGCAATAGGTAACAATCGTCGGGCCGACGATTCAAAAAGCAGGGGTGGATTGTAGTGAGAACACTTGTGTTCATATTGGGAGACATTCCCTCAGTCTTGAACGCACCCCTGCAGGACTTAGGTTGACTCCTCCCTAGCCCAACCCCCCTAATTAGTGACAGTATTTAAGAAACCTGTGGCATCATGGCCGTCTCTCTCTGCCTGGTTGCCATGCTGTGTGGGTTTCACTGCTCTTACTCTGAGGTAGGTGATGAAATCCCAAGGTTTTCAATCCTTTGTTGTTTATCCAGTGACTGACTCTATTTGTGTCACAGTCCCCTGTGTTCATCTACCTGGCCGTACTGGTGTCTGCTAGGCCTGACTTGATGTATCTTCCTTGAGGTATGTTTGCCAACTGTCACCATACATGTGAAGTGTATTGGCACTGCAACTGACCCTTGTATTTTGTCTTTTAGTTCCTGTCTACCCGTTTGTGTTGTGGATTGTAACCTGAGTCCTAAGACGATACACTTTGTGTCCAGGTAATGGTCACTGAGGTATAATGTATATACCTGAGGTAATGGTGACGTGGCAGACCTGGCTAATGTGTGGTTTTGTATTTTAGGTCTTAATCAGCTGCTGTTTTGCCTTATTAGTGTTTTGCTTTGTTTTGATTCATTACTGTTTTAGCTTTGTTCAGTTTTACCATCACCTGAGTCCCATTTGTGTTGGGAAATTGGTTTTAGATTGAACCAACTGGCTTTAACTTTTGTACTTGGACTTTTATTGCTTCTTTTAATTGATTATCCCCCCCCCTCCCCTTAGTGGAGCATTGGCTGGCGGCGGTGGAGGCTAGGCACTCTAGTGTGGTCCCCTTCACCGGATTGTAGTGTTAAGCGCACTGGGACACCATATATTTCACCAGTTTGCAGTGATTGCCGTTTGCTGTGAGTACACGAGTGGTGGGTAAGTTGTGGCACTCCTGGAACACACCCTTATGTAGGCTGCCTCCCCACTGCTGGTCTTCGCCCACATTCCCCCTCCCTCCTTTTGTAGTTTGGTTTTTAAGTATTGGAAGTGTTATTAAAAAGAATAAATCTACTGTTATCTAAACTATTGTAATAAACCTATTGCTAAACATTTATAAACATTGATATTTTCTCTACTAACCTATTTCCTCCACAGACACTTCCAGTCATCATTATTCAATAAATTTACATTTACTTTTGGAACCACGTCTCTGTCTTGCTTTAAGGTGTTGAACTTGTGTAGCCTATGAGACTTGTATTTCATTTAGCCTAGGTTTTCATCTTATAGTTCCTGGGGTGAAATTCCCCAGGTGGCGTTGTCGGGTCATTTATATCTTCTGGTTTAATTACACCACTACCTTGCCACATGTACAAGCGCTATGCTTGCGGAAGGAACACTGGCAACGTTACAAGCATAGTGTGTTTATTTAGCATCGGTAGCTTCAGCAAAAACATGAGCATGAATGAACGTGTGTATTTGGAAGGCTGCGCATGCGTCATCTTCTTCTTCTTCCTCCATGGATTTGATTGGCGGTTGGCAACCAGCTTAGAGGTGCATTACCGCCACCTCCCGGACTGGAGTGTGAAACGTTAGATTGACAGAAAATATACAAAGAAAATAAAAGAGAAAGGGTATCTAAATCCTATCGACTAACCCAGTTTCTTTCAAGTAGGCCTACTTTATTAACTGATTGTATATTCATCTTACTGCTTTTCCTAGTAACGTCCCTACAGTGAAGTTTAGCTTAGCTTTCTGTAATGCTGATTTCAGTAGCTATACCTTCCTCTCCTCCTCATAACTCTCACATTCCAGCAACACATGCTGAACAGTTTCCAGATTGTTACAACGTGCACAAATGCCAGTTGGGTGTTTTCCTATTATGCGTCTTACAGTGCATGTAACCTTGATATTTCCATGATATCACTATTTGTATATTCCTAGTGGGTGTAGCCTATCTGTGGTAGTGTAGTGATGAGTAAGCATATAGTAGCCTACAATTTTGTTCTTTGTTTTTTTTCAACCTGGGCCCTATTTTCCACACTGTGTGTCTAGGGATTCATCGTGACTTTATTTATTTATGTATTTATTTATTTATGTATTTATCTATCTATCTATTTATTTATGTATTTATTTATTTATTTATTTATCTATCTATTTATTTATTTTCAAATGAATCCATTACTCACCGAGGTTGCCTTGTTTACAGCTGGTGCAATGTGGTCAGTCAAACAACTACTACAGTAGTGTAACGTAACCCATAGGGGCAATTACGCATCGTCCATCGACGTTCGCTAAAACGGCTTGTTTTGCCGGCTGGCTGGCTCAAACTCTCGTTATAGTGTCTGGCAACATGGATACGACTCTATACTTAAATATTATCCGCCGGGGCTTATACTGTCGGACAGAGAAAATAGGCGTACATGACATGTAGCCTACATCCCTCCTGACGGGAGATTGTCTGTCTTGTTTGGAAAGAGCTTGTGCCTAGCACTTCTTCCTTATAAGCTACACTTCCACAGCTAATGTCTAATTCTTATCTACTGTACGTAGCCTACTACTACTACTAGAACCAGTAGGCTACTACTACTAAAAGCAGAGAGAGGGAGATGATCTACTCGCTATTGTTATAACATAGATAGCAACGATGCCTCGTGTCTGCGCATTTCCCAACTGTACCAACAAAATGACAAACTACACTACATGCAGCTTTCACAGACTACCCTACAAGGCTGATAGGAACAGGTTGAACTTATGGCTAGTTGCGTTACAAATGGATGTTAACGCCACGGTCCAGGCGCTGCGCCAAGCAGACCATCGTGTCTGCAGTGACCATTTCGATGTGGATGACTACTGCCAGTCAAAGAGGAGAATGCATCCTGCACCAAAGGCGAAGCACCTTTTCCTCAAGAAAAATGCTGTTCCGAGAGTAGTGGAGGAGGGAGCTGCTGCTGCAGACAGAGTCGAGGTAACGTAATGTTAGCATCAGCTAACGCTATTGTGAACGGTACACATGGCAAAAACAAAGCAGTTGACATTCACAATAACAACAGAATACATGATCAACAAGCTGACATTGGGGGTGTTGGGGGGGGGGGGGTGTAAAAGTGATATTTATGCTATTACACGAGATATAAGACCATGTTTTTGTGTATGTAGGTAGGAGATATCAGTGCAGTCTTTCATGGTCTATTCTAATAATGTACTAGCAGAGAGAGAGGCTGCAGGACTTGGCTTACACTGACCTCTGGTGGACAACATGGGAACTGTATCTGAAGTGCTTCGAGGTGTCGCGTTAAAATATATCCGATTAGAAAGAAATGAAAGAAAATACAACAGAAACAATAGATTATTGGATTATTACGGAAAACGTAGCGTATTATTTACGGGTACCGTAGCATTTGTATTGCATTTTCACATTCAATTGTTCTGCTCTGAAATAAGTAATATAACGTTAGGCATGTGATCGCCAAAACCACAGGAACCAGACATTCCATAGCTTTGAGCTCCTCGGAAGGTATTATTGAAGGAACGAACGAACGAACCAAGGGAAGCAAAGAAAGTTTCATGGATACAAATTGAAAACACCCTTGCTAAAGTACTGTAACGCTAGTCCACAGTGGGGGCCACCATTGATTACATTAATTCTGCTTAGGTGGTGGCGTGGTGCCCAAAACGGCTTGGGCGCAGCATCGCAATGGCAGGGGAAACCCTGGTTGTGGCACCGGGGCTAACCGTTTGTTTCACGCTGTTTACGTTTCGGGTTAGCGAGTAGCAGTCTGTTAGCACTATGTTGCTAGACAACAGCAGTTTGCGGGAAAGGCTTGCTGTCTGTCTGTCACATCAGGGAGAGTAAACAGCAGTCCTGGAAACAGTTTGCAAATGCGACCATTTGACTTGACGTTGATTTGACTTTAGCCTCTCTGCTAATGTTAGCTAACAGCTTGTGTTTTCACTGCATTTACGTTTGCAAAGCCAACTAGCATAACCCTACTTTTTAAGTTTACCAGTGTAGGTTTCAGAACTTTATTCGAGATATCTATATAATCCATCATCTATGTTATACTTGTGTTATATCCTCAGCACTCAGGCAACCAAGCATTTTAAGTTGGCAAAATATTAACGTTAGAGACATTGGACGTTGGTTTTAATAGCTGGCTCTGTTTTAGTAACATTAGTGGTTTCCATGAAAAAGGTGGTTGTTCATAAATTGATGAACAAATTGTTAAAGGGTAATTAAACCCTAAAACCCTTTTGAGTAGTGCTGGGGATTAATTCTGGTCAAAATCTCCACATTAAGGGAGGAAACTGTTCTACACACTTTATCATTTTCAAGCAGCGGCGAGACTAACATCTAGTGGTTGAAACCCACTTTCTCAGTCGAGTTTAATTAAATCTGCCCAACGGCTAATCTCGGGTCATTCTACGTCACCAAGAACCCCCTCCTCCCCCACCCCCCCTACCCCAGCCTATAAAAGCAACCGCCTGAGGAACTTGTGGAGACTACTTGGGAGTTTCATGAGAGAGAGCAGTTGAACGTAAATGTGTTTTGAGTTGTGGTTAGTGTGTGTACTATTGAATAAGTTGGTGATTTTAGACAGTTGTTGGGTTCGATTTTTCCCATTTAGTACATTAGTAGTAGGTATAGGTAAAATAATAGTAGCTAGTTTAGTTAGGTTAGCTCTTTGTGTGTTTTAGGTAGGTTATTAGTTAGTATTAGTGGTGGTAGTATTAGCAATATTCGCTGTAGTGGCCAGGATGGGTCGGAGGTGCTATTTTCCTGGCTGCAAAAACACCACTGGATTGCACATGTTCCCTACGGACCCAGCAGTTAAGCACCAATGGCTGGTTGCACTGGGCGGCCTACTGCTGGACAGCGAGCTCCCGCCTACGGCAGCACTTTGCAATTGTCATTTTTCCAGGGATTGCTTTACCAATAACATGGAGGTGGCAATGGGTTTCACTAAGAAGCTTATCCTGATGAGAAATGCCGTACCTCTTCCAGTGCTGCCCACCAGACCACCATCACACCAGCGGCTGCTCCTTCCAGCAACTCAGGTGCAGGTGAAATTGAGCACGCATAGCATACCTTGCGTCATCGTCTTCCCCCTTCCCCTCCTCTTCCTCCGCGCTCATTTCTGCCGTCCGTCGGCGGGTGCTTCCGGTCCAACGTTGTCTATCGGGAATGGAACTTGTAGCGACATCAAATTACGTTACCTGAACCTCAGCTGGACGTACTTCCTGGTTGTCCCCGCAATGTCAAAATATGTCGTTACCACAACAGGGATATTCAGCTCTTCTGCTAGGTTTATCTATACAGTGCGCTGTGCATTCAGCAGCGTTATACATCATATGTGTCCCGTTCAACAAATATTGCTACATAAAAAAAAGAAGCAAAACCCCATGATGGATACAAAGTTTCTAACGGGCGTTGTGCCTGACTTTGCATACATTTACTGCAGAACAGGTAAGAACGTTGATCCTTAATAAGTGATCATTATAAGCTAACCAAACAACACAACGTCTGTTTACAGGAAAATGTGAGTGATACTGAAGACGGTGATCCCTGTTCTTCTGATGTCCACATTAAAGAGGAAGACATCAAAAATGAGGTAGAGCAATCTGGTGCTGCCTTGGTTTCTGTTTCGGAACAACGATGTTGGCAGTTGTTGGAGAATGTTTGATTGGTGTGACCATGGGCTTGACATTTCAAACTAACCAAACAACACAATGTCTGTTCCCAGGAAAATCTGAGTGATACTGAAGATCCCCGTTCTGATGTCCAAATTAAAGAGGAATATGTCAAAGATGAGGTAGAGACCTTATCTGCTGCTGCCCTGGTTTCTGTTTCAGATCATACTGCATAAAAGATCATTTCAAACCAAGCTAACAACACAATGTCTCGTTGCAGGGAAGTGTGAGCGTTCCTACATCCTGTCAGACGGAAGCCACCAGCACTGTACAAATAAAGGAGGAAGACATCTACATTGAGGTAGAGACTCTGTCTGCTGCTGGTGTACCACACTCTACTACAGTATACATAGTATAGAAGCTTTGCAGTTCCATCACAAATCTCCGAGCATAGTGTGCAAATAAAGTAATGAATATTACAATAACCAACGTTAGGCTGTGCTGTTTTATATGTGAATAGGTCGGCTGGGTATTATTTTTTTATTTAACCAGATAAAAAATAATTGAGATAGAAAAAATCTCTTTTACAATGCTGACCTGGCCAAGAAGGCGTAAAAATAAATCACACATCAGGGCATGACAAAGACAATACTTAGTTACAACATGGTAAACAATGAAAACAGAATTATTAAAAAAAACATGCACAAAAGCACATTACAGAAGACAGTTGCACATTTCGACAGGAGCAGGTAATGGCGAGGACCTCTGTGATCTTATGTTTGAAACTAGCCAAAGAAATAGGAGGACGCAGTTTAAGTGGAACTTGCGGTCATTCCAGGACCCAAATAAGAGAGACTCCTTTTTCCAGCCTCAGTCCTCACACTTGCCACCTGAAAAGGAAGCCATCTGCTGGATCTGAGGCTGGAGGAGTTGCGTACCTCCGTAAACTTGGAGCAGATGTAGCGGGCCAACTTGCCTAAGATGGCTTTATACCTTTACATGAAAAGGCAAGTGAGGACCAACCAATCAGGGCATATGAAATACAATGGTGAGTCCTACAAGCTGAGTTAGATCTCTCAGAGCAGCATGATAAAGTGGGTCACGTTTGGCCAGGGCAGTGGGGCGAGCAAATCTATAAACGGTATCACCGTAATCGAGCTGAGACAAGAAAACACTTGAGCTGTTTACGAGAAGATGGAGCGAAACATGATTTAATAAGTCTATAAAAGAAACCAAGTGTACATTTGACCTCAGTTAGCGTTTCAATGTGATATTTGGAGTTAGCATTTTTATCCAGCCAGGATACCGTTTCTGGCGTTTCTCTCTGACCCCTGGCTCTGTGTGTGTTCTCTTTTTGTTTCTGCAGGGTATGTTGACTACTGAAGTGCAATATGAAGCAGGTGATGGGCTGAGATATGTGTTCCATCCCACAGCTGAGAAAACCAGACTGCTGGAGGACAGAAAGACAGAGAGAGATGAGTGAAGAGAAGGAACCAGCACACAGGGTGGGAGGGGGGAAGTCCTCCTGTAGAGTCTGACATATTCCACACACACAAAAACATCTTTTTCTCCACTGCCCAACCTCTATCAACTGAAACACCAAATTCACCTCCGTAAGCCCACAGTCATTTTTCACCATTTACACTTATAGCCAGCTAGTTTGCTGACAGAAAACGGACCGTTTTTTATTGTGCGTCTTCTTGGTATTTTGCGACAAGTGAAGTTGGGAAACACCTTGTTGTTGTGTGAAAGCCCCTCTCATAGTGTGTGTAGTGTGTTGTGACACACATCCTGATATCGCCGTGTTGGTGTCGTTCCTGGACCAAGATTTCTTCCTAGTATGGGCCGGGAAAACCCCGCCCCCAACTCATTTGATTGGTCGCCGCAATAGCTTCTTCCTGAAAACGTGCGACAAGTAAAAAAACATGTGTTATCTAACGATGACCAGACCCAAACCCTAACCCTAACCACATTGTTGTACTTGCCTAAACCTATTTTTTTTAAATAAAAATGTGTGTGGTTCGACCAGGAGTCGAACCCCAGCTCTTGGATTGGAAGGCGCGCACCTTATCTATTTAGCCATAGGACCGAGCTTGCCGACAGCTGCACTTTCTTCACACCCTAACCCTAATCTTAACCACATTTTTTCCCTTGCTGCACGTTGTAAGGAAGAAGCAATTGTGGCGACCAATCAAATGAGTTCGGGGGTGGGGTTTCCCCAGCCCATACTAGGAAGAAATGTTGGTCCAGGAGCAACTGTTATTTGGTGAAATCAGATCGTGCGCTTCACCCCACTCCCCTCCCGTGCTCCCCTAAGCAACTCCACCCTGCCGGGAGTGGGTGGTGGGTGGTGGACCAGCTTTTACCGGTGGTGGGGTTGGCTCAGGAGGTTTATGCTATGGTCAGTTGTTTCTCCTTAACCATGCTTCTCATACTCTCTCACACCACTTTTACACAGAGATGCCACAATATCGCCATTAGGAAGGCCCACAAATAAGCCAGCATTGCCTTTTTTACACAGAAAGTCTAAGACTAAGTGCTTTTAGACAGCAAGACGGCTTCCCGCATGGAAAAGAGGCATGGCGTTCCCTCGTTGCCATAGAGATGTTACCAGCTGTACCTACCTAAAACACAGTCGTAGATATACGTAGGCCTAGTATTGAAACATTGTTGATGGTTTTGAGGAGAGACTGAAAGGACAGAAGGAATATCCTCACCTGTCGCCCACGACTCGTCACAGGGATTTCTCAGACATGCAGTGAAAAACTGCTGTGGAGGTTTGGGGAGAAAACAGCAAGAGGTCTTCTGACAAGTCAAGGAGGCGGTGCTAAGGTGCAGGTGTGGAGGCGGTGCTAGGGTGCAGGTGTGGAGGCGGTGCTAGGGTGCAGGTGTGGAGGCGGTGCTAGGGTGCAGGTGTGGTAAAATTACTATTCTAACATAATAAAGACCAATACACTGACCCAGAATCACACCTTTCAGACGTCTAGCCTCACACAGGAAGTCCTAGATTAGAGCAACTTACTGCAGATAGTGGCCTCTAGGTCTTTTTTCTTTTTTCAATATTTTCTTTTTCAATTTTCAGAGCAAAAGTGAAACAAACCACACCAAAAACAAAAAAACCAACACATACCGACATTACAACACAGTGCTACCAGACGTGTAAGGTGCTTAGGTGCTTGTAAAATAATAATAATAATAAATTATTCTAACTTCCGAAGTGAGTTCGCCCTCATGTACCTGAGTCTCTCCATGTGCACGACCGAAACCATGTCCGTCAGCCACAACTGAAAAGATGGTGGAGAGTGGGACTTCCACTCCTTTAGAATGAGTCTCTTGGCGACAGTCATCCCCTGCGTCAGAGATTGCTGCACAGCCGTAGGGAGGAGTAGAGAAGATTCAGAACAGCCGAAGATGGCAAGTTCAGTGGCCTCTAGGTCTTGAGGGAGGTATTACAACAACTCTAAATTCTCTCCACACAGGCCAGATCTTCTCTTTGCCTACAGTCCCTGTTTTTTGTGTTGCGATCATCAGGCCCCATCCAGACTGCAGCCATGGTGAAATTGGCCAACCCAATGTACACCCAATGGATTCTGGAGGCCATCAAGAAGGTGAAGAATCAGAAGAAGCGTCGGTCAGCGGAACGTATCTGCAATGCTGTGTCTGCATCCCATGGCCTGGACGGCAAGACGGTCCTGGAGCAGTTGAAGCTCAGCGTCAAGGATGGTACCATCGTTAAGGTCTCCACCAAGGACCCTGACGACCCCGCGTGGCTGGCCCTGCCCACGCCCTGCGGTAGTGGCAGCTCTGGAGGAGGAGGTGGAAGCGGTGGTGGTGGCTCCCACGCCCGTTCCCACTCGGGGAAGCAGCCGAGACATGAGAAAGACATGGTAATGTCTTAACATACAACACGCATGCAATAACGTGCACATATACAACAAACACACATGGCCAAAATGTTTAATTCAGTCCCTCCAGGAAATTCAACCAATCTCCGCAATATTTGCGGGGCTTGCAATCGTTATTATCATGATTATCTTGATTTCAACAATATTGCCCAAACCCAACTGAAAGTTGCTTTTGTTGTCTGAACCCAACCGTTATTTTACTTGCCTAAACCCAACCAGATATGGTCTCAGATGTTGGATATGGTAATATGATGATATGATATGAGACTAGATATGGTCGATATGGTAATATGGTGCCATAAGGCTGTATTGATCGGCTAGTAAGTTGAATGCTTCTATATTGTCTATCATTGTCTTCCATGGTAAAGGGGCGCTGTGTCGTCACATGAAGTGTGTTTTGCCACTTTACACGGCGACAGTAAGGGCGGCGTTATCAGACCTATAGCCTGACTAACATGCCCCATAAAAAAAAAAAGATAACAAAAAAGAATAATCGGATTTTATTCATATTTATTGAAATTATATTCAAATCAAAATTCATTCCAACAGCCCTAGCTTGAACCCACAACCTCAATACTGCTGGGCAGCGATCAAACTCTCTGAGCCACTGGGTCAGAGGGGGTTGTGAAGGGTTGCTGAGGAGAGAAGGTCAAGTTAATGAACATATGTGACACATTATGTAGAGAAGCATTGGCATTGTCCCATTTCATTCTTTAAAATGTCCATAATTTGAGTTTTAAAATCAGATATGTTCATGAAGTCCTGCAGTTTCAGGGTTAAATAATACATGCTCATTTTCTTTGCTCCCCCTGTCTCGCTCCCTCTTGCCCTCCTGCCGTCACCGCCTGACTCTGATGGAGAAGCCTCTGGAGATCGAGCTGAAGGACTCGGAGAAGAAGCGGCAGTTGGAGCGACCGGCCACGTCCAAAGAACTGAAGAGGGTGGGCCTGGAGCTGGGCCTGGTGGTCAAACCCAAGAAGCGGAAGCTCAAACCCGTGGACAAGTGCGGCGAGGCGAAGCGGCTTATTAAACACATGCGGGAGATGAAGCAGCAGGAGAAAAGGCTGGCCAAGGAGGAGAAAACGAGGAAGAGGAAGGAGAAGGCAGCAACAGAGTTAGAGAAGAGGAAGATGATGATGAGAAGATGGAAGAAGAATGTGGATCTCCCCTCCAAGGATGACTGGTCCGGGGCCGAGGACTGCAATGACGAGAACACTGTGTGTCCAGCCAAGAACTGTCAGAGACCAAGCAAGGACAAGGTGAGGACTTGGATGTAGGCCTCCACTATAGTCTACTACTCTATATCAACAAAAAATTATATTAATTGCAATATGTGAGTACTGCAGTTTTGATTTTGCAATTTTGATATCAAGCACTTTAGACGTAAAAATGTGACTTGTTTATGTGTTCTGCCCATCTGCCTAAATTTCACAGCAAGAAAGTAAACAATCACCTTATTAACAGATCATCAAATAAGCTAACATCTGTTTCAAGGAAAATGTGAGTGATACTGAAGGTCCTTGTCCTGGTGTCCAAAGTAAGGAGCAAGACGTCAACGATGAGGTAGAGACCTTATCTTCTGCCCTGGTTTCTGTTTCACTTCATACTCAATGAGGATCATTTCAAACTAACCAAACAACACAATGTCTCGTTGCAGGGAAGTGTGAGCGATCCTACATCAAGTCAGACAGAAGCCACCAGTCTACTGTACCACCCTGTACAAATAAAGGAGGAGGACGTCTACAACGAGGTAGAGACTCTGTCTGCTGCTGGTGGACCTCACTCGACTACAGTGAAACTGTAGTATCGCTTGTTTGCTACCACGTGATTCCGATGACGTCAAAAATCAAGTTGGAGGGCATGAAGTCAAAAGCAGAAAGGACGAGATGGAGGAAAGCCCGTACTGTGCTAGTATAGACCAGTGGTTCTGAAAGTGAGGTCCAGGGACCCCCAGGGTTCCTTGAGGGTGTTCCAGGGGGTCCCCAGCAAAAATGAGAAAACTTTATTTTCATTTTTCACCATTTTCTGACATTTTATAGAAAGACCAAACAACTAATCGATTAATTGAGAGAATGAAAATAATCGTTAGTTGCAGCCCTAGATCATACTTGATATAGCCTTACAATGTGTCAATCACAATGTCTGTTTTCAGGAACATGTGAGTGATCCTACACAAAATCATCCTGAGGATCTCTGCTCCGCTCACCCAATTAAGGATGAAGACAACTGTAGCGAGGTAGAGACCTTCTCTGTTGCTATGGTTTCTGTTCCAGTGAAATAGAGGTTTCCAGACAAAGTATTCCTCAAGATGAGCTACCTTTTAACAATGATAATAGAAGAGATTATACACATTGGAGGATAATTTCACACTAACAACAACACAATGTCTGGTTCCAGGGAAGTGTGAGAGATCCTCCATCAAATCACTCTCAAGACACATATCCCACTCTTCAAGACTTCTGGAGTCTGTCTGTTGATGGTGTGCCAGACTCAACTACAGTGAAGCCAGAGGTAAACAGACTGAAGTGTTGCTCAAACTCTGCTACCTCCAAGACTGATGATATATTGAGAGATTGTACTTGATATAGCCTCACAATGAATGTTTCAATCACCATGTATGTTTCCAGGAAAATGTGAGTGATCCTACACAAAATCATCCTGACGATCTCTGTTCCGGTGACCAAGTTAAGGATGAAGACAACTATAGCGAGGTAGAGACCTTCTCTGTTGCTATGGTTTCTGTTCCAGTGAAATAGAGGTTTCCAGACCAAGTTTTCTTCAAGATGAGCTACCTTTTAACGATGATAATATATGAAAAGATTATACACATTGGAGGATAATTTCACACTAACAACAACACAATGTCTGGTTTCAGGGAAGTGTGAGAGATCCTCCATCACATCACACTCAAGACACATATCCCACTCTTCAAGACTTCTGGTCCCTGTCTGTTGATGGTGTACCAGACTCAACTACAGTGAAGCCAGAGGTAAACAGACTGAAGTGTTGCTCAAACTCTGCTACCTCCAAGATGTATATTACGGTATATTGAATACTCATTTATTTATTAGATACAATTTTATTTATTTTTTCTCCTCCCATTTTCTCCCAAATTGTACTTGACCAATTCCCCCTGCTGGGTCCCAATTCCAAGTCCAATTCCAATTCCCCGGGTCGTTGCTCCACCCACTCTGCCGATCCGGGGAGAGCCATAGACTATGCATGTGCAGTCGCCAGCTGCTTCTTTTCACTGGCAGGATGTAGCGGATGAGACGAGCACGCTATACCCCCCAGTTCCCCTCCCCCTGGAAAGGTGCCCTGACCGCCCAGAGGAGGCACTAGTGCAGCGAGCAGGACTCAGCCCATTGCCTTCCCACCCGCAGAGCAGACATGACCAAAAAAAGCAAAATCTGACAAATTGCTGAAAAACCGCTTCTCTTCATTGTATATGGATCATATCCTATATGTTTTGCAATCTTCTGGTGATACCTGTGGCATCCAACCCTCTTGCATACTCGCTTTCCTCCATTCTCCATAGTAGCTCTGGGAGAGCTGCCCCCCAGTTTCATCATCAACATCATCTGAATCACGACGTGGTTGCAAACAAGCTATTATACTGTATCTGTAGGAACATCTGACCAAGCCGGAAGTAGCGCTGCCGGGAATTGAAACCGGGTCTCTGCGGTGGTAAACGATTGCTTTCACCTCTACGCTACCCAGACGTCCAATAGAGACTGATTTCAAACTAACCAAACAAAATTATGTCTGATTCCAGGGAAATATGATTGCACCAACACCATATCACACTCAAGACGCCTGTTCAACGTTAGAAGCTTTGGACGAGATGCAACAGAGAAGTGATGTCGAATTCATGGCAATGGGTCCAGTTTATGAGTGAGTAATTTATTTTATTTTATGAGTATTTCCAACTTCATAGAGCTTAATCATTACATTTCAGAATCCTGACTTGTTTTCTTCTTTCTGTGTCTGCTCTCTCCCTCTCGTTCTCTCACAGCCAGAAATCTGATCATGGCATCATCCACTGTCTGCTATGTGAAAAACCTCAGGAGGTGCTGACATCTCACCTAGCCAGGGTCTGTATGAAGAACAGCACACCTGAAGAGAGGCAGGCAGAGTTGCAGAGGGCCAAGGAGTCTGTGAAAGAATGGACCCGTGAAGCCAGAAACTGGGACTACAATGAGATGTGTAAGCGGTACCCCCACAAGCCGACCAGGCTGGCTCTTCTAGAAGATCTGCTCAGAAGAAAGTTTTTTGTGGCCAATCTCCCCAACTCGACAGCCCTGGAACCCAGCGATGAGCCGTCATCCAGTGCCCCTGCCCCTGAGCAAGTCCTTCCCCTGGTCAATGGCACAGCTGAAGAAGCCGGTGACAGCATTGAAGAGCCCAGCTCCAACTCCAGTGACGATGCTGGTTCAAGTGACCCAACATGTCATGAGTAAGTTCATCACCCTCACACTCACACACATCAGTTCAATCAGTGATCTTTGGCTGTGAACAAACTAAAGTTCCTTGGAGCTAATTGTCTGTGTTTTTTTCAGAGATAAAGCCGAAAGCCACACAACTGTGAGGGTCAACAACATGCAGAACATGGGAGTCTATGAGAAGGTCCCAGCTGAAGCTGCAATACTGACTGGGTTCAAGGACTACTTGATTAATAGCCTCAAAGTCCCAAAAATCAAACAGGAGGTAAGATATAACCATGTGTCTCTTCCACTATAGCAGGGGCACTCAATTAAAATTCAAAGAGGTCCAGTTAGAGAAAATTTCCTCAAGCAAAGGTCCGGAACATTGTAACGTAGCTTACGCTATGATTCAGTGCCATTGAACTCAATGATTGAAGTAGCCTAATGGTACAATGTCTGTATGTAGTCAACAACTGACTGTTAAATCAAAATAAACATCAACAATGCTTATTTACAGTTTTCATATTTAACTGGATTAATTATACATAACTAGCCTACTATAATAAATAAATTCTCTTTTCTCATTTCAAGTAAAATGATGCATTTAAAAATAACATACAACAGAGTGCTTTGGAAAAATGTGCATCTTAAAATGAAGTGCTTAAATTTAAGAGAAATAAGTTTCCCCTTTTCTTCACTCCATTTCACATTTAACACTCTCAGCCAACAAACAACCTTTTCTCTTGAGAGAAGTGAGCTCCCTATCTATCTATCTATCTGTCTATCTGTCTGTCTGTCTGTCTGTCTGTCTGTCGATCAACCTCGCATGCTGTTGCGTTGGGCAGTGAGTGTGCCCTGGTGTGTGTATGTGTGTTTGCTCATGTGTGGCGCTTCCATAGACCGGTCAGGATCGCACCGCACTTCACACGAGACATACTGGTTTTAATCTGCCCGTAAGAACAATGAATGGACATGTAAGAGTGGTTTCTTTTGAGCACACCATGTGAAATTACTATCTCAGTATCTCTCGCCTCGCGTCGCCTCCCCTCCGTCCGTGTGTCTCGCAGCACCACTCGAAGCAACAGAGAGAAACGATTCGCTTATTTGATTGGCCGAGTAGCATCACGTGTGATGATTTACAGCGCGTGCATTGGTCTGTGAGCTTCCTGGCAGATAAACCAGTAGTACCGTAAATACTATAAAAGCATGTGCTGGTTAAAATAGAAACGCTCCGTGAAAATGTAAGTTATCAATGATTTGTAGGTTATAGGGCTCAGTCCGGATAGGACGGTGTCTCGGTCCGGATGCGGACCGGAGTCCGGACTTTGAGGATCGCCGCACTATAGTATAGCAGGACAGAATGTAGTAGAACACCCTCCATAATGCAAAACAAAATCAGAGGAGTGGTTTCACTCTGATTTTTACACATTTTAAACTTGAAAAGTTCAAGTCAAAATCGAGCATGGCGATAGTTCAGGCAGGACTCAAGGACGGAGACATTTGGTTTTGTTTGTGGGGTTTCGCGCTCCCCGCAGTATCTCTCACTTGCTGCTTAGTTATTCACACTCTTCTTTATCATTCACAGAACCACAATGCCAGAGCTGCAACACACCAAAGCAATGCGGCAGACTCCAGACCTCCCAGCAGGTCACCTGTGGAAGAGGGGATCCTTGAAGAGCATCTGAAGGACATGGCCAAGCGGCAGGAGAAGATGGATGAAAGGCAGGAGGAGGTGGAAGAAAGGTCACGGACAATGCCGCAGCTAGACCGATTCGATCACATCGTCCTTGGACTAGCGGACAAGATTCGCCGGCTGCCACCGAAAAAGCAGAACCTTGCAGAGTTCGAGCTCCACAAGGTGCTGCTTTCTTTTTTGGAATAGTTTTTTTTCTTTTAGTTTTTCATTGTGTTTGATGCAGTCCACATAGCTGCAGTCCAAGGACGACTGTGCAATTTCCCCCTTTTCTTCTTTTTGATGCGTCCTACGACACTTTTTTGCACATTCTCAAATTATTTTTTGTTGATTTCTTTTGTATAGTCTGTTGACTTTTTTTTTTTTAAATAAAAAGCATTTGCACATTGTTCTTTTGTTTTTATCAATCTGTTGTATTTTGACTTTTTCTACTTTTTACTACCGCTGCCTACCTCTTTGTAATAAATTATAATAATGTAATAAAAATAATTATAATGTGACCAAAATCAAATGTGCACATTTATTTTATCAGGGTTCGTACAAAGTCTTTAAACTCAATAGCAGTGTTCATCACCAAATCAGCAAATACATTTACGACTAGCTAGAAATATGAATGAACATAATGAGAAACACAAACTAGATAGAATTCACAATTTGATGACAAGGCTACATTAACAGAACCCGTACTAATGTTATCCATCTCAATCGATTTTTATCGATTGACCATTCACCAAAATGTTGCTGAACTTTGGAACATTATCTCTACCCACTTCCCCACAAGCTAACATGACATACCATTCACCACACTTGTATATAGTAGCTACTGTACATTTTTGCTAATGCCTAAATGTACCCTTCTTTATGGCTGACTTGTGCATAGGGCCTACCGTTCTTCCTTTTTCTCTGTATGTGAGATCTTTGAGAGCAAAGCAAACCAGAGTCCAATTCCTTGTATGTGTACATACGGCCAATAAAGCTGGTTCTGATTCTGATATAATGAAGGAAAGGTACAGTAAGTTTGCAACAAAGGGTGAGAGAGGCTTGGTGAGGATGGGATTTGGAAGGGACACTAGAACAAAAGGAGATAAGGTATATGGATTACACAGAGATGGGTAATGGACTTCTTAAAATACACAGGTTTGTTTAATTGAATTTAGCATTTTATTCATTTGATTTTATATTTCCTAAACGAATGTAAACTTGATCCTGTTCTACATACTCCGGTGCAGTAGGTGGCGGTATTCACCTTAAAAAGAATTGGATTGCAATCCGCCATAAAATGCAAGGAGGAAGAAGAAGAAGACTGGAGCAGTGATTTAACTATACCAGTGTGAGGCAGCAATGCACCAACCCGTGCCTAGTCTGCCGGAAATCAAAAGAAGAAGAAGACCGGAGGAGCAAAAGGAGAGAAGGACTGCGGTGATAAACAAATACACGCATTGGAGAGAGACGCTGGCGTCTGGAGGTCTGATGAACCAGTGCTTCGACAGCGTCAACCGACTTAAATTTGAAAGTTGAAGACGGATTAAAAAGCCAGGGGGTTCTCTTAAAACTCGGGCATTTGGTCCCATCTTCCCTCGGACTCGGCTTATGTGACACTAGCCCCGTCCTCCACCACAGCCAGGCGAACATGACGGAGCTGAGGAAGCGAGGTGGCGGCGCAGACCCTGCTGACAGCACCGACAACATCAGCGACAGGGTAAATAAATGCCACCTCAATGTGTCCCAAAACATCACCAATACCTCCGAAGCTTCGTCCTCCACACAACACGTTTAGCCAGGCTTTGTTAGCTCGCTGGCGAACGAGCTAGCGTGAGCTCGGTTGACAGGTTAGCTAACGAGCTACTTAACGTTAGCTCGCTCGGGTTAGCCTGCTGAAACATTCACAGACGCCCAGTATTTCGAAATAACGAGTTGTTTTTGGTGTGGCGTTTTAATGTCAACACCATGGTTGCGCATAACCTGCCATGTTGTGACGTTAACTCCATAGCGTTAGTTAGCTAGTTGTGCAGCCATCGATGTCACGCTCTTGCTAGTTCAATCAAAGCCGCTGTTGTCCTGTAATGATAGCTGTGAATCTGCTCAGCTTGGCAGCGCTTTGGAAAGTTTAATTAAAGCGTGCGAGAACAAAACAAACAAACACGCATCATGGTGTGGAAAGCTTTTCAGCTCCTAATGTGAGATATAAGCAGTGATCATCAAGGACCATACACACATTAGAGCCATGGATGGAGCCTAATTTGATGAAATTTTGTCTTTCAGACGCAAATCTGAGAATATCTTTTCTTGTTTTAAGACATGGATTTGTCCATAACTCCATGACTATCTGTATTGTAGGTAGACAGATAATGAAACTATGATAAAAAAAAATACTCATACTTATACATTATTTAAACTGTGCCTTGTTATAACTGCCTTGTAAATGAAATACTGCTGAATTCATGAATTTGCCAGGTGTCTTCCTGGTACCTCCTCAGGGACCTCTGGTGGACCACGGACCTCACGTTCAGAACCACTGAGATATAGTAAAGTACAGTTGCGTACAAATCCGTTGAATCAGCACATGCTCCATTTATTTGACCCAGTGAACCATGCACCGTGATGTTTGTCAACATCAGTTATTCCCTTGTAAATACCACACCATGTTCACCAAGTACTTTCCAGTAGCTGTGTGTTGCATTGATTCAGTGATGACTGACATACTTTTCCTGAGAGTCACGGGGTCAATGACAGATGAGATAAGGCTTTATCAGGAGAGACAAACTAAGACCAGAATTATCAGGAGAGACAAACTAAGACCAGAATAGCCTAAATGGATTTCAAATACACATTGTCACGTCCTCAGGAATGTCTTCTGCGTAGCCTATTCATATTTGCTTTATAGCTTTTAAGGTGGAAATGAATTCATGTTTTAACAAGATTTCTTACCACTTCTTTAGAGCATTTAAGAAATACTGAGGATTTCAAGATTGCTTTGAGTTTGTTAAGATGTGTAAGCATGACGACTTACAAGACTTATATATGTGACGTATATGTGGACATCTCTGTGGATTATTGGCCAGTTATTTTGAAATAATTTGTCCTTGAAAAGTCCTTGAAATCTATCATTACAAAAAAGTGCCAATGCTGTTGATGAATTGCAATTTTGCACTATTTCATGTATGTCCTTGTCCAGACAGTTGCAACACCTGACATTTTTGGGACTTTGGAACACCAAAACATAAAAAAAAAGTGCACGTTTATTTTTGCACTGATTTATTCTCCACTTTCTATTGCATTGCACTTTTCCATCTCCATCTTTTGAAATGTGAACAGTGCTTTTGCAGCAGCTGCTGTAGTTTCCATTCCCTGTTCCCCAGAGTCATGAAGCCAAGTGCTCTCTCTCACAGTGGGACAGTTTCAGAGGTTAATTGGCGTTAACCCCACCCTACCGCTCCATTAACCCCACCCCAGTACCACTCCAAGGAATCCTACAACCAGCCCCTGTGTTATGCAATATGCATGCAGGCTCTTTTGAGCAATCCCACCCCACCCGCTGGTGAACTGGCCTTGCAGAGAGAGGAGCTGGTGAACTGGCCTTGCAGAGAGAGGAGCTGTTGATGAACTGGCCTTGCAGAGAGAGGAGCTGCTGAACTGGCCTTGCAGAGAGAGGAGCTGATGAACTGGCCTTCCAGAGAGAGGAGCTGGTGAACTGGCCTTGCAGAGAGAGGAGCTGATGAACTGGCCTTGCAGAGAGAGGAGCTGATGAACTGGCCTTGAAGAGAGAGGAGCTGGTGAACTGGCCTTGAAGAGAGAGGAGCTGGTGAACTGGCCTTGCAGAGAGAGGAGCTGATGAACTGGCCTTGCAGAGAGAGGAGCTGATGAACTGGCCTTGCAGAGAGAGGAGCTGGTGAACTGGCCTTGCAGAGAGAGGAGCTGGTGAACTGGCCTTGCAGAGAGAGGAGCTGATGAACTGGCCTTGCAGAGAGAGGAGCTGATGATGAACTGGCCTTGCAGAGAGAGGAGCTGGTGAACTGGCCTTGCAGAGAGAGGAGCTGGTGAACTGGCCTTGCAGAGAGAGGAGCTGATGATGAACTGGCCTTGCAGAGAGAGGAGCTGGTGAACTGGCCTTGCAGAGAGAGGAGCTGGTGAACTGGCCTGGCAGAGAGAGGAGCTGGTGAACTGACCTGGCAGAGAGAGGAGCTGGTGAACTGGCCTTGCAGAGAGAGGAGCTGGTGAACTGGCCTGGCAGAGAGAGGAGCTGGTGAACTGGCCTTGCAGAGAGAGTAGCTGGTGATGAACTGGCCTTGCAGAGAGAGGAGCTGGTGATGAACTGGCCTTGCAGAGCGAGGAGCTGGTGATGAACTGGGCTTGCAGAGAGAGGAGCTGATGAACTGGCCTTGCAGAGAGAGGAGCTGATGATGAACTGGCCTTGCAGAGAGAGGAGCTGCTGAACTGGCCTTGCAGAGAGAGGAGCTGCTGAACTGGCCTTGCAGAGAGAGGGGCTGATGAACTGGCCTTGCAGAGAGAGGAGCTGATGAACTGGCCTTGCAGAGAGAGGGGCTGATGAACTGGCCTTGCAGAGAGAGGGGCTGATGAACTGGACTTGCAGAGAGAGGAGCTGGTGAACTGGCCTTGCAGAGAGAGGAGCTGATGAACTGGCCTTGCAGAGAGAGGAGCTGGTGAACTGGCCTTGCAGAGAGAGGAGCTTGCTGCAGAACATCTTTGAAATTGTGCCAGCAGTTCAGAGTGGCCCAGAAACAGCGCCTGCCTGCTTGTACCCCACAGTCAAACGATGTGCTGCTGTAACTGCTTTACAGCTCAATGTAAAGCAGCATGCTCAGTGCTCACTCCTTTAGTCGTGTCGTTGCAACAACAGACATTTCTGTGCTACTTTGAGGCAGTTCCAAAAGAGTGAATTCAGTAGTAATGTTTTTTTTATACATTGAATCTCTCCTCTCTCTTATGGGGCCGCGCAACCACAATACACCAAGCATGTTTTTGCGGTTTCGGTAGCAAGTGGGTTTTTATGGGGTGGGGTTGCTGGCCCCACGCCCATTACCCCTAACACGCATGTCTTTGATGGTGGGCGATACCCGGAGGAAACCCACACAAACATGTGGAGAACATGCAAACTCCTCACAGAAAGGACCTGGGATGGACCGGGGTTCGAACGCACAACCTCCTTGCTGTGATGTAAACAATGTAATGCTTTTAGCAAATGTTTTCTGCGAGCTGAAATTAAAGTGCTCATTACTGTGGTGTTTCTGCACTGCACTTCCCAGAGATCACCTGTCAATCAAACAGGGTGGGTGGGGCTGTGACTTGGTTTTTCTTTTGATGCGGTATAAGTTTCTGTAGGTGGCGCTCTTTTCTCTCTCTGCTCAAGCTAAGTAACTAGCCAGTTCTTCTTCTGTTTATTACAAACAAAACTGCTGTCACTGCTGCTGGCATTGATACAGTCGGTCACGTTACTTCCGGTAATGCGTGTGCGTGTGTGTGTGTGTGGCCGTGGGGGAAAATGGGAGGATTTCCCCCACGCTGACCCATTGACCACGCCATGTCTATGACGAGACACCGCCTGGATGTATCGTAAAAGGCATCATCACCTCCCCTGGGCTGGAAGATTTTTCCCGTGGTTGAGCTTAATCAATAACAGTGGGCTTACTAATATATAACCTGATGACCTCCTTGTAGAATGAATGGACTCTAGTGGTGGTTTGAGATAATGAGAGCACAAGTGTAATGATTCATTATGAGGCACATAGGTAGGCTACTAGGTAGGTAGGCTACTAGGTAGGTATGCTACTAGGTAGGTATTAGGGGTGGGGGAAAAAATCGATACACCACAGTATCGCGATATTTTGCCTGACGATATTGTATCGATATTTGGACGCCAAGTATCGATATTGCAAGAAAAAAAAAAAAAAAAAGTTCCAAGGCCAGCACTAAACAAATGGTAGCATATTTTCATTTTGTTTTAAAAGTAACAGTTTTGTCATAACAGTCATTTACAAATTCCCCAGTTACTGAATGGGCTGGGCTGCACAAGATGTTTTGTGTAAGTGAAGTGAAGTTGCAAAAACTACATAAGTACAGTAGTCCACACACACATCCAGTTAAGGTGGACTGTAAGTAGACTGTAACAAACAGTTCAGTTTGTCAGGTGCATGCAACTATGACATGACTTTATGAAAGTTGTTGGTCTGTCTACTTGACAATGTTGCTGCAATAAAATGGTTGAAGTCAGATGGACAGACTGAATTTTTTTTCTTATATAAACCAGATGTTGACAAAGTTTTCCTTTGGGGACATCATTTGCAGTTGAAAAAGTAAGAAATCGCAATATATCGAGATATCGCAATATTCAATATATCGCAATATCGATATATCGCAATATCGAAAATATCGCAGTATCGCAATACTATCGTATCGCAATACTATCGTATCGCAATACTATCGTATCGTGACTCAAGTATCGTTTCAGTATCGTATCGTGGGCATCTGGTGATTCCCACCCCTAGTAGGTATGCGGCTTCTTTCTGTGCACTTGACTTCACTTGGTCAGGCCAGTAGTTTTTCCATAGTCCTGCTGACAGACAAACAAAGGGAGCTGAAAACATCACCTCGTTGGCAGAGCTAACACACTGTACAGTACACACAACTGCAGGCCAAGTTGTGAGCACACTGCCAGCCAGGGTTAGCGGTTCAATTCCCACTGCTGCTACCCATGCTAAAATTGTAGTCACTCGTGGAACCGTAATACATCCACCGTGTGTGTGTGTGTGTGTGTGTGTGTGTGTGTGTGTGTGTGTGTGTGTGTGTGTGTGTGTGTGTGTGTGTGTGTGTGTGTGTGTGTGTGTGTGTGTGTGTGTGTGTGTGTGTGTGTGTGCCGTTTAGTCATTCTGGCACAGTGCTCCACTTGATGTCTCACTAGTGTCCCTACTTGTCTGTCCTCACCCCCTTCAGAGTCCATTTTTAGCTAGCTGTCACCCACAGCTGTCCTACAGTACGTACATTCACCACACACACGTCTTCTTGAGGAATACACATGTTAGTTGTCGAGTCACACAAACATGACTAGACAAATACATGTGTTGATGTTTTGGAGGGGAAACCCATCTGAATTCAGCTAACCCACATTTTTATTTGCAAAGAGTTAGATGACCGACATTCCTAAACCAACCTACATTATTAAGGCAGCCCAATCAATTCAGTGTAAGAAGTATCCAACTGAGGTTAGTTCAGTTGAGGAAGTTATGAGGATAGTGTATTTCGAAGCCATCAGGACGCACAGGTACATCCACTCTTATTAAACCCACACGCGCTGTGAGCATTATCTCCAAGGTCAATATTTACTCTCATTAATTAGTCAGCCACATGCAGCCGGTGGTGTGTGTACGGGTTACAGGAGGTGGTGTGTGTGTACGGGTTACAGGAGGTGGTGTGTGTACAGGTTACAGGAGGTGGTGTGTGTACGGGTTACAGGAGGTGGTTGTGTACAGGTTACAGGAGGTGGTGTGTGTACGGGTTACAGGAGGTGGTGTGTGTACAGGTTACAGGAGGTGGTGTGTGTACAGGTTACAGGAGGTGGTGTGTGTACAGGTTACAGGAGGTGGTGTGTGTACAGGTTACAGGAGGTGGTGTGTGTACAGGTTACAGGAGGTGGTGTGTGTGTACGGGTTACAGGAGGTGGTGTGTGTACAGGTTACAGGAGGTGGTGTGTGTACGGGTTACAGGAGGTGGTGTGTGTGTACGGGTTACAGGAGGTGGTGTGTGTACAGGTTACAGGAGGTGGTGTGTACAGGTTACAGGAGGTGGTGTGTACGGGTTACAGGAGGTGGTGTGTACAGGTTACAGGAGGTGGTGTGTGTACAGGTTACAGGAGGTGGTGTGTGTACGGGTTACAGGAGGTGGTGTGTGTACGGGTTACAGGAGGTGGTGTGTGTACAGGTTACAGGAGGTGGTGTGTGTACAGGTTACAGGAGGTGGTGTGTGTACGGGTTACAGGAGGTGGTGTGTGTACGGGTTACAGGAGGTGGTGTGTGTACAGGTTACAGGAGGTGGTGTGTGTACAGGTTACAGGAGGTGGTGTGTGTACGGGTTACAGGAGGTGTGTGTGTGTACAGGTTACAGGAGGTGGTGTGTGTACAGGTTACAGGAGGTGGTGTGTGTACAGGTTACAGGAGGTGGTGTGTACAGGTTACAGGAGGTGGTGTGTGTACGGGTTACAGGAGGTGGTGTGTGTACGGGTTACAGGAGGTGGTGTGTGTACGGGTTACAGGAGGTGGTGTGTGTACGGGTTACAGGAGGTGGTGTGTGTACAGGTTACAGGAGGTGGTGTGTGTACGGGTTACAGGAGGTGGTGTGTGTACGGGTTACAGGAGGTGGTGTGTGTACGGGTTACAGGAGGTGGTGTGTGTACGGGTTACAGGAGGTGGTGTGTGTACGGGTTACAGGAGGTGGTGTGTGTGTACGGGTTACAGGAGGTGGTGTGTGTACAGGTTACAGGAGGTGGTGTGTGTACAGGTTACAGGAGGTGGTGTGTGTACGGGTTACAGGAGGTGGTGTGTGTGTACAGGTTACAGGAGGTGGTGTGTACAGGTTACAGGAGGTGGTGTGTACAGGTTACAGGAGGTGGTGTGTGTGTACGGGTTACAGGAGGTGGTGTGTGTACAGGTTACAGGAGGTGGTGTGTGTGTACGGGTTACAGGAGGTGGTGTGTGTACAGGTTACAGGAGGTGGTGTGTGTACAGGTTACAGGAGGTGGTGTGTGTACAGGTTACAGGAGGTGGTGTGTACAGGTTACAGGAGGTGTGTGTGTGTACAGGTTACAGGAGGTGGTGTGTGTACAGGTTACAGGAGGTGGTGTGTGTACAGGTTACAGGAGGTGGTGTGTGTACAGGTTACAGGAGGTGGTGTGTGTACAGGTTACAGGAGGTGGTGTGTGTATGGGTTACAGGAGGTGGTGTGTGTACAGGTTACAGGAGGTGGTGTGTGTACAGGTTACAGGAGGTGGTGTGTGTACAGGTTACAGGAGGTGGTGTGTACAGGTTACAGGAGGTGGTGTGTGTACAGGTTACAGGAGGTGGTGTGTGTATGGGTTACAGGAGGTGGTGTGTGTACAGGTTACAGGAGGTGGTGTGTGTACAGGTTACAGGAGGTGGTGTGTGTACAGGTTACAGGAGGTGGTGTGTGTACAGGTTACAGGAGGTGGTGTGTGTACAGGTTACAGGAGGTGGTGTGTACGGGTTACAGGAGGTGGTGTGTGTACAGGTTACAGGAGGTGGTGTGTGTACAGGTTACAGGAGGTGGTGTGTACAGGTTACAGGAGGTGGTGTGTGTACGGGTTACAGGAGGTGGTGTGTACGGGTTACAGGAGGTGGTGTGTGTACAGGTTACAGGAGGTGGTGTGTGTACAGGTTACAGGAGGTGGTGTGTACAGGTTACAGGAGGTGGTGTGTGTACAGGTTACAGGAGGTGGTGTGTACAGGTTACAGGAGGTGGTGTGTGTACAGGTTACAGGAGGTGGTGTGTGTACAGGTTACAGGAGGTGGTGTGTACGGGTTACAGGAGGTGGTGTGTGTACAGGTTACAGGAGGTGGTGTGTGTACAGGTTACAGGAGGTGGTGTGTACAGGTTACAGGAGGTGGTGTGTGTGTACGGGTTACAGGAGGTGGTGTGTGTACGGGTTACAGGAGGTGGTGTGTGTACAGGTTACATGAGGTGTGTCTGACACACAGCTTGACTCCTCACAGCCAAGGAATCTTTCCTGCCCCATGTCCTGGCCCTGTATTCAAACAGTGCACTCTAGTAGATGTATACCAGTTCTATGGTTATTAAATAAACAACAACTTTGTGCTGCAGTTGAATAGAAAACGGTCTAGCTGTTAGAAAGTTGTTGGCAACAGCAGTGCTACTTCAGGTCAATGTTTGATGCTGATTAGCCTAATTCCCTGCTGTATGAACTAGCCCATGTAGGCTATATAGCTTACTCACCATGCTGTATGAACTAGCCCATGTAGGCTATATAGCTTACTCACCATGCTGTATGAACTAGCCCATGTAGGCTATATAGCTTACTCACCATGCTGTATGAACTAGCCCATGTAGGCTATATAGCTTACTCACCATGCTGTATGAACTAGCCCATGTAGGCTATATAGCTTACTCACCATGCTGTATGAACTAGCCCATGTAGGCTATATAGCTTACTCACCATGCTGTATGAACTAGCCCATGTAGGCTATATAGCTTACTCACCATGCTGTATGAACTAGCCCATGTAGGCTATATAGCTTACTCACCATGCTGTATGAACTAGCCCATGTAGGCTATATAGCTTACTCACCATGCTGTATGAACTAGCCCATGTAGGCTATATAGCTACTCACCATGCTGTATGAACTAGCCCATGTAGGCTATATAGCTTACTCACCATGCTGTATGAACTAGCCCATGTAGGCTATATAGCTTACTCACCATGCTGTATATGAACTAGCCCATGTAGGCTATAGCTTACTCACCATGCTGTATGAACTAGCCCATGTAGGCTATAGCTTACTCACCATGCTGTATATGAACTAGCTAATGTAGGCTATATAGCTTACTCACCATGCTGCAGGAACTAGCCCATGTAGGCTATATAGCTTACTCACCATGCAGTATGAACTAGCCCATGTAGGCTATATAGCTTACTCACCATGCTGTATGAACTAGCCCATGTAGGCTATATAGCTTACTCACCATGCTGTATGAACTAGCCCATGTAGGCTATATAGCTTACTCACCATGCTGTATGAACTAGCCCATGTAGGCTATATAGCTTACTCACCATGCTGTATGAACTAGCCCATGTAGGCTATATAGCTACTCACCATGCTGTATGAACTAGCCCATGTAGGCTATATAGCTTACTCACCATGCTGTATGAACTAGCCCATGTAGGCTATATAGCTTACTCACCATGCTGTATGAACTAGCCCATGTAGGCTATATAGCTTACTCACCATGCTGTATGAACTAGCCCATGTAGGCTATATAGCTTACTCACCATGCTGTATGAACTAGCCCATCTAGGCTATATAGCTTACTCACCATGCTGTATATTAGGGATGGGCATTTCTAGCAAAAACACTATTCGAAATTCGCTGGCCAAATTCGAATTTAATTCGAAATTCGAAAATAAAAATAAAAATGTAAAAAAAATTAAAATTTTTTTTTTTTTTTTTTTTTTTGTGAGTGAAATGTTGCATTGTCTCCCCTGATTCTAAGTCTACGGCTTTATTAATTAATATAAAAAGCTTCTGCTGTGGATTTTTAGCTCAAACAAGCATTGCACCACTGAAGTAAAGAACATGTTACATGACATTGACATTTTCGAAAATAAAAAACAGTTTTGACAATCATGAGTGGTTCATTAAATATTTAGTAGGCTCAGGTCTGAGTGCCAAAGGGGTGCCAAAGTCACCCCCTCTCCCTCTTCATGGGATTTCATCCGCCATTCATTTTTCCATAAACCTTGCTTAAAATGCTTATAAAAATTGTTTTACTTGCTCAAACCAAGCGATTTGACTATACTTAGAATCAGGGGAGACAATGCAACATTTCACTAAAATTTTTTTTTTTTTTTTTTGAATTTCGAATTTCAATAATAAAAGTCGACCTTGATAATAACAACGATTATTCGAAAATTCGAAATTCGATGCCCATCCCTACTGTATATGAACTAGCCCATGTAGGCTATATAGCTTACTCACCATGCTGTATGAACTAGCCCATGTAGGCTATAGCTTACTCACCATGCTGTATATGAACTAGCCCATGTAGGCTATATAGCTTACTCACCATGCTGTATGAACTAGCCCATGTAGGCTATATAGCTTACTCACCATGCTGTATGAACTAGCCCATGTAGGCTATTAGGGCTGTGGCGATTCACTTATCTCCCGATTCGATACTATCACGATTCTTGGGTGCCGATTCGATTCATATTGCGATTCTTAAGTATTGCGATTCTACGATTATTGCGATTCGATATTACGATTTATTGCGATTTTTGTTTATTTTTTTCTTTTCTTTTTTCAGTTTGTTTGCTTTTTTACACTAGATTAGAACATGGGAAAAGTTGAATCATACACTAGAGACTGTATATTATATATCATGAGTAGGGCTGGGCGATATAGTTAAAAACAGGGGCGGACTGGGATCATAATTCAGGCCGGGCATTAGATACCAAGCAGGCCAGGCCGATATGGGCCAACGCGCGCGAAATTTGGGCC
This sequence comes from Poromitra crassiceps, assembly GCF_964638095.1. Taxonomy (NCBI): domain Eukaryota; kingdom Metazoa; phylum Chordata; class Actinopteri; order Beryciformes; family Melamphaidae; genus Poromitra; species Poromitra crassiceps. The sequence continues at coordinate 6,994,995 of NC_139631.1, read as the reverse complement.
GTTTGAAGCCAGATTTGGGCCGTTTGAAGTCCAATTTTACAATGAGATGCACCCACTTTAACCCTGAAGTGTAATTATTACTTCAGACTAACTAATAAAGTAATAAAACCACTAGTAAACCAGTAGGCGGCGCCTGGCCTGCTGTTCAGTGAGTGGCCTGACTGCAAGCACCCAAATTTTTTTTTTTTTTTTTTTTTTTTTTAAATTTGCGATTATCGATTCTGGAATAAAAGATCGATCCAAAAAATCGTGACATTAAAAATCGCGATACTTAGGTGAATCGATTTTTTCCCCCACCCCTATAGGCTATATAGTTTACTCACCATGCTGTATGAACTAGCCCATGTAGGCTATATTAGCTTACTCACCATGCTGCAGGAACTAGCCCATGTAGGCTATATAGCTTACTCACCATGCTGTATGAACTAGCCCATGTAGGCTATATAGCTTACTCACCATGCTGTATGAACTAGCCCATGTAGGCTATATAGCTTACTCACCATGCTCCATGAACTAGCCCATGTAGGCTATATAGCTTACTCACCATGCTGCAGGAACTAGCCCATGTAGGCTATATAGCTTACTCATGCTGCATGAACTCATGTACAGTAGGCTATACTATAGCTTACAAAGTGATCCTCTAGTCTCCCCTGTGGCCATTGCTGCTGCTGCTGCTGCTGCTGATAGAGCTGTGTGGGCCTGTCTGTTGTGCTGCACTGCCAAGCTCTCCTTCAATAGCAGCTTAAGGGGAGGGAAGCGGCCGCAAGGTGCACAAAAGGCGTCCGCTCCAGAAAAGTGCTGCTGCCGGCGTTTTATTTTATTTTATATTACTGTATTATTATTATTATTATTATTTACCCCCCACCCCCAGCATCAGAGTGGAGCACTTTGAACATTTGCGAAATGCAAAAAGCGCTGTGTGACGTCGACCGTCGAACAATATGGAGGAGTGCCAGTGGAGAAATAGGACATTGATTTAATGTACGTTACTGTTACAGTGATCATAAAGACAGGAGAGAGATGAAGCTGTTACTGTTACAGTGACCACCTCTGTATGTTGGTATTGACCAGTCATTGTTGCATCGCCTGCAGCTTGTGCAGAATGCAGCAGCTCATCTCGTCAGTCTTGGCCTCGCTCCACTGGCTCCCAGTGCCTTTTACAATTGATTTTATTTTTAAGATTCTGTTGTTTGTTTTTAAAGCTCTAAATGGGCTGGCACCTCAGTATCTAGCTGAACTCCTGCACTTTTATGCCCCTGCACGAGCACTGAGATCAGCCAATCAGCTGCTACTGGTTGCCCCAAAGACCAGAGGCGACCGAGCCTTTGGGGCTCTGGAATAGCCTGTCCTGGCTCATTAGATCTGCTCAGACCCTAGAGATCTTTAAGTCTTCTTTGAAGACTCACTTTTTCTCCCTGGCTTTCAACTGGTTCAGCTATATTTAGAATCGGGAGAGACCATAGAACATTTCACTTGGACCACAAAAAACAACATTGAATTTTGTTTTCTTTAAACCCGCATTTTTTATGTTTTGGTCCGAGTGAAATGTTACGCGGTCTCTCCCGATTCTAAATATATCTAGAACCGTTTGGTTTGACCAAGTAAAACGATTTCTATAAGCATTTTACAAAATGTCGATGGGAAAAATAAATGGCGGATGAAAATCTCTGGTACGGTGCTGAAGCAGGAAGTAGGCGGTCACTTTGCCTCTCTCTATATACACCAAGGCAGGGTGGTTTTTCCCCGCCTCCTTGTCAGGGATTATGCTAGTCCCACACACTGAGCTGCTGATCACCTGGCCTCCCCTCCTCCTCCTCCTCCTCCCATCTCTCTGCAGAGAACACATTAATAGCCATGAAGAGAGGAGGAGGACAGGGGAGGGTGAGATCCTCTCTGCAGAGAACACATTTAGCCATGTGAAGTGGAGGAGGACAGTGAGCTGAGCCACAAGGACAGTCATATGCTGCCGCTGGCTTTTGCATCTCTCCCACTCATACAGAGAAAGCCATTGTATCAGAGCTAGGGATGCAACGATTATAAATTTTGATGTACGATTATAGTCTGAGAAAAAACCACGATTATCACGGTTTCACGATTATTGTTATGGACGTATAAAAATCACATGAGCATTCTCTAAATAGAGGTTTTATTGTATTTCCCCCACAATCTTAACAGTTGCTGCCTTCCGGAATACTAATGCACGATATGGATTTTTACAGCCGATAGTATAGGCCTACGCTAACCGATAAATATTCTCCTGGCCAATAACCGATACGTTAAACATACTATTGTTACTTTTTTCACATTTTTGTATTTAAAAAAATAAGTTCTTAACCTGTATTTTATGCACACCTGGGATTAAAAAAAGAAGAAAGGGCAGATGTAGTGAGCAAAGATGGATGATTTAATATTCCATGGCTCTGACCTAATCAAATCTAACTGACATCACTATTGTGAACATAAAACAAACAACATTTCTGATATAATATATATATATATATAATACAAAAAATATTTTATTATTATTTTATAGAAGCGAAAGCCTATAGCTGCTTAGTCTGCAGAAAAAAACACAAAAGGCATAGTAACTTAGACTCTTATTGGCATGTTACTGGCAACTAAATGTGCCGTCTGAAATGAATTTTGCATTGGGGTCAGTTCTATTGAAGTGATGATGGGGCAGGCATGGAAAGCCTCACTATAAGCCATCATGTGTCGTTTCACTTTTTACTGGAAAATGCTCCCTCTGGATTAAAGAAAGGACACTCTGTGGTGTTGACTGGTGTTTGTTATGTAAATGTGCGCATTTGTTTTCCTTGTCTCAGTCAGATCATGACTGCCAAGCAGCTAGCTACGTTAGCTTCACGTTATTAGGCCTACATGTAACGTTAGCGGGTTGCTTTTGGAGTTGACACAAACCCTTGATGTTTCTTTTCGTGTAAAGCATGCGGTTCTCTATGGTTTAGGCCAGCGCTGGGAGCATGAAGTGCTTTAAATGCGGGGATGTTTGGTCACAACGAGCTTGAGGAACTATGTACGCTAGGCTATGGCCAGCTAGCTAACATAATAGCCACAACAGCTAACGTTAACGTCAATGACTGTATGTTAACGCTAAACAAATCCGCTGCCTCTTCCCCACGTTTGGTTTAACGTAACACCAGCTCAGACTTTCCCCTAATCTCAGAAACCTTGCGGGACATGTATTGCAACATTTATGTTGGGCATCCATGGCTAGGCTACAGACTGGCTACTACTGGGAGACATGGCAGCTGCCTGTGTTTGGTGCCTCCGCTAAATAGTCCGTGCGGAAACGAAGCGAGAGAGACAGGTTCCTCTCCTTCCAGCGCCGTCTGCGCCGCATGGGAGTTTAAACTGACGGACTGTTGTGAAACAAAACACTCGGTGTAGCGGAGCCTCTGCGGTTATATAACCGTGACGTTTTAAATCGCGGTTAATAGTCAAACCGGTTAACCCCTGCATCCCTAATCAGAGCCACTTTTTTACTGGAACCAACGTTGGGGTCGGCCGGGAAACCAAGTGGGCTCGCGTGGAATTCAAATGGGATCGCCTCAAATTTCTAGTAATTGATCGATACAAATAAATATTATTGTAATAATAAAGACACCACACACAATTTAAAACAGCCGAACATATTCACAATAGTGTCGGCTTAATGACAAAATGTTCATGTAAATAATATACATAATTGTCATGGATAGAGACATAACGTGTGACCCCTGTTATTAATAGAAAGGTCTTTCTTCAGTAGGGAGGTGGCCTGTTTAGCGATATGCTGCAGGAACTGAGCTGTAGTCCTGTTAGTGGAGTCTGTGTTAAGTACCACATATTAGGGATGGGCACTTCTAGCAAAAACACTATTCGAAATTCGCTGGGCCAAAGTCGACTTTTCGTCGAAAGTTGTCCACCGCTAAAAAAAAGAAAAAAATGCGAGTCAAATTTTACATGGTCTCCCCTGATTCTAACTATAGTTGAATCACTTGGTTTGACCAAGTAAAACAATTTTTAGAAGCATTTTACCCAAGGTCTATGGAAAAATAAATGGCGGATGAAATCCCATGGAGAGGGAGAGGGGGTGACTTCGGCACTCTATTGTCGTTAGGCAGCCAGAGCTGAGCCTACGTTACTTAGCCTACTACGCTAATGTTAGCATTAGCGTAGCGCCGAGATGGCCCAGGGAACAGTAGACTCTACAGTAGAGCTCTCGTAAGTGGAAAGGAGTCATCTGGAGACCAGTGGGTTTGGAGATACAAGAGCACAGTGTTGATCCAATCAAGAAATATGCTCTGGATTCATGTGGGGGTAGAGACAGGATAAATACCCCTTATGCAATGGCTGCCACAATGTAACACAGAGCTTTCCTAGAAGCGCAGAGTTGTAGATGAGAGATAACCTCTTTGTGATTCACTTCAGAGTTCAGGAGTGCACGCACACACACACACACACACACACACACACACACACACACACCGTTTTAAGGGTGTTTTTTTACTCATATTAATGATAAAAAATAACTGAAGAAATGAAAGAAGAAATATAATACATGCTGCAGGCGAGAAGTAAGAATCCCTGAGGAGCTTATTAAAGTTTCTCCATCCACAAGAGGAACAAAGAAGACAATTAGAGACAGAGGACAACAGACACCAATCGAAAGCAAAACTCTGAATGGAGGACAAACAACTAAACTCTGTCATGGAAATTTAATCAGTGAAATACCTGTTTTTGTTTGGCAGCTTGAAGCTTGAAAACTTGTTAAACTTGTGCGTTCAGTTTGTGTCTCAAGTTGCTGAATTAAAAACAAGAAGGGGCAGCATGGTAGTAGGCAGTAAGCATCCACCAAATACTGATAAATGTATGGATGTTAAGTTTGTCTGCTCTAGCAGTTAGCCAACCATTCTTTAGGGGTCCACTTCTATCTTAAGGCTCTTTCACACACAGATCGCGCAAAAATTGTAGTTTAGGAGTCCCGCAAAGCCCGCACCCTTGCCACAGAAATTGCTTTCACACAGAGCCAAGCAGCACGGCCACATTCCCGTGCTGCAGTGTACTTTCAGGTGAAATCCCCTGCTCCCGGATTGAAAGGCAAGCGGAGGGATTTCCTGCTCCTCCTAGCCCAAATTAATATTTTCATAGGTTAGTGTAGCCTAGGCTACTGTATGATGAACAAATTCATTCAACAACAAGACTTCCCTCCTAGTCCGCTGAGCAGGGAGGATAGGTGCACTCGCATGGTGGGCGGGCAGATCGATATGGTGTCCTACTATATCGTTCCAAATGAGTAGGCTATACTAAAATTGGAACGATACACGACCGCCCGCATATCAAACAGCTGCAGTCTGCATAACGTTCGTCGGGGGAATAGTATAGGCTATAAATGCACATGACTACTTAACGTTAGTAGTTTTTGTAAGGCAATGCACAGAGCTGATTTCGAGAGGGAATATCCTCAGACCAACTCGCCACAGACAGCTATAGCCCTCTGAAGCTTATTATTATATCCGTTAATTTTACCTACTAATGTCAACATCGTTTGAGCATAAAGCCTAACCACACGGAGCATTCCTCCTGGCGTCCCTGCAGTCATGATTGTATAGGCTATTTTTTTTACTTTCACTCGTGCACTTTCTTGATACATGAGGTGATTTCCCCTGTAATTTTTTTATGAATGAGCTGACCATTCGCACCTTTTCCGGTTCGCTGCGACGATGCTTTCAAATGGAGGCGGGTTGCCAGGTAACCCGGCGCTGTTACTACCTACCGTCGCGGGACAAAAGGCGTAAAACAATTATCCACCAAAGCGCGTTCACGACTTTCACATCGGAGGCGCGAATCCTATTTTCCGTGCATTTTTCGGCTTTCAAGGCCGGTGTGAAAGAGCCTTTATACTGTAGGTCTGGGAAAGTAGTGGACGTTTCTCTGGTGAGTTTTGGGATGAACTTAGTTTCCTGCTCTGGTTGCAGTGCTTTCACCGGTTTGATCTTGAATGCTGCTCAAACAGCCAGGAGGACTTGTTGTTATCACACTGATTTTGCAGCACTGTTTGGTGTTTGACTGTGAAGTGATTGTACTCGGTTGTTAGCAGCATACTTTGGTAGATAAACAGAAGATTAACGCTGTTTGACACTTTCATTATGAAGCCTGAGTTTTGTGTGTGTGAACTCAGGAATGCACTGATTGTTGAAAGCTGACCCGGGCTGTTTCATTTTGTACAAACAGATTATTCAAATATAGTACTCTCTGTCGGCACCGTAAAAAGGCTCAAAGAGGCTGTCTTGTCTGAGGAGTTGACCTTTGACACCTCCGGTGACTATATTATTCAACATCCCCCTCACTGACTCTTGGCCCACAGTTTAAATGTGTAATTATTTTATGACTTTATTACAACATAGAAGTGAAGTGATTTAAAACACACTGATAAAACTCAATGACAACAAGCAGGAAAAAGGAAATACATTTACGGTGTTGTAAAGATAATAAGTGGCTTGTAAAGCGGGAACGAAACTTTCAAGGCAGAGAAGAATGGTAGAAATGTGTGTTGATGTTCTATGATATTAGTGGTACTGGTACAGGCCGAAGCAGTACTGTGATGGGTGTAGCATGTAGGGTATTGAACAGGCCGAAGCAGTACTGTGATGGGTGTAGTAGCATGTAGGGTATTGAACGGGCCGAAGCAGTACTGTGATGGGTGTAGCATGTAGGATATTGAACAGGCCGAAGCAGTACTGTGATGGGTGTAGCATGTAGGATATTGAACAGGCCGAAGCAGTACTGTGATGGGTGTAGCATGTAGGGTATTGAACGGGCCGAAGCAGTACTGTGATGGGTGTAGCATGTAGGGTATTGAACGGGCCGAAGCAGTACTGTGATGGGTGTAGCATGTAGGGTATTGAACGGGCCGAAGCAGTACTGTGATGGGTGTAGCATGTAGGGTATTGAACGGGCCGAAGCAGTACTGTGATGGGTGTAGTAGCATGTAGGGTATTGAACGGGCCGAAGCAGTACTGTGATGGGTGTAGCATGTAGGATATTGAACAGGCCGAAGCAGTACTGTGATGGGTGTAGCATGTAGGATATTGAACAGGCCGGAGCAGTACTGTGACGGGTGTAGCATGTAGGGTATTGAACAGGCCGAAGCAGTACTGTGATGGGTGGGTATAGCATGGCATTCTGATGACAGGGTGGTGGAGCAGTACTGTGATGGGTGTAGCACGATGGAATTTTGAGGACAGGGTGGAGCCCAAAGCCATTAGTGTTATTTGACAGATTCAAGAGAGAGTTGCGGGCCTTTCATGTCGTCAGGTCCTGGAAGGGAAAGTGACATTGTTTGGCACAGTGACTGACCAATCACAAAATTCTCCAGCCACTTTCACAGCCAACTAGATTCCTCGTCTAGAAATAGGACCTATGATGGATGTTATGGAAAGTCTTTGAAAGGTGGTGTGAGAGGGCGTGGTGGTGAGAGGGTGTGGTGGTGAGAGGGTGTGGTGGTGAACCTTGCTGTCCTCAGATGTATTGTATAGATAAAGTGGATGACCAGTAATCACTCTGTTTACTGCCCCTTACCAGCGAAGGTGCATCTATCCGTAGAGTTCATCATCACGTGACACATTGACAGAATACATGTTATACTAATCGAAAAAAGAAAAAAATAATCCCCCCGCCTACTTCCTGCTTCACCAGAGAGTTTCATCCGCAATTTATTTTCCCATAGACATTTCGTAAAATGCTTATAAAAATAGTTTTACTTGTTCAAACCAAACGGTTCAGCTATAGAAACAGGAGAGACAGCATAACATTTCACTCTGACCAAAATGTTAAAAAAAATCACGGCTTTAAAGAAAAAAAAATCTGTGTTGTTTTGGTCTGAGTGAAATGTTCTATGGTCTCTCCCGATTCTGAATATATCTGCTGCACCGTTTGGTTTGACGAAGTAAAACTATTTTTATAAGCATTTTCCGAAATGTCTGTGGGAAAATAAATGGCGGATGAAAATCTCTGGTACAGTGCTGAAGCAGGAAGTAGGCGGTCACTTTGCCTCTCCTCTCTATAGAATGGAGAAAGAACTTCAAACGCTGGTTGTTTACCTGGCAAAGTGCCTAGTAGGGTAGCCAAATGGAAAAAAATAAAACTTAAGCATCACTTATCTAGCAGCTGGTGTTCATTTCCTAGCAGGCCCGTATCTAGCCTGCCACACTAGGGTGGGCTGGTAGGGGGCAACTTTGGCGGTAGGTTGCCAGAGGTTGTGGGTTCGGGGATGGGGATTAAATTGCATTATATTCAGTGGCGCTGGAAGTACTTTTAGGTAGGAATGGACTCTCGGTGCTGCCTGCAAGGGCAGCGCCGAAGAAAATTTGACGTTTTTTGGACTTTCATCCAAGAATATTTAATTTTAAATTAACATTAGGATTATACTGTTGTGATGTCATTATTCAGTATCTTCTCCTTTTCTCACTCACTTTCATGTAACCACCTGCTCTCCCTTTAGTCGTTTTACACTACAACAGACAGCAACACAGGCATAAACACTGAACCAAATTGTTCCAGTAGGAGTCACCATTCTGTTTTGGGTCACCAAACTGTAAGTAGGAACTTTCACTCAGGTGACAGGCCAGTGTTTACATTATTATTGTCAAAACTATTAGCAAACTATGTACAAACTAACTATTTACAAAACTATTGCTATATTTCCAAGACGTTTAGTCTTATTCAAATTCAAACTGAAAAGTGACAAAGAAAACTACTTTGAAAGCAGATTGACTTACCCTTCGTTTCATTGGATGATCTTATTTCTCAAATCAAATTAAAGACTAGTGCAGTGAGACTTAACCATAGCTAAAAACTATTTGCCATTTAGCCTTCAAACCTATATCTACAAGACTTTTAGTCTTATTCAAACTCAAACTTTGAAAGCAGATTGACTTTGTTACCCTAACAAATAAATAACAATCCTTCATCCATAGTTTAAAATAATCAACTCCATAATATTCTTTGCATTGGATGATCTTATTTCTCAAATCAAATTAAAGCTATAACTACTGTTAGGTGCCCTAAACTAACTAACCCAGTGGTCTCCAACCTTCGGGTCGCGACCCTAAGTGCGGTCGCCTGGAATTCAAAAAGGGAGATAATTTTTTTTTTTTTTTTGGGTGGGCAAGATTAATTTTTGGGTGGGCATAGCCCACCCCTGCCCCCCCCCTAGAATCGGCCCTGTTTCCTACTATGATTATTAGTGTACAAATCTGTGAACTCAAATGTCTTGGAGAGTGTTAACAGCCCACTAAGTCCATCTGCGCTTCGTTGCCAGCGCTGTGGTTTCTTCCCTTCTCCAGTCCAGATATGTAAGTTCCGCTGCGTGACAGACCACACCGTGACACACACACACACACACACACACACACACACACACACAGACAGACAGACAGACAGACAGACAGACAGACACACACATACACAGCGTGACAGACCACAGCAGCACCGTGCAGCGTTCCACTGTTTCAGTCTGCACACAGATCCACCTTTCCCTCATTAAAACCTGAGTAGGAGGCTACACTTACCACTGTTCTCTCCTAACTCGTGTGCAGTGCCACCACCGACACAAGTGACCCCAACAACCCTCCCCAATCTCAACCCCAACTTGCTCCCAATTACAGCGCTTTCCCAGCTAATTACAACGCCAGAGCCAAGGTCAGCGACCCCTTACTGCTCAATTAAAAGCTCTGCGCCTCAACACAGATCCCTCTCTCTCTGCTTCACCGTATTTAGCCTGCTTTGGACAAAAGCAACCATGAAAGGCAAGAAATGTCCGAGTACATCAGCGAGCCTCTCAACCACGAGAGGAAACTCAATCTCCCACAATGTGTGTGTGTGTGTGTGTGTGTGTGTGTGTGTGTGTGTGTGTGTGTGTGAGAGCTCAGGAGGGATTTCACCGGCTTTTAAAAATAGCCTCTTTAGTCTTTAGGGATGAGAAAAATAACATCTCCACTTGCCATGTCGTTACATGATAAGAGCGTTAGTGGTGTTCATTTCCAATGTCTGTCACAATAAGACGACTCTGTTGTTAACGAGTCTGAGACCTAAAAACAATGATCTATTTATGAATAATTAATGAATAATTATTATCTCATTGTTCTCTCTGCTGCTCTGACTGCCAACAATTCATTTTCATACCTGCCTCAATGCCTGGTCAATTTCCTAAATTCACGTGACTCGTCCGTTGTTTTACCAATCCGATAGATCTGTGGAATGGAGAGGAACATGTGACCTGTGATAGATGTTAAAGACCACTCTGCCCACCACAGACAATGACTTTCCAGCAGTTGGCTGGTGGTCAATGGTTACTGTGGTCCTCCAGCCTAGAAAGAGGATTGGGACATAATAACAGGAGATTATAAAGACGATTGGGTCATAACAGGAGATAAAGCATTTTTGTGCCAAGGACCCCAAGGTAGAGGGGATTTTGGGCTGAGGGCCCACAAACTGTCTATTTAGCTCATATAGGAGATTAGGAGGTAACTGTGGATCGTGGCCAATAGAAAATGAAATAAATCAAAGTATCCTTCAGTAAAACAGGATGACAGAAAGTATTGATACCATTGATATATATTTTTTTATGTCATCCAATAAGAAAATTCAGTCTATTAGGGCGTCGGGCGAAATGGCCCTAAAATAACATCACAGTACTTTCAGGCTATTTCTGTGATAACGAGGTGAATTAAGAGGAGCTATTTTACTATTAGAGAGAGAAAGTCAAGGTAGCCCAACTGACATGATGTGAAAGTTAATATGAAGTTATCACACTGCATTTAATTTGGATGCACTGTGTAACGTTCTGCAGTTCCCAACCTCTCTGTTTACTGGCTTTAAATCCAGATTAAAGATTCATTAACACAAATAAAGATGCTTACCTCCTGGGGAGCAGCCTGTTAGCCTAGCGACATGAGGTATAGCCTTTCAGCTTGGCCGTGCTCCACCAGTATCCCTGCTCTGAGATCGGCCTGCACGATATGACGGAAATCTGTGCGATAACATTATTCAATATTGTGACGATGATATGACTTGGGATAAACAAACAAATATTGAAGTAGGCATAATTAGCTAATAGCTATACAGTTCACTTCCTATGTCTTTCTGCTGCTGACATAGAGCCCAAACATTGAATATCCTGTGCCCATAATAAGTTTGGCTCTCTGTTACCGACTCAGACTGAAGGCGGAGGGGTGGAGCGCACGGCTGTAAGGGAAAGGTGTGCGCTGGATTTACTACACAAGACAAAACCATCGCATGCCGAGTGTGAATGCATGGCGCGTGTAAACGAAATGATTTTTGTTGTTCATTTCAGGCAGTCTTTGCGATGTGTTTATTGTGCATGTTCATATCGCGATTTATCGTCGTGCAGCCCTACTCTGAGATGAGGGTTTTTTGGGAGGGGGAATTTTGAATTACTTTAGCGATTTCTGGGTTGGGAACTGGGAACTTTAGAAACATTAAGGGCAAGTAAGTAACATACAATTTAAAAAGAAGCAACTTCACTTGTAGTAGTTCTCTTGGTTGCACAGGTAAACTAACTGCTGTCACGTTCAGGTGAGGTTGACACACACTCTCCATAGCTTCAGCTTAGTGAGGGTTGCTTTGGGAGGTTGAAGAAAATCACACAATATATTTTGTTTATATTCTCAAAATGCCTACCTTACCTCACAGCCCTAATTTAATAGTAACAGTAGTTAAGGGACAATTTGTTTGAACACACTGACACTCCCAGGCCTACTTGAATCCTAGGTAAGCATAAAGGACATACGCAAGTTCCTCTGTCTCCTCCCCTTCGGACACAAGTTCCTCTGTCTCCTCCCCTCCTCTGAGCAGCTCACACCACCTTCTGTGAGTGGGCCTGGCCTCGCGTGCCTGTTCTCAGATTAGACTCGACTCTATTTGACTGCCAACATTTACTTCTCATTTGCATTGATGGAAGTCTCAAAGTGCTGGCTCTGTGTCCTTCTCTTGATGGGATGGGTGGCACTCTGTCTTGTTGTTGTCGGTTAGTCTGCACGTCGCCCTGTGTTGTGTCTTGTATTTTTAGCTGCGACCAGCAGCTTTATGAGTCACTCTGTCGGTTGGTCGGCCAGTCGGTCCACAAAAGGTTTACCACCCTTTAGCAAGCACAACCTTCGCCCTAGGAGGCTGACATGTGGCATGGCGGTCAAGTGTGTGTGTGTGTGAAGGTGAAGGTGTGTGTTGTGTTCGTGCCATTTGGCTAAAAGGGAGCGGTGGGGGTGGGCTTCGAAATGCAGGGTGTCAGAGGCAGAGTAGGGTGGGCTGCCCCCTGCCATCCTGCATTTTGGAAATGTGCATAATGTGGTAGGGCTGCATGATATGCAAAATAAATCATATTGCGGTTCTACTGACAGATATTGTGATGGGGATACGATTTTAGTGGGAATGGTAATTTTTGTATTTCCTTTTCACTGAAAAGAATCAAATAAAGATCTGATGTGAGTTGTACAGTCTGTAGCAAACACGCATGGTCCCTTAACGTCTGGAGAATCTGACGTGTGGGCCGGGGCATCTCTGTAGCACCACGATGCTTCATTCACTGGATGCTGTGACACATTTGACCTTGATCCAATCATTGCAGGCTATTGAAATGTGTGTGTCTGTGTCGTGGCAGGAGGCTGATGGCGAGGACAGGTTGGGCCTGCAGGGGGAGGCAGAAGGAGAAGGTGACGGTGACGCTAAAGCAGACACTCCAGATGTTCCTGCGTCCACAGATGCTGACAACACTCCAACGTGTCTCAACAAAGCCCTGCAGGGGCTGCCGCCCAGGTAGGCCCCGCTCACAACACCCACACTCACAATACACCTCATGCAGCCCCGCCCACTTGACCCATTGTAGCACGACTCCCTGTTCAAAACGCCGGCAGTTTTACCTGCTCAAACTAGTCTGACTCACCCGGTCACACCTAGTTTGACTCACATTATGAGTCAAGACTAGGTTTATGAGTCACAGGAAGTGTAAATACAATCGGAACGTCCGATTGTATTTACACTTCCTGTTAGTATCTCATTCCAGGCGGTCTCTTCTGAATAAGGTACGGTAAATACAGTAGGGCTAGACACCAATATGCCACTATTCGGATATTCCTTCGTTGGAGTATTGGGTTTTCTACTTTTGGATTCGGATAATCGTATTTGTTTGTTTGTTTTGTTGTTTTGTTTTTGTTTTGTTTTTGCTGCTAAATATAGTCACTTGTAGGCTGGCACTAGGACCCTGGAGACATCAGAAGCAGTGAGCTTGCAGTGTTGCCTAAACCTAACCAACCGATGCGAGACATGTTTACTTAACAACAGATGAGCGTAACCGGGCACGTCGGTATAGAGACAGTGGCCTACTGAAACACATAGGCACACAATGGTATTGGGGCCAGCCCTACAATTAATACAGTTGTTACTACTGTACTTCCACATTCTCACAGTCGTTCTACTGTTCCGGCCTCACTACAGTAAGATTCTGTCGTCGGCTCCACTAATCAGAAGTAATTTAACAGTAGTGTCAAGCCTGCAGTCAGAAGCAATGTATTAACACGAGGGACAATTTGTGCTCAGCAGCTGCCTTGGTCCAAAATGGCGGTGAGCCAACGCAAACACCAATGCTTTTTAGTCCACTGGTCAATTTTGAACCATTAAATTGATACCGTGAAATATAAAACGCCTGCATGCATCAAATGTAACAGTGTTTCCAGAGTGACCTGCATGCATCAAATATAAGAGTGGAATAAACTTAAATTTGTAGGATTCCAACATTTCAAGTAGGAAAGGAAAAGTGTGCAAGCATCTAAAATGTGCAGGTCAGTTTGGTTCCTGCTTTTATATCGACTGACTGAACTCTCCAAACAATTCAAGCTTGTAAATAGAATTGAGCTGAAGAAGCCTCAGGCTCTAGTTTCAGCATACTTCTGCTATAATATATATATATATATATATATAGGCTCTAACTCAGTTTCCCCTCCCTCTCTCATGAGAAGACTCTTTGACAGAGTGATTGATCATATATCCCCTCTGCATGTAGGTTAATTGGACCAGAAATAGCCAAGTATGTATAGCTGGGAGGAGTGGGAACCTGGAGAGGTGTTTGAACATGCTCTTAGCTCTTACTGCCATGAAGGAGACACAGGGGCTGTTCAATGCCGCTGGTTACCTTACGTAGTGGCCGATAGAGTTTGTAAACCTACTGGTCATCAGTTGTCTCAGGATCCTGAGTGATTCAGCCTCAATCTGTAGATCACCAACATCACAGCAACCAAATATAGTAGTATAGTATACGGATTTAAAGTAAGTTCTTCATTTTACACAAAAGGCAAAACAGGACCTGTTCCGTATTCATATTCCCATCATCGCGCCGATTATTTGGCGATCTCCATTCTCCAATTGCACAAAAACCTTTGAAAAGTACGGGGGAAATATTGTTGTGCTGTCCTGATACACAAACAACTACACATTTTCTGTTGTTTTAGACCAGTGTCGTATTCTGATATTTGTCGCTGTGAAGAATAATCTTTATTTATGTCGTGGGCCGTGGCAGAGTAAGTAGGGACAAGACGACTATCAGTGTAAATCTCATTGTACACCAAAATCTCAAGTCTGGAAAATGTATGGATTGTGTAGAAACTTCTTGTATTATTATATAACTTCTTGGCCTTTCTTTTGAGTGTGGAAATGCTTCTGCAGCTCTGTTACACGTGTTTGAGTTTGTCAGTTTGAGTCTTAAGCACAGTGAACACAAATTAATCTTGGTCCTGTTTTATATACATATGAGAAATGAAGGGCTTGACCTCTGAGTAACGAACAACAGGTCACATGACCTCTGAGTGACAGACAGGTCACATGACCTCTGAGTGACAGACAGGTCACATGACCTCTGAGTCACAGACATGTCACGGGTAAAGGCTCATGTGCACTACATCACTAATACCTCTAGGCTCAACTGCTGCAGAGACCTGTGCATGAACAGACCTCAGAGAGAGGGAGAGAGAGAGAGACCTGTGGATGAACAGACCACAGAGAGAGAGAGAGACCTGTGGATGAACAGACCACAGAGAGAGAGGGAGAGAGACCTGTGGATGAACAGACCTCAGAGAGAGAGGGAGAGAGAGAGAGAGAGACCTGTGCATGAACAGACCTCAGAGAGAGAGAGAGGGAGAGAGAGAGAGACCTGTGCATGAACAGACCACAAAGAGAGAGAGAGGGAGAGAGACCTGTGGATGAACAGACCACAGAGAGAGAGAGGGAGAGAGACCTGTGGATGAACAGACCACAGAGAGAGAGAGAGACCTGTGGATGAACAGACCACAGAGAGAGAGAGGGAGAGAGACCTGTGGATGAACAGACCACAGAGAAAGAGAGAGACCTGTGGATGAACAGACCACAGAGAGAGAGAGAGGGAGAGAGACCTGTGGATGAACAGACCACTGGAGAGAGGGAGAGAGACCTGTGGATGAACAGACCTCAGAGAGAGGGAGAGAGAGAGACCTGTGGATGAACAGACCACAGAGAGAGAGAGGGAGAGAGACCTGTGGATGAACAGACCACAGAGAAAGAGAGAGACCTGTGGATGAACAGACCACAGAGAGAGAGAGAGGGAGAGAGACCTGTGGATGAACAGACCACTGGAGAGAGGGAGAGAGACCTGTGGATGAACAGACCTCAGAGAGAGGGAGAGAGAGAGACCTGTGCATGAACAGACCACAGAGAGAGAGAGAGACCTGTGGATGAACAGACCTCAGAGAGAGGGAGAGAGAGAGAGACCTGTGGAGGAACAGACCACAGAGAGAGAGAGAGAGGGAGAGAGACCTGTGCATGAACAGACCACAAAGAGAGAGAGACCTGTGGATGAACAGACCAAAGAGAGAGAGAGGGAGAGAGACCTGTGCATGAACAGACCACAGAGAGAGAGAGGGAGAGAGACCTGTGGATGAACAGACCACAGAGAGAGAGAGGGAGAGAGACCTGTGGATGAACAGACCACAGAGAGAGAGAGGGAGAGTTGTGGATGAGGGAGAGAGAGCGAGGCAGTGTTGTAGTCGCGTCACTATATCCTAAGTCCCCATAGCTGAATCTGAGTCTGCTGAGTCTGAGGTGACATGAGTGTGAATCCACATGTAGGTGGAATACACGTCCTGTCCGTGCACAAAATTAAATAATGTCACAGTATTAATATAGCGATCAATATCTTACGCCAACATATTAGGGCCCATTACAAAAAACAAAACAAAAAAAAAAGTCTTTATCAATGAACAAGTTTGAGTCCTTGTTTCCAACTTGACTCGACTACAACACTGAGGAGAGGAATGAGAAGAAGCTTGACTCGACTACAACACTGAGGAGAGGAATGAGAAGAAGGGAGGAAGATGAAGAAGAGTGAAAGAGATGGAGGGAGAGATGAGCAGGAGGAGGGACGCCCACACAGGAAGGACAGGATGGATGGAGAAACCAATGAGGCAGAGAAGAAGACTGACTGCATGAGAGGGATGGAGAGAGGGGGGGAGGGATGGAGAGAGAGAGGGATGGAGAGAGAGGGGGGGTGGAGAGAGAGGTGTAGTCAGAGAGAGGGGGTGGAGAGGGAGAGAGGGGTGTAGTCAGAGAGAGGGATGGAGAGAGAGAGGGATGGAGAGAGAGGGGGGGTGGAGAGAGAGGTGTAGTCAGAGAGAGGGGGTGGAGAGGGAGAGAGGGGTGTAGTCAGAGAGAGGGATGGAGAGAGGGATGGAGAGAGAGAGGGATGGAGAGAGAGGGGGGGTGGAGAGAGAGGTGTAGTCAGAGAGAGGGTGGAGAGAGAGAGAGGGATGGAGAGAGAGGGATGGAGAGAGAGAGGGATGGAGAGAGAGGGGGGGTGGAGAGAGAGGTGTAGTCAGAGAGAGGGGGTGGAGAGAGAGAGAGGGATGGAGAGGGGGGGGGTGGAGAGAGAGAGAGGGGTGTAGTCAGAGAGAGGGATGGAGAGAGAGAGAGGGGGTGGAGAGAGAGAGAGGGATGGAGAGAGAGAAAGTGAATGAGCATGCAGTGCTCAGTGGAAACAGCAGCAGCAGCATCGTTGTCATGACGCAGCAGTTTTCCTCCATTCATGCAGCAGGCGGGCAGCAGCTCATGTATTTCCCTGTATTGTTTGTCAGGCAGGCAGCAGGCAGCAGGCAGCCAGTGCAGTAGAGTCTGGCTCACAACAGCATGCATGAAAACACTGTTATCAATGCTATCTTATCAGCTTGTTTTATTCTATGATACATACTCACCAGCTCCACACATTTCAATTGATGCTTCTGGAAGGAACGTGCAGACCCACCTGATAAATGTGATGAAATGCTCTTCAAATGGTATTTAGGCCTATCTCTATGATGAAAGCCTTCAAATGAAACATGAGGAAAGGTAATGTGATGCTGAAGAAGAGAAACATGATTGATGGAAGATTTCATTTCCCCACAGATGGAAGAACTACTGGATCCGAGGAGCCCTGTCTCTAGCCATGATATCAGCCTTCTTCTTCATCATCTACCTGGGGCCTATCTCACTCATATTAGTGGTAAGTGGTATCTACCTGGGGCCTATCACACTCATATTAGTGGTAAGTGGTATCTACCTGGGGCCTATCACACTCATATTAGTGGTAAGTGGTATCTACCTGGGGCCTACCTATCACACTCATATTAGTGGTAAGTGGTATCTACCTGGGGCCTATCACACTCATATTAGTGGTAAGTGGTATCTACCTGGGGCCTATCACACTCATATTAGTGGTAAGTGGTATCTACCTGGGGCCTATCACACTCATATTAGTGGTAAGTGGTATCTACCTGGGGCCTATCACACTCATATTAGTGGTAAGTGGTATCTACCTGGGGCCTATCACACTCATATTAGTGGTAAGTGGTATCTACCTGGGGCCTATCACACTCATATTAGTGGTAAGTGGTATCTACCTGGGGCCTATCACACTCATATTAGTGGTAAGTGGTATCTACCTGGGGCCTATCACACTCATATTAGTGGTAAGTGGTATCTACCTGGCACCTATCTCACTCATATTAGTGGTAAGTGGTATCTACCTGGGGCCTACCTATCACACTCATATTAGTGGTAAGTGGTATCTACCTGGGGCCTACCTATCACACTCATATTAGTGGTAAGTGGTATCTACCTGGGGCCTATCACACTCATATTAGTGGTAAGTGGTATCTACCTGGGGCCTATCACACTCATATTAGTGGTAAGTGGTATCTACCTGGGGCCTATCACACTCATATTAGTGGTAAGTGGTATCTACCTGGGGCCTATCACACTCATATTAGTGGTAAGTGGTATCTACCTGGGGCCTATCACACTCATATTAGTGGTAAGTGGTATCTACCTGGGGCCTATCACACTCATATTAGTGGTAAGTGGTATCTACCTGGGGCCTATCACACTCATATTAGTGGTAAGTGGTATCTACCTGGGGCCTATCACACTCATATTAGTGGTAAGTGGTATCTACCTGGGGCCTACCTATCACACTCATATTAGTGGTAAGTGGTATCTACCTGGGGCCTACCTATCACACTCATATTAGTGGTAAGTGGTATCTACCTGGGGCCTATCACACTCATATTAGTGGTTTCTTCCTTATCATCTACATGGGGCCTATCACACTCATATTAGTGGCAAGTGGTGCAAGCGGAGGAAGCATGTGCTGGTGGCCAGAGGGGGAGCCTGGCCAGCCTGGCAGGGAGATCTGGCAGAAAGACAAAGTCGGCCTAAGCTGTCATGTCAACCTTCTGCTCTGTTGCCTCCTCTGACACAGGTCATGTCCATCCAAATCAAGTGTTTCCAGGAAATAATCACCATCGGCTACAGAGTTTACCGCTCCTACGATCTCCCCTGGTTCAGGACACTAAGCTGGTAAGGAGAATGAATGGATTAACGGATACAATACTACACAATTTTCAGCTTTGATTGATGCTGCTGCTATTAAAGAAACCATGGTTGGCTTGTCTATAGCACAGTATTGCAGTATTGCAGCACAGTATTGCAATATTGTGACAGTAAGAAAGTAGCCGGCTGTAGCAATGTGTTGAGGCATTTTAGATGGTGCTCTGCATACTCGTCTGTTAAAGGACACACATTGTGAGGATTGCACCAGAATCCTACAGGGTTCCCAATGGCCAAGGAACTTTTTTGAATATCTTGGAAGTTTGAGAGGTGTATTCTAGACAAAGAAAGTTAGGGAATTAATTTAGTAATTTCCCCAGGGAATATAATTTTTTCTTTTTTTACAAATGGGTCACTTTACAGGAAAGTGCCATAATACATTTTTACAACTTGTTTCACACATTCATTCATGCTTTAGATGCTTTTTTGTATAATAAATATATGCAGAGAGAGAGAAATCAGGGCCACAGTAGCCTGCTTTGCCACAGGATTGTGTCTATCCAGGCTGCCCTGCCCACCTGAATGTTAAGTCTGTATTCATAAACATTCACTACTGTCTTAACAAAGTCAAATATGCAAAGGAGAAACTAGCAGTATTTCTATTTTTGGCTGGAGCACAATATTGTGGCCAGCCCTATACACACACCAACGTCCACTGTCCATCCATTTACTAGGTTTGACCTACTGTAGGCTTGTCCAGCCATATACTAGGTTTGACCTAGGCTTGTTAAAAGACATTTAGCTGTGGGCACACTCTTTAATCCTCCTGTCCCTTGCCTGAAACGCTGACTCAGGTATGTTTTCCCACTGCAGGTAGTTCTCTGAATAGCTGAAACCTTAGCTTAGCATGCCCACCTTAGCTCCTGTGCCTCTGTTAACAAGTCACCTTTGCTTGCACACACACACGCGCACGCACACACGCACAGTATTCACAGTGTAACCCTGAACAAAGATCACTGCCATGCTGGAAGTGAAGTTACATGTACACACACACACACACACACACACACACACACACACACACACACACACACACACACACACACACACACACACACACCTAGCAGACAGCAGGTCAGAACAAAAACATCCAATGCAAGAAGACACAGATGTTTATCTTCTCTCTCTCTCTCTCACACACACACTCACACACACACACACACACACACACACACACACACGTACGCACGTACGCGCGCGCGCGCGCACACACACACACACACACACACACACACACTACCACACAATGCTGATGTCTGTGCAAAAAGCAGCTCCATTATACGCGCAGAGACATTTATGGTGTTGTCAGCAAGAAAGCCTAAATGCTGTAATGTGGGGGGAAAAGAAACTAATCCTGTGTTCCTTTGCCCCCCCCCCAGGTACTTCCTGATTTGTGTTAACTACTTCTTCTATGGTGAAACAGTGGCAGATTACTTTGGAGCTCTGGTGCAGAGGGAGGAGCCGCTGACCTTCCTGGCTCGCTACCACCGCTTCATCTCCTTCGCACTGTACCTGGCAGGTGGGTCTCGCTCTCCTTCACTCTGTACCTGGCAGGTGGGCCTCGCTCGCCCTCGACACAATACAAGCCTTCTATCTGGCAAAGCGCACATGCTCTTTGGCCCCTGATCCCACAGCCTTTTCTCTCAGGTAGATTAGCGAGGGTGTCGAGGAGTTGAGGTCGGTTTACTGCAGAGGTTTTCAAAGTGGCAGGCGCCCCCCCCCAGCAATGGGGACTCCAAACAGTTTCAGGGGAGGCTCAGTGAATGGAAGTGACATCATTACATTAGTTATCAAAAGGAGATCACAGTTAAGAGATAGTAGTTTGGGGGAATTTTCCCCACTTTCCCAGACTCGCAAATCTTCAGACATACCTTTTTTTAGGTATTTAGTGTGAAGATATGTCAAACAGCAATATCAGGCTATCTTGGCTCAATTGTTGAGTGTCTAATGTCTATGGGATCAAATAATGAATCGTGATCCTATTCACCTTATTCTTTGCCCACACATGGACGCTTCCGCATTACGTCATTTCATAATAGTATTTCCGTTTTGACTTGCCAAAAACCCCGCAGGCAAAATGGCCGCGCACACTCCGCTCCTAAAATGGCAAAATTACTCCCCCATAAACTAACATATCTTGGCCAATACGTATGTAACATACAAAATAAAACAACCCGTAATATCTTAATTTTATGTAGAATGCAGAGGACATGTAACTGTTTAGTTAAACTTGCATTCCAGGAATATTGTGCTCTTAAGATGAGAGTCGAGGCTGTTGCGTCCTGAAACCCACATAGGTTGCGTGCGATTCGAGGCGTAACCTATGTGCGTTTTAGCGTAACCTATGTGCGATTCGAAATAACGCATCCGAGATAGAAACGTTATGAATATAGCCACGTTATAAACAACAAACTAACGCTGGTGATCCGTATGGAAACAGTGTTACTCGAAATGGTTAAAAGTTATATCAATTTGGTCATTCAGTGGCATTTTACTGCCATATAACATAACTAACTAGTGGCTAATATTAGCCACAGAAGGCAACTAGCACTGAACCGGAAGAACAAATACGTTTGCGTTGAACGCGGAAGAGAGAAAAAGTGGGCGTGGTGATTAGACATCCAGGAATTTAGCGAAACAGCGGTAAGCAAGTAAACTGGCGTCGGGGGGGGGGGGGCTTTGTCCACAAGCTTTGACTAAGGGGAGGCCCACAGTCTCTGACTTTTGAAAAGCCCTGGTCTAGTGTAAACAAATAACAGTGCTGGAAAATAAAAAGATAGAGACAGGAGAGACAAAAATACTTTTGTGAGAGTTAGAAAAAGACAAGGAAAGGGGAGGGGCATCAAGGTGACTGCAAATAGCACAAGTTAGTCTATGGTTGTCAACAACAACAATAACAACAACAAAGCCTTTTGCCTAAAGACTAATTAACTATTTTATTGAACTGTTTTAATACTAAAAGTAGAAGTGTTCAACATGGCTTGGATTTCCAGAGGATTTTAATTTGTTCGTTGGACATGGGAATAAATGTCAAATCACCGTTGGCAAGATGGCACTATATTCACCTTATTCACCACGCCCACTTTTTCTCTCTTCCGTGTTACACGCAATTGTATTTGTTCTTCCGGTTCATTTCAAAACAAAACGTCACTATAATAATGAATGAAGTTTGGCAACATTCAGAATTAAGCTACACTGCGGCCAACTTCAGTTACATGTTCATAGCGTTACTGCTGCGAGGAGCTGATGGCTGTACCCGGTTGGCATTTAACGTTAGTTACAAAAGCACATGGACAGTGTTTTCTCACTGCCAGTAGCCTAACTAGCTAGTCCGACCGGTGTCAGCACGGTCAGCGCTGCCGGTCCTCGCTGCTCGTTAAATATTTCCAAATAGGCTTATTCTGATAAACTGGTCACATATATGTAACGTTCTCACCCGAAAAATATTAAAACTTTAAAACTGTTTGGGGTTTTTTAACAGCTTTTTGGCAAGTCTAAAAATGACTACGGTAGACGTAATCTACTTCGGTGTCTAAAACCGGAAAGACGATTACGAAATGACGTCATGCAGAAGCGTCCTTGTATGGGCAAAGAATAAGGTGAATGCTGATGGCAGACTCATAGCAGCCATCTTGTTTTTTCTTTGTTTGCTGCTGCCGTGACAGTAGAGGTTCTCCTCTGAGTTCAATCGATCTACCAGTTGCTGTGTGCAGAGTGTCTAGTGGGGTGAAAGCACTTCCTCCTGAGTCGTGCTGACGTCGTGGTCTTTGAGGTGACCCTGTCCAGTCAGCTACTGGCGTCAGCTCTGCTTTAAGTCCTGAGGAGGCATCAGAGCAGGCCATAATATTCCTGAGCTGTCTGTGATGATGGCTCCCCTGAGGGCCTCCCATGCTCCCCTGGACAAACCTGACAGGAGCCTCTCAAAGACAGCCTCATCCTCGACGCAAAGCATCTCTACTAGAGTGAGATTTCAGAGAGAGCAGTGCAGCTTCTGAGTCACACAATCACCAGACTCGAAATGGTCTTTTCCAAAGTCTTGGTGTTTTCTGATCTTGCACAGAGTTCAAGCTGAATATAAGAAAATGTCACGCAAAAATGTTTCATGTTGAGTCACGGACATGTCACACACACACACACACACACACACACACACACACACATACACACCATATATAATAAATTTTATGTCAAGAATGTTTTTTTTTGTTAATCTATTCCCTTCCAACTCAGAGCGAAACAACTGACAGCATGTTATCTACTCTTTCACAGGTTTCTGCATGTTTGTGCTGAGTTTAGTGAAGAAACATTACCGCCTGCAGTTTTATATGGTGTGTATCAGCCAAGTAACTCCTCCTTCCCCTCCCCCCTCCCCTCCCCTCCCCCCCTCCTTCCCCCCAGCATCTAACTGTCTTATCATCACCTTCCACTGCTTCCTCCTTCCTGTCATTTCCCTCTGAGAAGATTTCAAAGAATTCCTCTTTTGTACAGTTGCTGCCATTGTAGAAGTGACACAATTAGTTGTTTGGTAACTGGTTGGTTGAAAGTCACTTAGAGTTTGGTGTCATGTAATGCCATAACTTTATATATTATTATCATAGTATTATTAGTATATTATTCACAAAAGATCCACCTAGCAGTAGTAATAGTTAGGGGTGCTCCAAAAAAAATTGATTCTTGAAAGGATCGCGATTCTTAATGCCACGATTCCTGGATCGATTCCAAACTCCCAAGAATCGATTCTTCTTCATATTGTAAAAAAAAAAAAAAAATTACAGTGCACCTGGACGCAACATGCAAGATACCGGCTGAATAAGTGTCCAAATGTTCATGTCATTTGTGCACTGTAGTGCCACGGTGCCACCACCTCTTGCACTTAAGAACTCTGGTTAATGTATTCCCCCCAAAATCTATAAATCCTTCTCAAAGTCTACAGATCCCCCCCAGCCTATAAATCCATCTTATCTGAAGAACATAAGGGGGGAATTCCCCCCTTGTTTACAAAATGAATTTAGGCCCCGACTGTAATACTTCAGAAGTTGAATTTGAAGTTCAGCATTAATACATTTGTCATGTTTTGTCTTAGATTTACCTTTGTGTGTTATTGCAATATAAAACTACATAATTGAGAATCGATTCTAGATTCTGGAATCGAGAATCGTTGGAATCGAGAATCGATTCTGGAATCGGATCGTGACCCCAGGAATCGGAATCGGATCGGATCGTGGCTTAGCCGGATCGGAGCACCCCTAGTAATAGTAGTATTGCAGTATGGATGACTTCTGCAGTGGCTACAGCTGTATCTCACCCACATTTATTGCCTACAAATTAAATGGAAGACTCTGCCTCTTCTGTCCAGTGTTGGTACTGCACATGGGTCACTGTGCAATAGGCCCTAAGGCAGACTTACTCTGCCAGAATGCTTTTAAGCACCGCGTATGTTGGTCCAGAGTAATTGTCTTAACTATGGGAATCTGAGAAAAACTCTGGCATGGGATTTGCATTACCTAACCACACCCATTGTTCAAGTTCTGTGCATATACCTGACAGACACATTTACTGTGTCCAAAACACCTTACTGTACTACTTTACTTTACTTAAGTGACATTTTTAACATGGGTGGTCTCAATGGGACTCAAAGCCCTAACCCTGGCCATGTTAGTGCCATGTGAGTGCCATGTTAGTGCCATGCCATACCCAGTGAACTACAGGATCACCCCCCGCCTCCTCACAGTGGGGCTTAGAATATTTGTAATGTATAGTCCCTGTCTCAACTTGATTAGTCACTTCTGTTTAGCTTCGTCATGTTGCCATGTTGCCTTTTTTCTCTGCTTTTTTCCTCTGCTCTGCTTGAAATGATGCTAACCATTATGTACGGCCATATGATTTCCGCAATGCAGAAAACATGGACGGAATCCCGGAATTAATTTGGTAATAAAAATGGGAAAAACTGTAAAAATATGGAATAATGCGGAATTTTCCATAATTTGTCTGAAAATCAAAAGTAGGCCTAATTATTGTAGTAACCTAAATGATTTCATAAAATAGGCCTAGAGAAATAATCCTGTTTTGGATTGGATTGGGGTGTTTTGACAGTAGAGGGGTGTCGGTCTTGTGTAGCCGGCACCCTTTGCGTCACCTCACAACTTGGTTTACACTTTCAGAAAGATGTGGAAAGAGAGTCTGTCTGAGAGAGCAAAGTCATAGGGAAAACTACCCTAACCCCTAACGGAATTTGGAAAAATAAAATAAAACGGATTTCATATGGCCGTTATGTTATGATGTTGCAAAGATCCTCATAAATATCTGCTTTTGTTTGAATATGTCTATTTAAATGTATGCCACAAAATATTTCACAAAGCTTTTCTGCACTCCACACATGCTAGCCTGCTCCAACCCATGTTAACAGTCTTGCATCAGTGTTTTTTTTGTTATGTTTTTTTATGTGTGCGTGCCTCAGTCTCACCCTACAGTGTGCACTCTGCCATTCACCTGCTCTGTCTGTCTGTATAAACCCACTATTTTGGACCTGATCCAACTGTTCTGAGCAGGCCCGGCTACATTCCAGTGCATTGACACTGTGGTGTTTGTGTTTGTGTTTGCCATTCCAGTTTGCTTGGACCCATGTGACCCTGTTGATTGTGGTAACTCAGTCCCACCTAGTCATTCAGAACCTGTTTGATGGAATGATCTGGTAAGCAGGACACAGACACAGACCTGAGGAACCTGCCTTTGTCTCTCTTAGCACTGTCACTGCACGTGTGCTGTCGCCACTGTGTTTGACTGTCTTCTTCATGTGGGCTTTTGAAGTTTGAGCAATGCAACAGGAAGTGGTTCACACTAGAGCTGCAATGATTAGTCGATCGGCAGAAAATTAATCTGCAACTATTTTCCTAATCGAGTCATCGTTTAGACAGCATTTTCAGAATAAAATAAAATAATCTCGTCCCAGCTCCTTACATGTGAATATTCTTGGTTTCGTCAGTCTTCTATGACTGTAAACGGATTATCTTTGGGTTTTGGACTGTTGGTCAGGACAAAAGAATAAGACAAAAAGTGATCGACATTTTTCACCATTTTGTGACTTTTTATAGACGACTAATCGATTAGTGGAGAAAATAATCGACAGATTAGTCCATAATGAAAATAATCTGTAGTTGCAGCAGTAAGAAATTGATTTAAAAATAAAAGGCATATTGAAGCATATCATTTTAAGAGAAAATTGTTTAAATCAGAAGAAGTGACTTATTTCACTCAAACTTGCTTTTCCTCTTTACTATTTCTGTAACATGTTATTGGCAAATAATTGATCACATTAATATGACACCCAGGTCAGGAAGCTTTTTCTCCACCCAGTCACAGACAGTGGCAGGTACAGCTCACAGATTACCAGCCACTCTCACTATTATATCAGACATGTTTAGAGTAGAGTAGAACCTCACAGGTGGTGTTTAGCTTGTAGAGCAGATATTATATCAGACATGTTTAGAGTAGAGTAGAACCTCCCAGGTGGTGTTTGGCTTGTAGAGCAGATATGATGTCAGACATGTTTAGAGTAGAGTAGGACCTCCCAGGTGGTGTTTAGCTTGTAGAGCAGATATTATATCAGACATGTTTAGAGTAGAGTAGAACCTCACAGGTGGTGTTTGGCTTGTAGAGCAGATATTATATCAGACATGTTTAGAGTAGAGTAGGACCTCACAGGTGGTGTTTAGCTTGTAGAGCAGATATTATATCAGACATGTTTAGAGTAGAGTAGGACCTCCCAGGTGGTGTTTAGCTTGTAGAGCAGATATTATATCAGACATGTTTAGAGTAGAGTAGAACCTCCCAGGTGGTGTTTAGCTTGTAGAGCAGAGAAACTTGACCTTATTATATCAGACATGTTTAGAGTAGAGTAGAACCTCACAGGTTGTGTTTGGCTTGTAGAGCAGATATTATATCAGACATGTTTAGAGTAGAGTAGTGTTATCCACAGTAGAACCTCCCAGGTGGTGTTTAGCTTGTTGAGCAGAGAAACTTGACCAGAAAGTATCTAATGGTTAGTGTTCATTTCCCCCTCCACCTCTCAACATTGTTGAAATTCCTGTTTTCCAGGTTCCTCGTTCCCGTCTCCATTGTCATCTGCAATGACATTATGGCGTATCTGTTTGGATTCTTCTTAGGCAGAACTCCACTGATAAAGGTAAAGCAGATATTTCCTTACCTGTACGTTACTTTTGCATGGCATTTAGTTCACACCAATTGAAAGTGAGTTACTATATGACTGCAACAGTAGAAAGAGTTTAACTTCCAAGATCAGCATTGCAAGTTGCAACAAGCAACCAATATTGAGGAGTGCAAGAGCCGCAGTGACCTCTGACCTGACAACAGTCCTATGCTAGAAAAACACCTCTCTCCTACCTGTTTCACGTTGATGTTTGATCAAAACGTACATGTGCACACGCTGTAACCTGCTAACCAGGACTCTGTCTGCACGGCTTCAACAGGCTCTATAATGAGACAGGAGTCCAGCCTGTAACCTGAACTTTGGCTAAGTGAAAGATTCAGGCGATGAGCCACTTTCTCCAAATTGCTGAACACTACAGGGTCAAACTCTGTGTCAGCAGGTACACCTGACTGGACCAAACTACAGGGTCAAACTCTGTGTCAGCAGGTACACCTGACTGGACCAAACTACAGGGTCAAACTCTGTGTCAGCAGGTACACCTGACTGGACCAAACTACAGGGTCAAACTCTGTGTCAGCAGGTACACCTAACTGGACCAAACTACAGGGTCAAACTCTGTGTCAGCAGGTACACCTGACTGGACCAAACTACAGGGTCAAACTCTGTGTCAGCAGGTACACCTGACTGGACCAAACTACAGGGTCAAACTCTGTGTCAGCAGGTACACCTAACTGGACCAAACTACAGGGTCAAACTCTGTGTCAGCAGGTACACCTAACTGGACCAAACTACAGGGTCAAACTCTGTGTCAGCAGGTACACCTAACTGGACCAAACTACAGGGTCAAACTCTGTGTCAGCAGGTACACCTAACTGGACCAAACTACAGGGTCAAACTCTGTGTCAGCAGGTACACCTAACTGGACCAAACTACAGGGTCAAACTCTGTGTCAGCAGGTACACCTAACTGGACCAAACTACAGGGTCAAACTCTGTGTCAGCAGGTACACCTAACTGGACCAAACTACAGGGTCAAACTCTGTGTCAGCAGGTACACCTGACTGGACCAAACTACAGGGTCAAACTCTGTGTCAGCAGGTACACCTAACTGGACCAAACTACAGGGTCAAACTCTGTGTCAGCAGGTACACCTAACTGGACCAAACTACAGGGTCAAACTCTGTGTCAGCAGGTACACCTGACTGGACCAAACTACAGGGTCAAACTCTGTGTCAGCAGGTACACCTAACTGGACCAAACTACAGGGTCAAACTCTGTGTCAGCAGGTACACCTAACTGGACCAAACTACAGGGTCAAACTCTGTGTCAGCAGGTACACCTAACTGGACCAAACTACAGGGTCAAACTCTGTGTCAGCAGGTACACCTAACTGGACCAAACTACAGGGTCAAACTCTGTGTCAGCAGGTACACCTAACTGGACCAAACTACAGGGTCAAACTCTGTGTCAGCAGGTACACCTAACTGGACCAAACTACAGGGTCAAACTCTGTGTCAGCAGGTACACCTAACTGGACCAAACTGTAGGTCCCAGTGCCTCCACACTGAAGAGTACATAATGTGGTGGTCCCATGTCTATGAGGAATTGTTCAGGAAAGTCCAGTTGAGATTTGCTCTTTTCAGCCCTTGGAAATAACATAATGGTCTGATATCTCATTGAAAAATGATGTGAGAACGAAGTTGTTCTACTGTATGAATCTTCAATCTTCAAGAAACGTGCAAATGTTCAGCACTGCCACTCTAATGCTGGATAGAGTGTATAGTAAGTGCATGAAGGGAGACTTCTGCAATGGCTACCACTGTACATCTGTCCACACAAGCTGGCTACACTGGAATCACCAGATGCCCACGATATGATACTAAAATGATACTTGAGTCACGATACGATAGTATTTCAATATGCTAGTATTGCGATATATTGAATATTGCGATATTTTGATATATTGTCTAACTCCTTTTCCTACCTTTTCCTTGACCTCACCGGAAGTAAAACATGCAGTGTTTTTAGTTTTTGTTTTTGCCCCACATGTAGGCTACATTATTAAGCTTCTCTGGACTCAATACGCCACTGCAGGCGCGGACTGCAACATCGGGCGCTTCGGGCAGATGTCCGGTGGCCTGGCATGGCATGGCCTGCAATGTTTTTTTTGTTTGTTTTTGTTTTGTTTTTTAATATCTATACTTGACGTCCAAATATCGATACAATATCGTCAGGCAAAATATCGCGATACTATGGTGTATCGATCCCCCCCCCACCCCTACTGTACATGTATCCACACAAGCTGGCTACCACTGTACATCTATCCACACAAGCGCTCTCTAGCAACTAAGAGGTGGGGGGGGGGGGCAGGGAGTCATGTGGTGTGTGGTGAGGGCGAGTGGAAAACCTGTGTTGTGTTGTGCTGTTGTGAAAGACGCTTCTGTTTGTCTCTCTGGCCTCTCTGCAGCTCTCTCCCAAGAAGACCTGGGAGGGCTTCATCGGAGGGTTCTTCGCCACTGTGGTCTTCGGCTTCATCGTGAGTAACACTCCCTTATTCCCTTCTCCACAGTTTCCAAATTGTGTTGTCCGCCGGTCACAGTGGCTGATGCATCATCTCACATAGATTTTTGTTAAGACCAGACAGTTAGATTAGATTAGTTAGAATAGGATGTCTAAACTATGGTTGCTTACCTGCCAAAGTGGCTGATAGTGTAGATCAGTGGTTCCCAACCTTTTCCAACTCAGGGCCCACTTTTATTTCTCAAAAATGTTCGCGGCCCACCTCTGACCCCATAAATACAAAGGCCATATAATGCGTTCTCAGAGCACTTTTTTATTGAAAATTGAACATAAAGGACTGAACTGAATACAGGAGAAACATGTTGGAAGCTCCACAGTCACTAACACAGCACCTGTAACATGTTGCAACACCTTCAGTATTACAGTTTTCAAGGAGCTGTCCACACACACACACACACACACACACACGCACACACACACACACACACACACACACACACACACACACACACACACACACCAATCATTCAAGGAGCTGTCCATCAGCACCACACAGATGTCAGAAATGACAAGCAAGGGGCTGTCTGTAACAGGCTAATTAACAAATGATTAATAAATAACGGTATCCTTCAACAATGGAAAAATGCATTCTCATAACAATTTGACATCCAATATCAGATCCAAACAAAATCCAAATATCAGAAGAAAGCCCATTAAATCGATAGGGTTACAAATAAACACAAACCCAATATAAAGATGATGTAAAGATGAAACTTCAATTCAAGCAAAAGCAATAACATCAAAGAAACAAAAATCATACTTTTTCAAGTATGATTTTTCAAAATCTTTCAAAAAAAATTTTTTTTTTTTTTTTTTTTTTGATTTTTTTTTTTTTTTAAATCATACTTTTTTGGAAATGATTTGGCGGCCCACTTGCAATACCTTCGCGGCCCACCAGGGGGCCGCGGCCCACAGGTTGGGAATCACTGGTGTAGATAAACCTACCAGCCACAGCCGAAATGTATCAGTGTTTTGGCTGCTGGTCACACCTACGTGCATGATAGACTATAGTAGTGCTTTCACAGAGTTCAATCACATAGACCCAAATTCATTCCCCAATTCTAGACTTCTAATTAACTTTGTACCCCTTTGGAATAAATATTCATGGTTTAAGCGAACGCCAAGGATGACATTTTTGCCCACTGACCACAGTTGTTGTTGCAGCATCTTGAAATTTAGCAGATACTTTCACTATTTCACCAGACAAATACATTATTAGAATAGGATGCCTACATTTGTACTATGTTGTAAACGGAGTCCACAGCACAAGAATTTCACACGTGATACTTGTACCATGGAGTGACAATAAAAATCTTGAATCTTGAATCTTGAATACATCCTCGAAATCAGGGTTGTTTCTCTGCTTAGGCGGCTGTTGGTCACAGAAAGGTATCAGGATTTAGCTCAACGTTTGAAATGACTGCCCAAAAACCATGAGCCTCTCTTCAGCAAGTCTCGTGATTTGATGACAAACTGTTGTACCAAACTAATTAAGTTAATTAGCTAACGGTTTCTTTGTGTTGTATTTATTGCCTCGTCAGCTGGCCTACCTGCTGTCCCAGTTCCAGTACTTTGTGTGTCCTGTGGGCTACAACAGTGACACCAGCAGGTTCACGGTGGAATGTGAGCCTGCGGACATCTTTGTGATGCAGGAGTACACTCTTCCCCCTGTGATCCAGAACATACTCCGATGGGTAAGGCTCTGCTCTGCCATTTCTCTTGATGGAACTGGCATCTAGAAATGGACCAGGTGCATAAAGATGCTATCTCATTATACTGATGTTAGTGTCTCCTCTTGCCCCCCCCCCCCCCCGCCCCCCTCATCCCATCATCATCTCTGCCTCTGTCTCTCTTTTAGAAAACGGTGAACCTGTACCCCTTCCAGTTCCACAGTATCTGCCTCTCCACCTTCGGCTCTCTCATCGGGCCATTTGGCGGCTTCTTCGCCAGCGGCTTCAAGCGAGCCTTCAAAATCAAAGTGAGTCAAATCTCCCTCCCTTTCTCCCTCATTTTCAGCCCCCACCCATCCATCCCCCCCCCACCCCCACCCCACCCTGAATTGCGATATCATAAGAGCCGTAATTTGTTCTGACCCGCAGGACTTTGCTAGCACCATCCCCGGCCACGGCGGCATCATGGACCGATTCGACTGTCAGTACCTGATGGCCACCTTCACACACGTCTACATAGCCAGCTTTGTCAGGTGAGCAACGACTCTAATGGCTGCTTGATCAGAGGGAGTGGTGTCTATTCCTTACAAGTGGGATACTAATAAAATCTAATAATTAGAAAAATAAAAAAATAAAATGACCAACTTCCTCCTCATAGGATTATTTCAGTTCTGTGTTTGTACAACGATACGGGTGCTAGACAGTTTATCGATAATGCATCGCAAGAGGAAGTATCGCGATATATCGATATTTTGTCCCACCCCGAGTTCATGGAACTGGGTGGTAAGACGAGGTAGCGAGAGTTGTGGTTTTCTCGTGACAGTTGTTCCCATCTGGGTGACGACATTGTTATTGTTGTTGTTGTTGTGTTGCAGGGGGCCGAACCCCAGTAAGGTGCTGCAGCAGCTGTTGGTGCTGCAGCCTGAGCAGCAGCTCAGCATCTTCCACACGCTGCACTCCCACCTGAGAGAGAGGGGTATGCTGCCCCCCGCTGGCCAGGCCGAGTGACACGCCTCACGGGGGCGTGACTGGGACCGTGTGTGTATCTGTGTGTGGGGGGAGTTTGTGTATACACACACACGCACACACACACACACGCACACAGAAGTCTGCCTGTACGGGATATGAATAATGCGACGCCGGGCCCCTTCGCCATCGTCATCCACCTGGCTCGACATTTGATTTCCAACCAGCTCATTACCGTGACGTCTCATTACCGTGACGTACGAACCTGAGGTGACGCTCCCGAACTACGCGGAATGACCTCGTAGCCAAAAAGGGGGAGAAAAAACAAACAAACAAACAAACAAAACGGAAACCCAAGAACATTCACTGCTTTCCACTGGGACCTGCACAAACCCACGCTACACGAGCAAAACAGGCAGTCTACATCCTAAAGACTTATCAGGCTGCTCTGAAGAAAATGTCTTATCCAACAAAAGAAGACTTTTGAAGCACACGGTTTTCTCAACGTAAGCTGGACTGTGAACGTGCAGTGTCTCATGTGTGGACGGCAAATATTGCACTGATTTTAGCTGAACAGAAGGATAACAGACGCTTTTACCAGCATAAACTGGGTCTGTAGTGTCGGGCTCGTGGACTCGAGCTACCGCAAAGACTGTCATGGTTTGTCTTCTTGGGGGGGGGGGGTGGGGGGTTAAGTAAAGATGCAGTGAGATTTACAAGACTCTTCTAACACACTTTAGACACTGTTTTATAGACGATGCTCTATTTAATGGTCTTAACCTCACCGCATAACGATAGGTAACATGGAGCATGTACGTGCGTCCCCGTCTCGGGCTACTGCTGAACTCAACTGTGTTTACTGTCCTCTTCCACAGCGTGACCTAGTCTAGCTTTTAGGTTTCAGCTTTCTGTGTCTCTTAAGTAACTCGCACAATAGGAGCTTGACTGTAGGCATGGATAGCAATCGCTGTTAAAGGATAAGTTCACCCAAAAATGAACATTCAGTCATTATCTACTCACCCACTGTGCTGGTGGAAGGTCGGGTGAAGTTTGTGGAGTTTTTCAGGGAAATAAAGTTACAGCATTCTCCGAAGTAATTGAAGTGAATGGTGACCAACTTTCAAGCTTAAAAAACAACAAACAAGCAACCAAACAGAAGGTGCCTCCATAGTCTTCCTCGCCTGGCGTACAGTGATGATTTCAGCTAAAAACAGAGAGTAAATGATATCTTTTGAAGTCAACTTGACATCGCGGGGCTTCTGGAGACTTGGATTACGCCAGACGAGCAGTATGAAGGCATTGTGTGTGTGTTTATGTTTGAAAGTTGGTCACCATTCCGTTCAATTCTCTAGGAGAATGCTGTAACTCTGTCTCCCTGGAAAACCCCACAAATGTTTTGTGGACTAAAAAAACTTCCCCCGACCTTCCACCGGCACGGGGCTGAGTAGATCATGACTGAAATTTCATTTTGGGCGAAATTATCCTTTAATGCAATAACTAGAGCAGCAGCGGCACACACCGACAAACACTCGACAGTACACTGTGTGTGTTTTTCCTCAAGTTATTGTATTACTGTACATAAATATATTGATATTTAGCTGAACAAATAGCCTACCTAATATATATCTATATATATATATAAAACTTCTGTGACCTGTTGGGGGAAATTAATACTATACACTTTTAAGCTATGAGAAATGATATGCAAAAAAAATGGGATGTAACTCATGTGTAGCCTCTAGCATGAACAAATTGTATGGGATTTTTAACAGACGATAGATTTGATCTGAGGTTGCTGCTTATTTAGAGTGTGGTGGCTGAACTTTTACTTGAGATTGTGAAAGGAGGAGACTGCTTCCTTTATCCGGTTAACCAATGGTTTTAGTTGCAATGTAGTGGGGGGGAGGGGCCACCAGACCACTCCCACCTTCTTGGACTCCATGTTTGTCAAACTTAACAAAAAATATATATTTCTATATTAGTCTTGTTATGCATTAAATCTCTCTTAAAGATTGTTTTTGAAGGTAGTTTGCAAGATAACATGTTATTGCAGCGTGAGATAAATTATAGATTTATGTGTATGATATATATATACAGTATATATATATATATGTATATATATATATATATATATGTATATACATACTGTATGTATATATATGTATATATATATATATATATATTATATATACGTAATATATATATATATATATACATACATACACACACAGCAATATTTTTTGATTATGCAAGTTGCGATTTGATTCTTAAAGGAAATGGGTGGGATTTCTACATTGGGCGTAGCTTAATTGAATTCTATAGATCTGTGGAATATGTGGCACTTCTGATGAATCACACGAGCACCCGTGTGTTGAATTGGACTATGCTCTGTAGCGCGTTGCGAGGCTGCGTTCACACATGTTTACCAAAGCGCCGTCTCCAAACAGACATGTCCTTCCTTGTCTCCTCCCTGCATCCTCTCCGTGCTCCGAAGAACCAAACGGGGGAAGGAGAGATGCGTGTCTGGAACTGAGCCGCTGACAGGAGGAGTGCTAACTTGCTAACTTGTTGTTTGCGTTTGTGGCCGGTGCAATGTGCGTCACTTTATTCTCTTCTGCTTCATGATTTACCAGCCAAGAGGATGTTGTCATTTATTCACGTTTCAGTACATTTTGGTGTTTTTCCCCGTTAGAATTGAATGGAGGTGTTGGGTGGACTTTGGGACCAGTTGTAATGTACTGTATAACTAACCCCTCCCTCTGGCAAAACACACTACTGCGTTACAGACTTTTCTGTATCCCACCTTCTTGGTTTTTACAGCTCACTGTACAAAATGGTTACTCTACAGGATGAGGCAAAGCATGCTGGGATCTGTGCGATGTTCAGACTAACATCTGACCAAAGATAGCAGACAGCAGCAGGAGTAAGTAAAGCAGCAGAGCGATACGTTGTAGAGACTATCGAAATGTTTTCCGGTCGTAGTTTAAATTAGATCTAACTTATTGTATGAACTAATTTATATTGTGATCTAACTTATGAAGTTATACACTCTCGGTACACAAACATAGTAACAGACAGAAAAAGGTTGCCCTGTTAACCCGATTTTCAAGTAATTGTGCACTGCAAATATTGGGTTGCATGTATTTTTTATTTAATTATCGGTTTGCGTATATTTTGTTTGATTTGCTTTATGCAGAATTGTTTTCTATTGACAAATCTATAGCTTTTGGAGTGGATAAGATTGAATTGAAGAAACTGTATTGAGGAATACTACTGTTAATATATGGGCAATACAAAGTGATGTATAAACCGCATATATTATTGATATCTTAATTGCTAGGAATATTGTGAAGCTGTATATTGTATGGAGGTGAATAAATTTATTTTTTTCTTTAAAATGTCTTTGCTATAGGTTTTGTCCTTTGATAATGAGTGTCATCAGAATAGTACTTCATGTGTGCTGCACATCGAAGGAGCAACTTCAGAATGATTTATTCACAAAACAAGGCTTGACAATTTGTGACTGGATATTCTAAAACCATCATTTAGTACAGTGTTAAAGAGCCGAAGCAGGTTGAAGTCTGTAAGCTATACAGACTGACTACTACAGTATTGAAGCTGTGAGAACAGAGAGCTGTCCGGAGGTGGTCTGCTACAGAGGGACTGCTGTGTGTCTGGATGGAAACGCTGCCATGTTGGAAGAATGACAACAAACAAAACATTGTAGTATTGACTTCCTCCCAGAGAGAGAAAGAAGGGTTCATTTCTGTGTGGGGTTGGAGTGTCCAAGGAGACGAGGACAAGCACCATCACAAGCACAGATGGCGCTGGCTTTAGGGGTTTGCCAAAGGCATTGTGGGTAGGGAGGAGCCAAACTCTTAGGCCATGTTCAGACTAGGAGACCAAATCCGATTCTATCCAGATTGGTTTTATGAGTCTGGACGTTCCAAGTCTGATTTGTGTCACTTGTCCCAAACCACATATGGAGGTAGTTTTTAATCTGCTTTCGACTGATGTGACTTCAGTGTGGACGCGCTGATCACCCAAATCAGATTTGAGAGTGTCTTTTGCAGGGGGGCGGGGACTTGAAGAGCAGAGAGCAGACATGCAAACACTGCCAGAAACATTGTATCTAGACACACAGATCCGACTTGAACACTTGCCCAAATCAGATTTGTGGCAATGCGGACACACTCCCAAATCAGATTTGGGAAACCAATCAAGATAATGACTTTAGCAGCAAATCGGATTTGCTGGTAATGTGAACATGGCCTTAGATTGATGTGCTGTCACTTAATATTACTGTGTTAATTTATTTTGATGTATTCTTGGTTCTTGCTCCATCTCACTTGCATATGACTAGTTGGAGAACATGTTTCCCGGTTTTGACACCAATACAGTCGATTAGCAACTAAATACAATTCCTGGCAGTTCCTTCCAGTTTTCAATGCCCAGGCAATGAAAACAGTCTAGCCAATCACTCCTGTTGACACACCCCCTGCTTTCACCACCATGCCCGCATACCATTGAACATAGAGGTTTTAGTCAGTGATGATGTTACACTTTGACTTTATTCTCACTCTTCCAACATGGCGGTCTGTCCCTTGTCAGTAGTATTGTGAACCCCTCTCCAAACATCACCTGACAGATCTCCACTAAAGTGCATCTCGGATTGGATTCCCCATGTCAACATTGAACACACACACACACACACACACAACTGTACATGGCAAACATTAAAGCGGACTTATCACAGAAAAACAACAGCGACCCCTTCTGGAAAAATTTACTAACTCCACCTTTTTTTTTGTATACCTCCATCATAAGATGTATAATGACCAATCCTTGTTGAGAGAATGGAGGGAATTAATCTGAGGTCTTCCGTAATATTGGGTTGACGAGACTCTTTAAAAATGGATTAAAAAAAAATCAATATTGACAGAACTAAAAACAGCAGCAGCCCAACAAAACTGGGCCTTTCTCCACATCAAAATATACATGTGATAAACCCAACGTTAACTCATTCACCGCCAATGACGTGTTATCAGCAATGGCCTTCCCCGCCAAGGACGTGTTTTTGTTTTTATTGGTGCAGCGCCTGCAGCAAACACTTGCCCAGCCTGTCACACAGACACAGGTCCCTGCCTTCAAAGGGTAGCCGAC
The DNA here is from genome assembly GCF_964638095.1 of Poromitra crassiceps. NCBI lineage: Eukaryota > Metazoa > Chordata > Actinopteri > Beryciformes > Melamphaidae > Poromitra > Poromitra crassiceps. The sequence continues at coordinate 6,957,490 of NC_139631.1, read as the reverse complement.
AGCACGCGATCAAACACATACCGCAGCTGTTGTTTTGAAATTGAGCTAGAGGAAAAGCAGAGAACGGGTAACGCTTCCTTGTGCAGAGAGGAGAAACGCCATTGAAACGCCGAGCTGGAGTCGCCTTCCTCTGTGCCAGCCAGGAGAAAACGGGAGAAAGTAATCAAGAGATGTGTTTGATCATCGGAGGAATGAGGAAATGATCGATCAGTTTGCGAGGGCGGTGAGGACGTGTTGAATAGCCGAGGGGAAAACGGGAACGATCATAGATATGACAGGGAGACATGGACGAGGACGGTGTACCAGAACAAATCAAAATAAACACAGGAACAGCTAGGCAGCAGCGGGCAGAAGGCACTCACAGCAGCCCGCTGTCCTTCTCAAGAGCTCGTTCATGAAATCGCTGGGCTGCTCGCCCTCCAGTGTTGCTCCTGGCCAATCCCAGCGCCACAGGGCGTGGTTATTGCTTATCCTATGTTGGGTTAGAAATCTAAAAGGGGGATCGTGTGTGTGTGTGTGTGTGTGTGTGTGTGTGTGTGTGTGTGTGTGTGTGTGTGTGTGTGTGTGTGTGTGTGTGTGTGTGTGTGTGTGTGTGTGTGTGTGTGTGTGTGTGTGTGTGTGTGTGTGTGTCTGTCTGTCTGTCTGTCTGTCTGTCTGTCGGTGTGTCTGTCTGTCTGTCTGTCTGTCTGTTTGCACTTCATGTGTGTATATATATATATATATATATATATATATATATATATATATATATTTTTTTGTCATTTGTGTCCTAACGAATAATATTTACATGTCTGATGTCAATACAGTTCAAAATAAAAGAATTGAGAGTGAGTTATGCCTGAGATTGTGCCCTTTTACAAAAATGCTTTTTTCTCCCTTTTCTCTTCCCAGACAGGCTTTTTTGGTGAACATGGGGTGTATAAAAAGGGTTATAAGTAGAGTACAGAACATGCTAAAAGCTAACTTTCTTTTTGGGGGTGAAAGTAGAGACTTAGATCTTCATTTCGAGGTATTGGACATCACTGTAGTCCTAGTACAGAATTTACTGTGGGTCTTGAAAGATGACCAAACATTATGGAAATACTTGGCCTGTGCCAAAAATGCCAGTCAGATATTGGCAGTGAATGAGTTAACAGTGGCATGAAAATACATGCTATGTTGAAGGAGGCATTGTTACTGCACAGCCTTCCCATCTGTCTGAAATAATACATCTGTGCAATATATTAAGAGGGTTAAGATTACATACCACAAAAAACATATCTGAATCATAAACATTGACTTCATATTTTAGTCAAAAGTGCAATTGAAAGTTTTATGGCCGTACCCATACAATGCTTGTTTGAAGTGCCCAGCACTCGCCGAAATTGAAACCCAGTTAGCAAGTCATTTCTCACATCTAGTTTGGGGAATAAACATCATTATAACCCTGTGTGGAGAAATTAATAAGAAAACAACTAAACTAATATTGAGATTGCCTTGAGCAAAGGTACTTAACTTCACACACCCAGCCAACAGCAGGGGGCAGCCTAGCATGACGTTCACAACTACAAATGTCTGTGACTGAATGTGAAAAGAAACGTGCCTGGGTAAATGAAAACAAAAAAACAAAATGCAGACTGAATGAAAAGTAGGGTGATTGGACGGAGTGTGAATCTTCACTTTGTACTATCTGTTGTGTTGCAGATCTGTTCTTTTCAGGTTGAATTGGTCAATACAAAAAGATAATTAAATGCACTCTACTGGAATAATTCGCTAAATAATTAGCGGTGGGATTTGAAAACATCTCTAAACCTAAATGAGCCTTTCTGATTTTTTTAACCTCTTATTACTTTGTGACATGTGGGCAACAAAGAGATTGGAGTGCGATTGGAAAACGTAGAGATCATGTAAATCTTAACTAACTGCATTCGTAGTGATTGTTGATTTTTGGCTAATTAAAACAATCATTAGTATATTACAAAATGTAGAAAATCAACTCAGATAGGCTTTGGCTGTCAATATCAATAGATTGACTATTTGTCTACTACAACACCATTCCGGTCCATCTCAGTCGACTCCATATATCCAATCCCATTTCAATTGATTCATACTCGGGATTTTCACTAATCTTAAACTTTACCGATAATCAACCCACATTGTATCGTTAATAATCTTGCTAATAAGCACATGGGCAGTGTTTACCTTCTCTCTCTGTTTTCCTCACGGAGATCTCGCATTTCTCACTCCATTGTGATGCGTTTTACATCACAACGCGTCACAACGGAGCTGAATCTCATACAAATGGAAGCCAATCAAAAACTCATTAGGAGGCCATGCATGTTTGCATCATCTTTCTTTGCTGCGCCAGTTCCCTTCTCCGCAGCTAGGTGGTGACTAGTGCGCTGAACGGCAGCCTGGTCTCCTCGTCGTCCTCTTCTAGAATAGTCCGTGGGTCGGGCCTATCGGGACAGAAAATGAGCCGCAGCAGCGCCATCCCGACACGCACCAACAGCCTCAACACCAGGAAGGCAAACGGCACCGTGATCTCCATCAGGTGGAAAATGGAAGCGCTAAACTTACTCAGAATACACGTAAGGAAAAACGTCCCTAGAGCGACGCAAGGGTACAACGCAAGCTTAGCTAGCATGAACACGTGCTCGCGTCCGCCATATCTCACATACGGGTGCAGGGTTTCCCGCTCGTTGTAAAGGGCAACCACCCAAATAGCTAGCTGGAAAATGCCCGCGAAGAAAATGATGACGCAGCTAATCTGAATGGCCTCCAATTCGTTGCGGGAGTTGCGCGGGAACTCGTGCGTCAGCTGGTAGGCTAACGGCAAGCCTCCGACGAAGGCCAGCGAGAAGGTGTTGAGCAGGCCCATGGAGCGCGTGGTCCTGGTGACGTGCAGGAACAGAGAGTGGTGCACGAACCAGAGGAGGCCCACCGTGGCGAAGGAGCCGAAGTAAGCCAGGTACTCGGGTCCGTAGTCCTGCAGGGCGGCGGTCAGGCTGCCGCCGTAACGCTTCTGCACCACAGCCGGGTCCGGGACGTTGTCCTCGCTGGAGGGACCACGGAGGAGATGAGAGGTTAGTCGGGTCAGCACCATGATCACACTTCCATTATGGATCTGTATACAGAATCTAGCAGTGGTGGGTATACTGAAAATATATACTCAAGAACAAGTACAATGACTCCCATAAAAAAACTATTCTCAAATGACCATTTGAGAAGCCTACTCAGGCAAGTAAAAAGTAAAAAATAAATAAAAATGTACCTGGTTAATAAATTACCGTAAATTCCGGACTATAAGACGCACCGGTCTATAAGCCGCGGGACCAAAATTGACTATTTTTTTCTTCTATAAGCCGCACCGGTCTATAAGCCGCGGGTGTTTTGATGTTTAATTACCATATGAAAGGGTTCGTGCACAGAGAGGAATGTCGGGAAAGCGATGGCTGTTTGGGGAAGCTCCCATTTATTAACATTTCAACAAAACAAAACAAAAGTCAGGTCACTAATCCCCAGACAAAATCACACAACAATAGGCTATATGTGCAGCAAACCTGTAACCAGAGAAGTCAAGTCACTAATCCTCGTCTTCCTCTTCTTCCTGCGTACTGAAACCACCAAAGTCCTCATCTTCAGTGTCGGAAACGAACAGGTTCAGGGTGGCTTCGTCAACCACTCTCCTCTCTCCTTCATTGTCACTCAAAACCAACGAACTCCTCTTCATCACTGTCGGCATCGAACAGCCTCTGAAGCCTCTGACGGCCCTCAGCGCCAGCTGTGGCGGCGTCATCCTCTTCATCCCGCAGCAGTCCAGCGTTTTGGAACCCGTTGGTGATTGTGGATGTTTTCACACTCCTATAATATTCCGTGCTGAGACAGTTCCTCCTGCTGCACCGTCCAACGCCTCACCATTGACTCATCGATGCCCAGGTTACGCGCGGCTGCTCTGTTTCCCTCTTTTAATGCGAGATTGACTGCTTTCAACTTGAAAGCTGCGTCGTGTGAATTTCTGCGTACCTTCCCCATGGTAAGTGAGAGTGTTGCTTCTACTGCTCGTTCTCATGCTGTCGAGAACGAGCAAAGCTTTTTTTTGGTGAAAGAATCCTCCAGGGCGCTTCTTGTTAACAGTCCGAGTGAGTGGCAGGTCGAACGTCAAAGGCACTTCATCCATATTTATGATCTGCTCCGGTTCGATGGAATATTCCTTGATCTTCCTTTGTGTGAATTCGCCGAAGTTTGTGATTTTCTCCTGGTAGTCGGGGGAGGGAGTTGATGGCCGAGTGGCCGTTTGCTTACCGTAATTACCATATGTAAGTGGTCACGCACAGAGGGGATTGTCGGGAAAGAGATGGCTGTTTGAGGAAGCTCCCATTTACCGTATTACCGTAACATTTCAACAAAACAACATAACACAACACCACCGTTGTTTATTTTTACAGTGCACACAGTGTCCGCGGTGTGGTGAAAAGAGGGCAAGAGAGGAAATTAAAACAGAAGTGGATTTATAGTTAGAAAGAGTGCTAAAAAAGAGAGATTTTATTTGTATTTTTTTTTTTTTTTCTGAAAAAATCCATAGATAAGACGCACCGTTATATAAGCCGCAGGGGCCAAAAAACGGGAAAAAAAGCCGCGGCTTATAGTCCGGAATTTACGGTACTCAATGTACAAATTACTTTGAATTTTTATATATTTTAGGATGCAGTGCAAAAAAATAAACACAAGAATAAGAAATAGCATTTGTTGACAAAAATGTGTTTTATGAAGTAGTCGTAGAGCATGTAGGCAAATACTTGTAATGTGTCATTACCTGAGCTAAACACATGGGATGCAGTAAGGGTCCAGTCGTCCATCTCTCGTGAACCCATCCCATCTATTCATCTAACCATCTAACATCTAACAACTAACCCCCCCAGGAAGACAGGAGAGAGAGCAACAAACCATATGTCCAGGATGAGCAGCGTGGCTACAATGGCAAAAACCCCATCGCTGAACGCCTCCAGTCGCTCCTTGGAGAGGGGCTCATTGGGATGGTACGTATAGAACAACATGGAGTCGGGGGTCTCCTGCACCTGACCTGAAGGAAACACACATTTGTTTTATGTTTCTCAAGTGGCGGCACAGGTTGAAAGCTTACAATCCAAAATGCTGCACATCCTCATCCAGAGTCTGTTTTTAAGCAGTGCAAACGACATGTGTGTCCATCAGGGTGGGAATTACACGGAAACCATGAGGCTATGGCCTCTGTTAGCCCCTCCCTCTGGACGTGATGCCCTGAGATCCCTAAGGCCACCATGGCAGTGCCCTGCTACCAGCCTGCTACTGTCAGTTGCTTTAAAAGCATCAGTGGTCTCAGTTTAATGTAACCTGCCCTGTGCAAAGGATGTGTCGTTGGCAAATTTTAACACACATAGAGCAATGGCCTTTGTGCCCTGACATGTGGCCTTGTGCCAAAAAAACAAATGCAATGCCGAAAGCCAAATGGCCACGCCCCTAAAACAATGAAATTCCCACCCTGGTGTCCGTGCAGCACGGGATATCGGAAGAGAGAGAGAGAGAGAGAGAGAGAGAGGGGGAGAGAGCATTTTGTGGTCGATAGTGGTTCAAAGCCAGTGAAATATGCATGCACGCATGCACTCACTGACCTGCACGCATGCACACACTGACCTGCACGCATGCACACACTGACCTGCACGCATGCACACACTGACCTGCACGCATGCACACACTGACCTGCACGCATGCACACACTGACCTGCACGCATGCACAGGCACATGTGCACAGTTTAAGAAATGTCTGGAAATGAATGGAGAATTAACTTCCTCATGGCTGAGACTTTGGCACGCTATATAATAGACACAGCGGCTCGAAATGCGTGCGCACACACATGCATGCACAGTGCGAGAGAGAGGGGGGTGGAGGAGAAGGGTTTGACTTGCGCAAACCTGCACCGCGGCACACACTTGAACACCTGGGTGTGATTTTTCCTTTATCTCGGTGCACAGGTAAGCACAGCATGTTTTGTCTACTTGTCAAACATCACACAACGTGCTGCTTACCAAGTGCTTTGCTGCGACACCACTTCAAAGACTCGGAGATGTAGGGCAGGAAGATGACGATGGCTAAAAGCACGTAGGACTGAAAGAGAAAATGAAGAAGTTACTGCACAAATCAGAACTCGACTTCAATCTAGATTTAAATGTGTGGCAGCAGCAGGAGCCTGGGGGGTCAGAGAAGTGACTGGAAGAGTTGTTGGACCGACCAGACAGACAGATCTGACAACTAACTAATGTAAAGATGCAACGCAACACACACACACACACACACGCACGCGCACACACGCACGCATGCACGCACACACACACACACACACACACACACACACAGGGATGTGAAAATTGCTGAAAAAGAGCAAGCTCAGTCAACAGTTAAAATGTTATAGTTCAAGTGATGCGCGCGCATACACACACACACACACACAAACAATAACACACAAAAAATGCATTTAAAACAGCTAAATCTAAATGAAGAAAGTTTAAGTGAGACAGCAAAATATTTTTCAGGATTCCAAATTTCTAGGTGCTACATTCAATGAATATATCATGGTCAAATCAAATTCAACAACCAAATTAATGACTTTGGTATAGCTGCCATAAACACATGTGACCGTGGTCAAACAACAACAAACAAAACAATTGCTATCCTCTATTCCATGCCAGTGGTTATAATGAATGAGGTCATGATCTAATCAGATCAAAATGCTACACACATCACCTTTAAACAGTAGAAGAAGAGAGACCTACCAGCTGGAAGAATATGAAGGAGAAGATGCTGGCGAAGAAGCACATGATTGGGACCCTCATGATGACTTTGAGGATGTGGTGTTTGTAGAAGGTCTGGTTCTCTGAGATCTGGATCTGCTCGTTCAGGAGGAACGGACGGCTGAAGGCATAAACCACAATCACTGCCTGGAAAGAGGAAGAAGACATTATGGATTTTACAGATGCAATATGATTATTAGGGGTGCTCCGATCCGGCTAAGCCACGATCCGATCCGATTCCGATTCCTGGGGTCACGATCCGATTCCAGAATCGATTCTCGATTCCAACGATTCTCGATTCCAGAATCTAGAATCGATTCTCAATTATGTAGTTTTATATTGCAATAACACACAAAGGTAAATATAAGACAAAAAATGACAAATGTATTAATGCTGAACTTCAAATTCAACTTCTGTATTACAGTCAGGGCCTAAATTTATTTTGCAAACTAGGGGGGAATTCCTCCCTTATTTTCTTCAGATAAGATGGCTTTATAGGCTGGGGGGGATCTGTAGACTTTGAGAAGGATTTATAGATTTTGGGGGGAATACATTAACCAGAGTTCTTAAGTGCAAGAGGTGGTGGCACCGTGGCAGTACAGTACACAAATGACATGAACATTTGGACACTTATTCAGCCGGTATCTTGCATGTTGCGTTTAGGTGCACTGTAAAAAAAATTTTTTTTTTTTTTTTTTTTTACGATTTTAAGAATCGATTCTTGGGAGTTTGGAATCGATCCAGGAATCGTGGCATTAAGAATCGCAATCCTTTCAGAATCGATTTTTTGGAGCACCCCTAATGATTATACAGAGTATAATACCCGAGTGGAATTGGGAGTAGAAGAGGGTTAAACAAATAACATTTTTAATTACAAAATACTATAGTATCCATTATGGAAAAGATTTGCCATGCGAAATCAAGCAGTCAAAAACACAGATGATTTGGTCCTCAAAAACACACATTTTATAATCCAGTCTTAAAATGACTCAAAGCTTTAACAGTAACTAATATATATGCTTTACTTCAGATCATTGTCTTTAAACATCATTGGATTGAAACGAATTTGCTGGGATGCCAGTGATGAGTCCAAAGGGTTAACAAGTCAGTACTAGCTATAAGTGTCCATTGTCCTACAAGTGTCCAAGTCCCACATTTTACTGCTTGTGTGCTGCACTGCGGTTATTTTTCATTATCAGAAGGAACAGTGGATGATGGTCTGTTAAGAAGTGTGGAGGCAGAAGTGTAGAAGAGATGGTAAATGGTAATGGTAAATGGCCTGCATTTATATAGCGCTTTTATCCAAAGCGCTTTACAGTCAGTAGGTACATTCACCCATTCACACACCGATGGCGGCAGGTTACCATGCAGGGTGCTGGCACACCAACGGGAGCAATTTGGGGTTCAGTATCTTGCCCAAGGACACTTCGACATGCAGACTGGAGGAGCCGGGAATCGAACCACCGACCTCTTTTATCCAAAGCGATTAGTGGACGACCCGCTCTACCTCCTGAACTACAGCCGCCACAACTTTCCTCTTCTGTGAATGCATGGGCCTACAGTATCATCCAAAATAAGAAATATTACCATTGTTTGCTCTATATGTTGAGGTCATATATACATATATGTTGAGGTTATATAGATGTTTGGTCTTTATGTTGAGGTCATATATACATATATGTTGAGGTTATATGTTGTTTGCTCTATATGTTGAGGTCATATATTACATATATGTTGAGGTTATATAGATGTTTGGTCTATATGTTGAGGTCATATAATATTGACCTATAGAGATTTTGTCTCTCAAACCCAAATCAGAGAATATGTTTACTGTTAGATATGATTTTGTCCAGAATTACAACAAGACTATCTGTATCGTAGGTAGAGAGATAGCAGAGGAATTATGATCAAAATAGCCATTCCTCTACATTCTCTAATTGTGTTAACTTCTAGTAAATCAAATAATGCTGAAGTAAGAATTCATCAATTTGAAGGTCCCCTGGTGGTCCACGTTCCATGTTGAGAACCTCTGGTTGGGTCTCTGAAAAGTTTGCAAACAACCAGGCCGCCCCACTGCCCCAGTGACACACATTTAACCTCTGAATGAACCTGTCATGTTGCTACTCCGGTGACGCGGTGTCGTGTGACTGTTATAATCCAGTGGTTCTCAACATGGGGTCAGAGGACCACCGGGGTCCTTGAGTGGGGTTCCAGGGGGTCAAACTGATGTATTGCTAAACTTCACTATTATTTCATTTGAACACCATTAGCGAATGTAGAGGAATGACTGTTCTGATCATAGTTTCTCTATCTCTCTGCCTACAACAATGGTTCTCAAATTTTTTCATGTCAAGGACCCTTAAACTGAGACAAATTAGACTACAGGCCCCCCATCTGATAAGATTTTTGCTTGAAACCCATGACCAAAATAGCAATACAATCTGTCATTATATTACTTATGGATGGAATTATATTATGATTATATATATTCTCAGATTTGGGTCAGGGACATATCAAATGGGGGTCTGTGGTCCTAATCTGGACTAGATTAGGGGTCCTTGATATGATGAAAGGGGTTGAGAATCACTGTAATAATAATCTGCCTCCTCACCATGACAGTAGCTATGATTGAGATGAGCGCGTCGCTGTAGGCCAGCAGGCGGTGTGAGGACTGCGTGCTGCCGGGGCCCAACTTTCCTCTTCTGTGAATGTATTCATCTTGTACCTTATTATGGCAATAGGGAATGCAGTATCTTATAGTGATATTTGATTAATCTGTTGATGTCAGTTACTGAGCTCTCCTTACCTGGATGTCAGTTAATGTCAGTTACTGAGCTCTCCTTACCTGGATGTCAGTTAATGTCAGTTACTGAGCTCTCCTTACCTGGATGAGGCCGATCACCATCACACAAGCACAGAAGAGCAAAATCCCCAGGATGTTCTCGGGGAAGGTGGCCATCAGGGAGAACTGCACAGGAAAAGGGCGAATGACATCATCACCGTCAACCAAACACTTCCTGTCTGGTGCACACAGACTCTGCAGTGGCTCATACTCACTGTGTACGGCAGAAAGGTGATCAGCATCATGCAGGCCTGGAATAGAATGGAAAGCAGAAGGTCAGATTAGGCAAAAACTTTCACCAGAGAGGAGTTTGATTCACAAACAAGACAAAGTGCTACTACTAGTATCTAGTATTGTTTCTCTCTCTCGGTAGTCTCCTGTATAAAGACAGAGAGAATGACACAGGCTAGACAACTACTGCTAAGTACACATACATAATACTATCTTCTATATAGGACTGGTTCAGTGCTACTCTAAAATAGGATTCCTAAATTAGTATTATTCTCAATTTGGTACACTGTAATTGTGTAATAGCTAAATTCTTAAGATAAGATGTGATATTTATTTATTTATTTATTGTGATTTTCTCCCCAATTGTACTTGGCCAATTCCCCCTGCTGCCCCACCCCCTCTGCCGATCTGGGGAGAGCCGTAGGCACACACATGCTTCCTCTGATACATGTGCAGTTGCCAGTCGCTTCTTTTCACCTGACAGCAAGGGGCTTCACCGGCAGGACGTAGCACGTGGGAGGATCATGCTATTCCCACCGGTTCCCTTCCGCCCCGGACAGGGGCCCCCCGACCGACCAGAGGAGACGCTAGTGCAGCGACCAGGACACATAACCTCATTCCGGCTTCCCAATAAGATGTTATTTTTGTTTTTCTTAAATGCAGTTAGGAGACGTGATTCTGTCATATCAAATATCGTAAATATAATGAATCCTAAATTTGCAAGAAGAAAGATTTTCAGACTTGGTTTGGAGTTTCAGGGCATCTGACAGTAGTGTTGGAGTACACTATCTGACAGTGACCTGACTGATACTCACCAGGTTCAGGAGAGCAAGGCAATCGTCAATCCGTACGATCACCTGGAATAACCTGTGACATCCAACATGAAGAGTGAGGAACTGAGAAGTCATAAACTTTTAAAATGGCTCTCATCATCATCATCATCATCATCATCATCACAATAACTCACCTGATATGAGCAGCCCATGCAACCGTCACTATCAGGAACGTCATCAGATACACAGCAATCTTTGTTGTCAACAGAAGTTGAACACTTTCCCTTAACTCCTAAAGGCAGATAAACATTTGTTGGATCAGATTTTCCAATATTTACAGTCCTACATAAAAGTCACTATAGTTACACAGTATTACTATAAGGGTTTAATGTTTATAGCGAGCTTATCGTACTATATAAATTGGATCTCCTGTGGTATCTCTACAATATTCCTCCAGGATATGACAGTTTATAGTTTTTCTGTGAGTTTTGTGTCGTAGGACTGTAGTTTCTTTTAGTAAGGGAATTGCGGGACATGCATATTACACATCTATAACCACTGTTACCTCGTTATCTTCAACCTTCGTATGTGCAACTGGTAATATCTGTAAATGAATGAAAATGGAAATTATATGAGTAGAAACATCAAGGCATCTCATCTCATCCCATGCATCAAATGGACACAATTTATGCATGGGCCTACAGTATCATCCAAAATAAGAAATATTACCATTGTTTGCTCTATATGTTGAGGTCATATATACATATATGTTGAGGTTATATAGATGTTTGGTCTTTATGTTGAGGTCATATATACATATATGTTGAGGTTATATGTTGTTTGCTCTATATGTTGAGGTCATATATTACATATATGTTGAGGTTATATAGATGTTTGGTCTATATGTTGAGGTCATATAATATTGACCTATAGAGATTTTGTCTCTCAAACCCAAATCAGAGAATATGTTTACTGTTAGATATGATTTTGTCCAGAATTACAACAAGACTATCTGTATCGTAGGTAGAGAGATAGCAGAGGAATTATGATCAAAATAGCCATTCCTCTACATTCTCTAATTGTGTTAACTTCTAGTAAATCAAATAATGCTGAAGTAAGAATTCATCAATTTGAAGGTCCCCTGGTGGTCCACGTTCCATGTTGAGAACCTCTGGTTGGGTCTCTGAAAAGTTTGCAAACAACCAGGCCGCCCCACTGCCCCAGTGACACACATTTAACCTCTGAATGAACCTGTCATGTTGCTACTCCGGTGACGCGGTGTCGTGTGACTGTTATAATCCAGTGGTTCTCAACATGGGGTCAGAGGACCACCGGGGTCCTTGAGTGGGGTTCCAGGGGGTCAAACTGATGTATTGCTAAACTTCACTATTATTTCATTTGAACACCATTAGCGAATGTAGAGGAATGACTGTTCTGATCATAGTTTCTCTATCTCTCTGCCTACAACAATGGTTCTCAAATTTTTTCATGTCAAGGACCCTTAAACTGAGACAAATTAGACTACAGGCCCCCCATCTGATAAGATTTTTGCTTGAAACCCATGACCAAAATAGCAATACAATCTGTCATTATATTACTTATGGATGGAATTATATTATGATTATATATATTCTCAGATTTGGGTCAGGGACATATCAAATGGGGGTCTGTGGTCCTAATCTGGACTAGATTAGGGGTCCTTGATATGATGAAAGGGGTTGAGAATCACTGTAATAATAATCTGCCTCCTCACCATGACAGTAGCTATGATTGAGATGAGCGCGTCGCTGTAGGCCAGCAGGCGGTGTGAGGACTGCGTGCTGCCGGGGCCCTGGTGCTCCGACACCGGGGTGACATCATCATGGCTCCTCGCGGTCCTCTTCTTCTCCATCTCCTCGTCGTCGTGGTGCTCAATGATCTCCTGGTCGTCCTGGTTCTCCCCCATGGCGGCGGGGGCCGTGGAGCGAGCCGAGCATGCACCCACCAGCCAGGGGACTGTGTGCACACAGCAGCCCCAGAGCAGGAGCAGCTGACTGGGGACAACAACCCGGAAGAAGCCGCGGTGTTGTTTTCCTCCTGACCACGCCCATTCAAAAAAAGGTTCCTAGTATGACCCCTTATGTGTATCAAGTGAGTTGGATTTGCAACGAATGACTTTTAATTTTTAATTTTTATTATACATTATTATGTATGTATTGTTTCAATGTCCTTTCAGTGGTCTGGGAGAGCACAGAAAGCATGGATTCTTGCATTTCCAGAAATGTCAACAGCTGTCAACGATGCAATATAACATTTTCCAATGGTATGTGTATTCAATTACCGTGACATCAGTATAATTTGTGTATTTTAGCGTTTTTAGCCATTTACCATTTTAGCGAGTTTGAATGACGTCCTTTATTTTGAAAAATCCTGACCGGAAATCGGGGGAAAACATTTGCTAGGTTTCCTGCTGTCTAAATCTTCATATCAAAGAGGTTCACTTCGTTCATACATAGCTACATACATGTAAAGCCTTTAAACATGTCTGGTGCGCAAGCCGAGAACGGAGAGACAGCCGCGCCTCTTCTGAATACTGCTGGGATCAAAACACAGGTATGTCAAACAATTAAGTCCAACAATAGCCTCAACGCGAGACTCATCAGCCATTCTTCTCGCGTTGAGGCTAGTCAACCAATGAATGTAGCTTAGCTAAACAGTCCAGCTGCTTCGAATCATGTGTACACGCGCCGCGGTACACGCAAAATAATCATGTGTTTCGCCTATGGTTTCGCCAAATAATGGGGAAACTTTAGCACCGGTACTTGTCATTCATGTCATCTTTACCACTTTCTAAAATTGTTAGGGTTCGCGTGTTATTGTGGCACGCAAGTAATTCACCATGCAGCTCGTATTTTCAGCGTTCAAACTTCCGATTTCCCTGTACTCTTGTGTGTCTTCCTCGTGCGCTGAAAGCAAACATGCTCTCAGTCAGTTCACGCGGCCCAGAACAATGCATGAGGGGATGTTTGATTCCCAGGGTCAAAGTTTCTAACAGGCGGCGTTCCGTGCCCGTCTTTGCATACATTTCATCATGGCAGGTATATAGGGGGTCATCTCGCCATTCCGAAGTGTCGGCATTCCGATCATTGACTTCTACGCTTTCGGAGAGGCGGCCCTTTTCATCTCCAAAAAAGGTTTCCCATTGCGAAAGATATTAGGTCCGCCTTTCCGACATAGCATCTTGGGTTATTTAGCCTACAGGGGTGGGAGAGGATAGGTTTTACGCTTCATTCACACTAGTCTGGGCACCTTCCACCCCGCTTTTTGTCATGGGGGCGTAAACCCCGGACCCAGAATTAACACCGGATGGTAATGCGCTTAACAACGTCTTTGTTGCCGTTAGCTTGATGCGGTGATGTTACCTAAACTAGAGTCTGATCAAAACAAAGCTAGCGTTACATAAAACAAAACGTTCATGCAATATGGCATCTCCGCCACAACCGCCTGACACACCGGTCAAAACGGTGAAAGAGGATTCTGATACTTGGGTCAAATTGTCAAGTTAACGTGAAAGTTGACGAGCTAGAAACGCTGCCATCCGGTCTAGGGCGGGCTCTAGGCCGGAACCAGTAGGGTGACAAAATCAATTGTGGGCGGGAGCCAGGCTCTTTCTCGCCGAGAAGAGCCTGGTGACGCGAGGTTACATTCACACAGACAACCTACGCCTTGCCTTGCCTCAACCCACGCCTACGCCGAGCTGGGCGTGAACCTGTAACACGCTTTTGCGATCACACCGCACGCCTTTTGCACGCCGAACCTGGAGCCGAGTCACAAGCGCCTCTCCTCTCTCCCGACTGTATTTTTTCACGTGTTGTCCAGAATTGTCATGGGTAGCCTCTAGGTAAAATAAATCGGATATATTTAATGTTCTATTGATGCTGGATATGTATAACCAGGTCTGACTATAATCGGACATTTTAGAGAGGTGATCTTGCAAGAATAGGCTATGTGCTGGCAGCCTGGCACAACAACATTGTCCATCTTGCTTCTTCGGTCGCTATTCTCTCTCCTGAAGATTTGTTTGCCGACGGGGAGAAAGCCCCACGTGATAGCCACCCGTCAATCTCTCTGTCTCTCTGCTCAACATGTTGTAGTAACTCCATTTTATTTTGAAATTCAGTTGACTTTGCAATTTCCGACGGATATTGTGCGTTTTTCTTTCATGGCTTGACGCTTCATTCACACAGACAACCTACGCCTTGCCTTGCCACAACCCATGCCTACGCCGAGCTGGGCGTGAACCTGTTACACGCTTTTGCGATCACACCGCACGCCTTTTGCACGCCGAACCTGGAGCCCAGTCACAAGCGCCTCTCCTCTCTCCCGACTGTATTTTTTTACGTGTTGTCCAGAATTGTCATGGGTAGCCTCTAGGTAAAATAAATCGGATATATTTAATGTTCTATTGATGCTGGATATGTATAAC
This sequence comes from Poromitra crassiceps, assembly GCF_964638095.1. Taxonomy (NCBI): domain Eukaryota; kingdom Metazoa; phylum Chordata; class Actinopteri; order Beryciformes; family Melamphaidae; genus Poromitra; species Poromitra crassiceps. The sequence continues at coordinate 6,942,372 of NC_139631.1, read as the reverse complement.
CAGGTCTGACTATAATCGGACATTTTAGAGAGGTGATCTTGCAAGAATAGGCTATGTGCTGGCAGCCTGGCACAACAACATTGTCCATCTTGCTTCTTCGGTCGCTATTCTCTCTCATGAAGATTTGTTTGCCGACGGGGAGAAAGCCCCACGTGATAGCCACCCGTCAATCTCTCTGTCTCTCTGCTCAACATGTTGTAGTAACTCCATTTTATTTTGAAATTCAGTTGACTTTGCAATTTCCGACGGATATTGTGCGTTTTTCTTTCATGGCTTGACGCTTCATTCACACAGACAACCTACGCCTTGCCTTGCCTCAACCCATGCCTACGCCGAGCTGGGCGTGAACCTGTTACACGCTTTTGCGATCACACCGCACGCCTTTTGCACGCCGAACCTGGAGCCCAGTCACAAGCGCCTCTCCTCTCTCCCGACTGTATTTTTTTACGTGTTGTCCAGAATTGTCATGGGTAGCCTCTAGGTAAAATAAATCGGATATATTTAATGTTCTATTGATGCTGGATATGTATAACCAGGTCTGACTATAATCGGACATTTTAGAGAGGTGATCTTGCAAGAATAGGCTATGTGCTGGCAGCCTGGCACAACAACATTGTCCATCTTGCTTCTTCGGTCGCTATTCTCTCTCATGAAGATTTGTTTGCCGACGGGGAGAAAGCCCCACGTGATAGCCACCCGTCAATCTCTCTGTCTCTCTGCTCAACATGTTGTAGTAACTCCATTTTATTTTGAAATTCAGTTGACTTTGCAATTTCCGACGGATATTGTGCGTTTTTCTTTCATGGCTTGACAGAAGAAGCCTGCCTGCACGCGCCTTGTCGGCTTCAAAATAGAACTCACGCCTATTCGATAAAATCGGCAAGGCACAGGCAAGGCGTGGGTACACGCAGGGTTCACGCTCAGGCGGCCGGTGTACACAGCCTCGTTGACTAAAACGGACGCCTATTAAAAAGCGTGGGTAAAGGCAAGGCATAGGCAAGGCTTGGGTCGTCGGTGTGAAAACAGCCTTAGGGTCTGCAGTAGTGCTGCAACTATCGATTATTTTAGTAATCGAGTATTCTACCGAATAATCCATCGATTAATCGAGTAATCGGATAAGAACCCTTTTTTGTGTTTTCAAAGGCTTATCGTAAATATACACCAAAAAATAAGATACATCTCTTCAAATAAACAACTACATTAGTTTCTTTCTTAGAAAAAACAACATTTTTATTTTTAAATTGCATAGAACTGGCAGTGGCACCATTCATCTTTTTCACCCGTCCTTACAAAGCTGTCCATAGTACGCTGTGATCCGCTGAAAAAGAGGTGAAATAATAATTAATATTGATATTTATTAGGTAAGTTCATAACAAAACTGGAGAATGCGCATTTACACACCCTAGACCTGTTGCCTATTATTGACACAAATATCAGAATAGCAAGATAACAGGTCAGGTGGTGTAATAATTGGAGCCTAAAATGCACCAATTAAATAGTTGTTTGCAATCATCATGAGAAGAGTCGACCGGTCTAGGGTGTGTAAATGTACATTCTCCACACACTCACTCTCTCTTTCTCTCTCACACACCAACAGGCTAGTGTGATCACACACACACACACACGCTGTTAAATTAGCCGCTAACGTTAACGTTAGGTTGAGCTTTGTATTTCTCACAGAAAACGGCAAGCCACATCAAAAAAAATGCAGCGTGAATACGGTAGTCATATTGGCAACGTGGCAAGCCAGCAGCACAACTACTACTAGTCTTAATATCAAGTAGCAATCATTAGCATACATTTACATTAGCGTTGTGTATAGTTAACGTTACGTTAGTAACGTTACCTTGCTCCGCTCGACGTAGATGCGCTGGTGGATGCGTAGACTGGATGTTTACGTTTCAGGTGCTGAAGCATTGACGAGGTACTGTTGTGATATGCAAGTATCGTCTTGCACACCACTGAGTTTGTGTCCTTTTTCAGCATGAAATGGTCCCACGACAGTTTCGGTCGCTTTGTCGGCCCTGGTTCTTCCCTTCCCGGCTCCTCCTGTCTGCTTTCTCCGCCGCCTCGTTCCATTTTGCGGGGTCCGTCTCTGGTCTGTCTGCGATGTGTCCTCGCGTGTTTACACCGGAAGAGCGCTGTGCCACACCAGTAAGCGTCCGTGAGAAACACAGTCTCTACTCTCTAAATGCCGTGTCGAGGCGAATCATTTTGGCCTCGATCATTTTAATTATTCGAGTTATTCGAGGTACTCGAGGAATCGTGACAGCCCTAGTCTGCAGGAGGTTAGGTTTAGGCATGGGGGGTGGGAGAGGTTAGGTTTAGGGTTAGGGTCTGCAGGAGGTTAGGTTTAGGCATGGGGGGTGGGAGAGGTTAGGTTTAGACGTGGGGGCTGGGAGAGGTTAGCTCCAGCCAGTCCCCCGGGTTAGGGTTAGGGTTCTTTCGCAATGGCGAGACAGATCTCCATTCCATATTTCGGAGTGCCAACATTTCGGAATGCCGAGGTGTCCCAGCTACGTAGTTGCTGGGGTCCGACACATGCATAAATGTAGTTAGCCTCAATGCGAGACTGATCAGTCATTCTTCCTTCAGAGTCGTGGATGCGTGGGTCACAAGCCTTTTCCTACCAATATGGTGCTACAATACACACTTGGCTGTTTGTGTCACTTGATTGTAATCACCTGTTATTTACCTATCAAGATGGCCGTGTGTGGTGATGTAACAGAATACTATTAATATCCACTGGGAGGTCGGCTCCAATGGCTTTACGCGATATACACGTTATCAATCACAATAAAACTGTACCTACCTCAGACACAATGTTGTTATCCAATTCTACTCCAAAAATATTGCGTAGTTTCCAATACCGAGATGATATTCACATGTCATAGCCAATGCTCAAAATTGTAAACTACAGTACACCCTCACAACCACTGAGCACTGAACCGAATACATTGAAACATACACATATTATATATATTGAATACATATTCAACCGAATACAGTGAAAATACATCCGGCGCTGTGGAGCAGTTGAAACTAGGGATGCACCGATATGAAAATTTTGGCCGATGCCGATAACCGATATTAACATTGCTGTTATGGCCGACAACCGATATTTACCGATGTCGATATGATCTGTATAAAACCACATTTTTATGATCATCACATTTTGTACATACTGAAAAACACATGTTAACACTGAATTTGAAAAAGTTATGCATTTCTTTATTTGCAAAGCCTTTGGAAAAGCCCATAAATCATAGATTTACTGCATTATTTCATATCAATGTGAAGAATTTGGCTGATAATGATAACCGATATTGACATTGCAACATCTGACCGATACCGATATGACCGATATGTTAACACATTCACTGCCAGCTGTTTTTTTTTTTACTGTAGGTAGGTTCTGCCAGAGGGGTTTTTTGAGGATTCTGGCTCATCTTTCAAGACCTGAGGATTCTTTTCTGCTAAGATTTTGTGAACACAAAATATCTAAAAAGAACTAATAGAATGTGTGCTTTCTCTGTCTAAAAGAGTTAGTTTGTAGAGTTAGTAGTTATGTAGGCATTAGCACTTGAATACAGCATTAGGGGTGTCACGATACACTCAGTTCACGATACGATACGTATCACGATACTGGGTTCACGATAACGATACGATACGATACGATTTTAACAATATTTTTTTAAACTTGAATAATGACAATATATGACTGGAAAAGTAGTATTTTATTTGAAATGCACAAATACAAAACATGCTGTTGTGGGAAATTGTTATTACAATAACAACTAGAAAAAACATGAGATAAGAGATAAGGCTTATCTTGAAATAGAATGAGTTACACCGTCACTTAGATTTACTTTGAACTAAAAGGTTTCTCAGCAGTATAAATTCTCATTATGCATCTTCAGTTTTTCTTCAAACTCAAACAACAAGACTTTTCTTAGTCTATTTTTTATGCATCTTCAGTTTTTCCTGTCAAGTAAACAGTTTTGCCAGAAACTCAATTGAATGGTTTCTCTCCTGTATAACTTCTCATGTGTCTCTTCAGAGACTTGTTCAACTGAACTACTTTCCACACATTGAACTTCAACAAACAAAGACATTTCTTTGTCTACTTTTGAAAAAAAAAAAAAAAAAAAATTCACGATATGAGATTTCATCTCAACGATACATATCGTGACGTTTTACTATCGCGAAATTTCGTGGGACGATATATTGTGACACCCCTATACAGCATGGTTTCAGCGTCTGAAAATTTATTCTGAGATAAATGGCTTTTTGTGAAATTCGATAGAACAGTCACTTTAACCATTCATTTTTGGCATCAGTAAGACGTCAGACATCTAAACAATAGTTTTGAACAGTAATTTCCTCCATAACAGCAGGAAACACCCCTCTCCTTCAAACTCCTCCCTCCGTGTGTGTTCTTCTTGGCTGCAGCGGGCGTGTCACAAGCTCGTTTCTGTTGCTCCTGTAACCTCGCGTCACCAGGCTCACTGCTTTGCTGCTGCTGCCTGTCTGCTGGCGGCCGCTGTGCAAGTCTGGATATGGGCTCGCTCGTTTCTTGGAGTTTCGGTTGAGAGCTTTGATGAAGCTTTTGCGATTCTGGTCATATTTATGCTGCGTGTTTCAAAGTGTGTTCCACCCGTAATCTATTATGCAAATTTGCAATCCCGCACCGCCAGCAATCAGCGCGAAAACGAAAGCGTTTTCGCCAATCCATTTTCATGAGAATGGCTTCCTCACACTGCTTTTTGCTTGCCTTCCTCTAGTCAGGAGAGCACTGTCGCCACTTAGTGGGTCGTGGAATGGGTTGTACACGTTCGGTGGCTTCAATATTTATATAAGAGATGTAAAAGGGTTAGATGCACATCCCACGGTCAAAAAAAAAAAAATCATTTTTTTTTACGTATTAATACGTCATTGGCAGTCAACCGTTGGATTCTTTTTTGACGGATTAATACGTCATTGGCAGTGAACGTGTTAAAAAATGACCAACATTGGCCGATACCGATATGATTGCCGATATATCGTGCATCCCTAGTTGAAACCCAAATGCTTGGAGCATCCGAGACTCTGAAGGAAGAATGACTGATGAGTCTCACGTTGAGGTTAGCATAAATGTTACTGCAGGACAGGTAAGAAAGTAAGCAAGACTGTCATTATTGTAGCCTACTTGCTGCAATAAAAAAGAGAGAAAGATTATTATATGAGCTAACACAAACACAATCTGTTTCCAGGAAAATATGAGTGATACTGAAGAGCCCTGTTTTGATGTCCAGATTAAGGATGAAGATGTCAAAAAGGAGGTTAGAGAACCTGTCTGCTGCCCTGGTTTCTGTTTGGGATCATACCTATTAGAGGCTAATTTCACACTAACCAAACAACACAATGTCTGTGTCCAGGAAAATATGAGTGATACTGAAGATCCTCGTTCTGATGTCCAAGTTAAGGAGGAAGACATCAAAGATGAGGTAAAGAATCAGAATCAGCTTTATTAGCCAAGTATGTAGAATCACCCTGATATCCAAGACATCAATTTGTAATTTGTTGTGCACCGTAAATGAATAACCGGTTTTGTTTCCAGATCAGAGGTACGGTAAGGACAGCAGAATGAATGCAAAAAAGTTTGTGAGCTAGACTGCTTTTACAAGTCGCTCATGAGGATATTCACGATTATCCGTATAACATTTATTTTGAGTGTTTTTATCTCGATAAAATATAACATCTTACATCCTCCCATCCCTGAAGCTGAGGCACTACCCAGACTGATATGTTGAGAGATCATACTACTTAATAGAGCCTCACAATGTCTGTTTCCAGGGAAATGTGAGAGATCCTACATCACTTCACACTCAAGACACATATCCCACTCTTCAAGACTTCTGGTCCCTGTCTGCTGATGGTGTACCAGACTCAACTACAGTGACGCCAGAGGTAAACGGACCAAGTGTTGCTCAAACTCTGCTACCTCCAACATTGATTGATTGATTGATTGAAGATTTTATTGAGAAGAACATATATACAATACCAACATCATATACACAACACATCAGAACACCATTAGCAAAAGGATTAACGCAAAAAAGCTGATAGCTTGTTTCCATTGCGGTCCTTAATAATAATGACTGTGTGGAATATGTACTGGTGCGTGGATGACGTGGGTGCGTGCAATGTATGTAAGAGTGTATGGTAAGACTACCATTGTCAGAGCCTGTGGGTATGCGTGGGTGTGCCCACCACGCAGGGGGGGAGAACTTAGGGAAAATAAAATACTCAATAATCCCAATAATAAAATCCAGTAAAATAGAATAAAATAATCAAATCCAGTAAAATAAATAAAATAAAATAATAAAATCCAATAAGACGACATCTAGACCCAGCTCCTGCTTCTCCTGATGCAGCCAGATACCTAAACCTAGGGCTCGGCAATAATTCAATGTTATCGTTTATCATCTTTCAGTGGAATCATTTCACTGATATCTTAAATGTCAAACTAGGGCAAGCCTCTACATGGAATTCAAACTTATCTTCATGTTTCCTACATTGCAGGTATCAACGTCCAACGCCACCACACTCTCCCAGCCTATCCTCCAGCTGTCTGGGGACAGCCACGGCCAGCACCTGGCTTTAGCATCATCAGGCCAGACTCTACAGAGCGTCCAGCTGGTCAACTCCGGCCCCTTCCTCATCCAGGCCCAAACAGTCATGGCCATGGGACAGATCCAGTGGCAGACCTTCCAGGTGTGGTATGAGGGCTGTGCAGGGATCTCAGGGCTCACAGCTCTTACTGATTTCTGTTCAACAAGGTTCCTATGCAGGTATGGAAAATCTGGAAAAGTATGGAATTAGATTTTAGTATTTTCCAGGTTGGAAAGGTATTGAAAAAGGAAAAGAGATTATGGAAAAATATTTATGTTTCCACATTATTGTCTATTGTGACTATTTGAATATTAGGTTTTCTAAAATATAAAATTCAAATTTCGAAAAATAAATTAATGTGAGTTTTTTTTTTTAATGGCCTTTTGGAGCAGACTGCCAGCGCAGGCGAAATCGGGGCCTCACCTTCACGTGGGTGTGACCCACCTATTTAACACGTTCACTGCCAACGACGTATTACTCCGTCAAAAAAAATCCAACGGTTGACTGCCACTGACGTATTACTCCGTCAAAAAAATTAATTTTTTTTTTTTGACCGTGGGATGTGCATCTAACCCTTTTACATCTCTTATATAATTATTGGAGCCACCGAACGTTTACAACCCATTCCACCGACCCACTAAGTGGCGACAGTGCTCTCCTGACTAGAGGAAGGCAAGCAAAAAGCAGCCATTCTCATGAAAATGGATGGGGGAAAACGCTTTCGTTTTCGCGCTGATTGCTGGCGATGCGGGATTGCAAATTTGCATAATAGATTACAGGTGGAACACACTTTGAAACACGCAGCATAAATATGACCAGAATCGCAAAAGCTTCATCAAAGCTCTCAACCAAAACTCCAAGAAGCGAGCGAGTCCATCCAGACTTCCTCAAACAGCGGCCGCGCAGACAGGCAGCAGCAGCAGCAAAGCAGTGAGACTGGTGACAAGCTTGTGACGGCCGCTGCAGCCAAGAAGAACGCCCACGGAGGGAGGAGTTGGAAGCAGAGGGGGGTTTCCTGCTGTTATGGAGGAAATTACTGTTCAAAACTATTGTTTAGATGTCTGACGTCTTACTGATGCCAAAAATGAATGGTTAAAGTGACTGTTCTATCGAATTTCACAAAAAGCCGTTTATCTCTGAATAATTTTTCTGACGCTGAAACCATGCTGTATTCAACTGCTAATGCTTACATAACTACTAACTCTACAAACTAACTCTTTTAGACAGAGAAAGCACACATTCTATTAGTTCTTTTGAGATATTGTGTGTTCACAAAATCTTAGCAGAAAAGAATCCTCGGGTCTTGAAAGATGAGCCAGAATCCTCAAAAAAACCCTCTGGCAGAAGCTAACTACAGTAAAAAAAAAACGTCTGGCAGTGAATGTGTTAATTTGATGCACTCAGTGAGTCTGCAGCTGAGTGTGGACCAGTGTGGACTGAGCTGAGTGTGGACCAGTGTGGACTGGACTGAGTCTGCAGCTGAGTGTGGACCAGTGTGGACTGACCCAACGGGTTGCATTTGCCCACAATAGATAAAGAGTACCGCAGGGATGTTGTATTTTTGTAGGCTTACCCAGAAGTCCCTGCACTTCCTGGTTCCCACGTGTAAATTTCAATGGGATTTTTGTATGGGAATTTTGGTTAAATGTATGAAATAAGTCTGTGGTTAACCAAAGTTTATGAAACAGCAGAATTGTATTACTTTTGAAGCATTTTCTGAAAATCGACTTTAAAAAAAAAGCTTTGTACGCCGGTCCTCATTTGCAAAGATTATCTTGCTGAATATGAACGTTTGCTGTTTCTTAAACTTTGGTTAACCACAGACCTTATTTCAAGTATTTAACCAAAATCTAGTCTTTTTGTCTCTCCATCCGTATAACAGAGGTCATGTCCGTCAACCACAGTTGGAAAGAAGGTGAAGAGGAGGAGTTCCATTCCTTCAAAATAAGTTTTTTTGTGACAAGCGTTTATATTTGATTTGTATGTTCTGTTTGTGTGTCAGATGAAGGAGTCGATAATGAACCAGGAGAAGCTCGCCAAACCGCAGGTTCGCAGAGGCTGCACGGTATGTCGGGAGGCATGCTGGCAAATGAATGGAGGAAATGGGCCTGAATGTGACTTTGTCATTGCATTTTACAGCTTCACAAATTTCACTTCACTGTGTTTCTTAGGGGTTAACCCGCAGAAAGAAGAAAAGGTTGGTGCACAGAACGGCTACAGCAAATGGCAAGAAACTGGGAGTCAAGAACATCTCGGGCATTGAGGAGGTACAGCAGCAGCTTCTACCTGTCATGTTCTGTGATGAAGGGTGGACAACTGTTGTACTGAATGTGAGTATTATAATATAGTTTATTCAATTCAAGTACATAACTAAATTATTTTCTAGGGCTTACTTACCATACTGGTTTTCCATTATATCCCTCATACTTTTGCCAGTAGGGCAGTCAAGTTGGCATCAAATTAATTCTAAGTGATATTAAGGTCTTAAGTCTTAACCCATTGATACCTGATGCAGCATTTGTGTGTGTATCCCTTTAAGACCGCGAACCGCGTTAACGCGGTTCGCGGTCTTAAAGGGATACGCACACAAATGAGGGATATACACGCAAATGCTGCATCAGGTATCAATGGGTTAAATTGAACTTGGAGAACCCTGGGGGTTTCCTGATTAGGTACACCTCCACTTTATTAGTCACACTTATGAGTAGCAAAAATGGTAAGACCTAGAAACAGAATCCTATCATTATGAATGGGTTGTAATTAAACCACATTTGATTGCTGTGTGGAAACAAATACCTTGAAATATGTATTTTTCTAGCTTTACATGAGCTGAAATGAATCCTGTGGGGATTTTGGGAGGTGTTGGATCGTGTGATTGAATTCAGATGAAATTAAGTTTGACGTTAAGTCGCCTGTTACAATGTGCACCATCTTGTATGAAGCAGTCTGTAGCATCATGATGTGTATTTCTCTTGTTTCTTTGAAGGGGAGTGGTGCTGCTCTGGCTAACGAGGCAATTAACAGCAGCGTGACAGAGAGACGCAGACAGTGGGACGGGCAGGAAAACCCGGTGGACTTTGTGTTGTCACAGCCGTTCTACAGTTTGGATTCTGCGACAAAGGCGAAGATCAAGACTGCAGGACCACCAACTCCACAGTTAACAATGCTCAAAAATACTGGACCAGGTCACCAGAAAGATTCCAAGCTGAATATGGTCTGGTATGAGAGATATTCCTGGCTAACGGGCAGTGCCACGACTAACCGATTGTATTGTTGGCCGTGCCTTCTGATGAAGTCCCCTAAAAGTTACTATAACACTTGGTCTGGTTATGGATTCAATGACATTAAGAATTTAGACAGGGCTTCGAAAAGGCACGACAAGTGTTGTGATCACATCCGCTCGAGTAGCAGGCTGATTCTTTTTGGTCAGGTTCCCATGAGCGAGCTGCTTGACGAGGGCGCGCGTTTGCAGAAAGCAAACCACAACGTCAAAGTGAGACGGAGCAGAGACGCATTAATACGTCTCATTGACGCGACGGCTTACCTCGGGATGCAGGAGCTATCCTCTAGAGGGCGTGACGAGAGGCAGGAGCTATCCTCTAGAGGGTGTGACGGGAGGCAGGAGTCGGCTTTCGAGGGCAACTACAGGGAGTTGGTGGACTTGATAGCGTGCTATGACAGCGTATTCGCAGAGCATATTGAAAATTCGAGTGTGTTCTCTGCCTTGTCTGAAACCGTTCAGAATGATTTGATATCAGCAATCGCGTCGACAATTAAAAGTGAGATCAACAGAGAGGTGGATGCAGCTCCCTTTTTTGCGTGGCAGATTGACGAAACAACTGACGTGAGCGGTCGCCCTCAGTTGTCTGTTATTGTGCGTTACATCGATGATACCGGCACAATTCAGGAGCGCTTTTTGGGCTTTTTCGATGTGTCCAGTGGACGGGACGCCCAGTCCATTTTTGAGTTACTGCAGTCAGAGATGTCTGGTTTCAACTTTGTGGAGAAGCTCATCGCACAAACGTATGACGGCGCTGCCGTTACGGCCTCGGATCTTAACGACTTACAAGCTAAGGTGCGAGCGGTCGCCCCCAGTGCGATCTTTGTGCATTCCTACGCACATCGCCTTAATCTCGTCCTCAGCCAAGGACTGAAAAGGATCCCCAAGGCCAGGATTTTCTTTGCTACTCTCAGTGGGTTCAGCTCTTTTTTTTGCGAATCAACCAAAAGACTAATGATGCTGGAAGAATCCAGCTGTTCCAAAGTGCCAGCAAGTGCACCTCCATGTTGGAACTTCACCTCTCGTCTTGTCAACACAGTGGCTCAGAACAGAGACATCCTGATGGACACCTTCACTCGCATCATCAACCACCCCTCAATGGACGAGGAGTCTATAAGAACGGCAGATATGCTGAAGACGACGTTGGAAGACTTTGAATTTATGTTTTTGCTTTTTACGTGTGAGCAGATCTTCTTCCGCACAGATGCTGTGTTTGAGCTGCTGCAGGCAAACGCAGCGGAGGTTTCATTTTGTCAGAAGAACGTTGACAAGCTCATGGACACTTTGGAGGAGCTGAAGTCACAGGAGGCATTTGAGAGCATCTTCAATAGAGCAGCAGATGTTACAGAAGATCCGGAGTTCATGCGCAGAAGAAAACGAAGACAAGGTAACGAGGAACCCAGACAAGTTTATAGGCAACTGTTTGACTCCATCCACACAAGTGTTAAAAGTCAGATTGGTCAGCGGTACCAAAAACTTGAATGTTTGAGATTCATGGAGCTTCTGGATTTTGCCAAATCCCCATTGTTCAGAACAGAGTTTCCCGTTGATGCGTTCAGAAGTTTGACTGATAGCTACGGCCGTTTCTTTGATCTGGAGAGACTGAAGCCAGAGCTGCAGGTGTTTTATAGTGAGGGTCAGTTCCAAGGTGTCAGGATGAAGCTTTGTGATTCGTTACAGTCGATGAAGGCCAGAGGACTGAACGAGGTGCTGCCGGAGTTGTACCGGCTTATGTCTCTCATCGCCACAATCGGCGTTACGTCTGCCGGGGTCGAGAGGAGTTCTTCTGGTCTGGAAAGACTGAAAAGCTACACGAGGAACACAATGGGACAGGAGGGCCGACGGAGGGACTTGGCAGTCCTTGCAATTGAGAGGACACTTCTAAAATCTCTTAGGAAGAATCCAAACTGGCATGAGAAGATCATAGACATCTTTGCAGCACAGACTTCGAGAAGAATGGACTTCACTTTCAAGTGAATGTCACTCTGACTCTGCCCCTCTCTCAACAACTGCCCCTCTGTCATGGTCCTGATGACAACAGACACTCTGCTCCTCTCTCATGGTCCTGATGACAACAGACACTCTGCCTCTCTCTCATGGTCCTGATGACAACAGTCACTCTGCCTCTCTCTCATGGTCCTGATGACAACAGACACTCTGCCCCTCTCTCATGGTCCTGATGACAACAGTCACTCTACCTCTCTCTCATGGTCCTGATGACAACAGACACTCTGCCTCTCTCTCATGGTCCTGATGACAACAGTCACTCTGCCTCTCTCTCATGGTCCTGATGACAACAGACACTCTGCCCCTCTCTCATGGTCCTGATGACAACAGTCACTCTGCTCCTCTCTCATGGTCCTGATGACAACAGACACTCTGCCTCTCTCTCATGGTCCTGATGACAACAGTCACTCTACCTCTCTCTCATGGTCCTGATGACAACAGACACTCTGCCCCTCTCTCATGGTCCTGATGACAACAGACACTCTGCCCCTCTCTCATGGTCCTGATGACAACAGACACTCTGCCCCTCTCTCATGGTCCTGATGACAACAGACACTCTGCCCCTCTCTCATGGTCCCAATGACAACAGTCACTCTACCTCTCTGCCATGGTCCCGATGACAACAGACACTCTGCCCCTCTCTCATGGTCCTGATGACAACAGACACTCTGCCCCTCTGTCATGGTCCCAATTACAACAGACACTCTGCCCCTCTGTCATGGTCCTGGTGACAACAGACACTCTGCCCCTCTCTCATGGTCCTGGTGACAACAGTCACTCTACCCCTCTCATATGGTCCTGGTAAAAACAGACACTCTGCCCCTCTCTCATGGTCCTGGTGACAACAGACACTCTGCCCCTCTCATGGCCCTGATGACAACAGACACTCTGGCCCTCTCTCATGGTCTCGATGACAACATACACTCTGCCCCTCTCTCATGGCCCTGATGACAACAGACACTCTGCCCCTCTGTCATGGTCCTGACGACAACAGTCACTCTACCCCTCTCTCATGGCCCTGATGACAACAGACACTGCCCCTCTCTCATGGTCCCGATGACAACAGACACTCTGCCCCTCTCTCATGGTCCAGATGACAACAGACACTCTACCCCTCTGTCATGGTCCCAATGACAACAGACACTCTGCCCCTCTCTCATGGTCCTGATGACAACAGTCACTCTGCCTCTCTCTCATGGTCCTGATGACAACAGACACTCTGCCTCTCTCTCATGGTCCCGATGACAACAGACACTCTGCCCCTCTCTCATGGTCCAGATGACAACAGACACTCTGCCCCTCTCTCATGGTCCCGATGACAACAGTCACTCTGCCCCTCTCTCTACCTCTGCGGACCCCCTGTTGAAGAGCACTGGCCTATAGCTTGGACAGTCTCATAGCTTGTGTGCTCCCTCCATTGCCCCACAGTGGACTCAGTAGCCTAATGGTTCATGTATAGGTCTGCAATGGACAGCTGCTCTTTTGTATATAGTTTTGTTTTTAGTTTTGATTTAAATTGCTCCCATAAACATTTATTGGTAGCCTATTACCACCATGGTCCATGTGGGATGTTTCGGGCGCAGGCCCTTCCTCAGACATGATGGATTTAAATGTGTTAAAATAATACAAATGTGTTTATTTTTATTAATAAAAGTTTTTGTATCTACAGTGTGTGTGTGTGCGTGTGTGTGTGTGTGCAAAAAAAGTTCAACCAGCCTATCCTAATAACTGTCTGGTGAAATGAAGATTCTTACACATTTCAGCATATTTGTACACATGTACACATTTGGCCCTGTCAGAGGCCCCCCTGTCACAGCTTTAGCAAAGAGATACCTGTGATGCTTGTCAAAGTGGATATAAATTGTATGATCATATTCAGCCAGACAGTCAGATGGAGATTTAAAATGGTGAGCATTTTTTTATTTATTTTTTACTACTGGAGGAACCTGGCCCCCCCATTAAGGTCTCTCACCCAGAGGAGACCCACGTTGCATTCAGGTACAGTCAGTTAGATTCAGCTTTGGGGTGGTGGTGGTGGTTGCTTAAACCTGAGTTAAACCTCTGGTGTCACTCCACATTTACTCTTTAGGCTTTAGACAAGGTGCCACAATAGTCTACTGGAAATTTCTTGGACCCAGTAATGTTGTTTATTACCTTAAATACCCCCTTAAAACCCCTTTTAGCAACCAAGTTGAATTTCATCCAGTAGGCATAAATATGAAATTTCAATCATAAAAGTTAATAAGAAACAACATTACTGGGTCCAATAAATTTCCAGTAGACTCTTGTGGCACCTTGCCTCTATTATACGGCTCTGGTTTAGCTGGCTCAGCCTGGCTGGGGGCGTGGTCAGGGTGGGGTAAAAACCCCCATTCTATCCATTCAGCAAAGTTAGAATTTAGCTGATAGCCCAGCCCAGGCAGACACGATCGGGGATTTAACCACCGCAGTAAACGCACATCTGAGCAGACGTCTTGTGTTCTGCTCTAGAACCCCCAAACCTGTAGTTTAGAGCCGCAGCACCGTCTTTTGGTGAGTCAGCCCATGAGATATATGGGCGGTTTTACGCCAATCGCGCGCCAGCCGTTTAACATTTTGTGGGCATTCCCAGACATGCGGACTGTCTCTATGGGCTGACTCACCAAAAGACGGTGCTGCGGCTCTAAACTACATGTTTGGGGGTTCTAGAGCAGAACACAAGACGTCTGTTCAGATGTGCGTTTACTGCGGTGGTTAAATCCCCGATCGTGTCTGCCTGGGCTGGGCTATCAGCTAAATTCTAACTTTGCTGAATGGATAGGATGTTTTCTTTTACCCCACCCTGACCACACCCCCAGCCAGGCTGAGCCAGCTAAACCAGCGTCTATGACGAGCAGTGTTGGGCAAGTTACTTTCAAAATGTAATATACTACATATTACTAGTTACTTTCATTTGAAAGTAATAAGTTACTTTACAATATTACTTTCTGTGTAGAGTAACTTGTTACTTATTACACTACTTTTGCATTACTTTTACCAAAACAACAGCAGCAGCAGAATGACATCGCTGTCACGGAACCATGCCGAAAAAGTATTTAAACCGCCTTGAAGTCAGTGTAAACAATCCAAAATTCTAAATGTTATTATTTTCCTTTGTTATTGTCATCTGTAGTGCTTATTTGCATAAAAACACACAGTTTGATTAAGAAATGATTGTATCTTTTTTAAATATGTGCTTTGATTTAATTAAATGTAACTCAATTTGTAACTTGAGTTACTTGACAAAGTAACTGTATAATATTACTGAAATCCTATAAGTGATAAGTTATATTACTGAGTTACTGCTAAAAGTAATATATTACATGTAATATGTTACTTTTGTAATGAGTTACCCCCAACACTGATGACGAGACGTGGCCTCAACCTATAGTCAGGAAGAAAAACCCTCCATGATGCATGATTTCTATTCGCACATAGGTTACGCAACAGCCACGCCCTGTGCCCGCCTACGCAGCAGTCAAGCACCGGGATTGGCCAGGCGCCCATGCTCACGTGAGACTGACAAGGTGAAGGCCACAACAGACTCGTCCGCCTCATATAAAGCTTAATAACAACTGATTCACTTGGACTTGTCTATTCATAGTATTCCCATGATGTCACATGCATTTCCGACCAATATGGCACTTTACACTACACACAGCTCATTGGCTGTGTGTGTAATTAGATTGTTAATCACCTGTTAATTGATTACAATCAGACCAAGATGTCTGTGTGGTGATGTCACAGAATACTATCAATAAACCACTGGTCTACTTGTTGCTGTGAGTTTTGTATTGTTGTGCTAACATTATGGTATCATCATCAACCTTTATTTAAACAGGCAAGTTAATTAAGAACAAATTCTTATTTTCAATAACGGCCTGCTGATAAACATGGACCTGGAACCATTCTGCCTATGTTTGAATCTGGTTTTCTATTTTGACACTTATGAGCACTCAGTGCAGACTCAGAGTAGTTAACTTGTTTCTTTAATGATTAATACATGTCAGTTTGTGAATATATTAGTTAATCATTAGATAGTTGCTGATTAGTCGGTCAATTCCTGAATAGAGTGGTTAATGATTAGTAAATGTGAAAATAATAATTGAAAACAAAATATTAAAAAAAAAATATATATACCCCCCCCCCCCCACCACCACCACCATATCAATTGGGTTAGGGTATGGTCGTGGTTAAGAAAACCCTAATCTTAACCACATCTATTTGACTTGCTGCATGTTCTGTGTGTTTGAGCTGTGCTGTAGTCCAGTGGTGAAAGACCATGCCTTCCAACCCAAAGGTTTGTGGTTTGAATCCCGGTACGGACACTAAAACCTTTTCAAGTCTTTCATTGGGAAAGCCATAACAAAACTGCCTAGAGATCCATTGTAAGTTACCTAGCTGATGGTCTAGGGGTTAAGGCAGTCACCTTAACAACCGCATTGTATGCGGAGAAGTGCAGGTTCGATTCCTGCAGGGGATTTGAAGTCGTCTCCCCACCCCTCTCTCCCCCCCCCCCCTCATCTGCCATCTCCTGGCTTCCTTCCGTCACCCTGCTCATCTCCTGGCTTCCTTCCTTCACCCTGCTCATCTCCTGGCTTCCTTCCTTCACCCTGCTCATCTCCTGGCTTCCTTCCTTCACCCTGCTCTTCCTCTGCCATCTCCTGGCCCCCCTCCCTCATCCCATCCCCCCACCCTCCCCTGCCATCTCCCGGCCGCCTTCCTTCACCGTGTTCTCACTCAACCACTCTCACCATCTCTGCAGGGACTGTGCCTGCTCCCCTCTCTCCTCTGCGGGTCAGTCCCTGCAGAGATGGTAGTAGAGTGGTTGAGTGCAAACAGGGTGAGAGGAAGGAGGCCGGGAGATACATAGATAGATGGCAGAGGAGGGAATTTTGTTGAAGGGAGACAGGAGGAGAGGTCAGAAAGTGGGGGTGGACAGGTTGGAGGGGAGGTCAGACGGCGGGGGGGGGGGATGGACTGGTTGTCCTCTCTCCTGCCTAGAAGTCCTCTCTCTCCTGCCTAGAAGTCCTCTCTCCTCTCTCTCCTGCCTTGAAGTCCTCCTGCCTTGTCCTCTCTCCTGCCTTGAAGTCCTCTCTCTCCTGCCTTGTCCTCTCTCTTGCCTTGTCCTCTCTCGCCCTCTCTCTCCTGCCTTGTCCTCTCTCTCTCTCTTGCCTTGTCCTCTCTCTTGCCTTGTCCTCTCTCCTGCCTTGTCCTCTCTCTCGCCTTGTCCTCTCTCCTGCCTTGTCCTCTCTCTTCTCTCTCCTGCCTCTCTCTCACCCCCACAATGGATCTCTAGGCAGTTTTGTTATGGCTTGCCCCAACAAACGACTCAAAAAGGTTTTATTGTCCTTAATAAACAGATCACTATTCAAAACTTGACAAGACAAAACTGAACTAAACCAAACACATACAGTAGGCTAAGCCCCTGCAAATGGGTCCAGTTACAGTATGTAGGCAGCAGTCCTGGTGCCTTCCCCTGTCAGAAGCAGGGACATGAATCCCCCATTGAAGGATGCAGCCCCTCCTATGCAGAGACAAACATCATTAGTTTTCCATTAACCACACAATACAACAAGAGTCCCCTTCAACACAACTATTATTACATTGACTTTCCCATACGTCATCATTTATAATGACTCCAAGTAGTTTAACCCCTCAAAAATTGGTTTTATAGTTTTTCACAAAAGACTTGCTCCTGGCCAATCCCGGTGCTTGACTGCTGTGTAGGCGGGCACAGGGCGTGGTTATTGCGTAACCTATGTGCGAATAGAAATCACGCCTCCATGATGGCTTCATGCGCCAGTGAGCAGCCCCCGTCCGAATGCATGGGTGGGCGTGGCTTGTCCCCTATCCAGTTCTTTTAGTTATTAAAAGAAATTGACACTGGACCATGGATGTATTAAAATTTACCGTAAATTCCGGACTATAAGCCGCGGCTTTTTTCCCGTTTTTTGGCCCCTGCGGCTTATATAACGGTGCGTCTTATCTATGGATTTTTTCAGAAAAAAAAAAAAAAATACAAATAAAATCTCTCTTTTTTAGCACTCTTTCTAACTATAAATCCACTTCTGTTTTAATTTCCTCTCTTGCCCTCTTTTCACCACACCGCGGACACTGTGTGCACTGTAAAAATAAACAACGGTGGTGTTGTGTTATGTTGTTTTGTTGAAATGTTACGGTAATACGGTAAATGGGAGCTTCCTCAAACAGCCATCTCTTTCCCGACAATCCCCTCTGTGCGTGACCACTTACATATGGTAATTACGGTAAGCAAACGGCCACTCGGCCATCAACTCCCTCCCCCGACTACCAGGAGAAAATCACAAACTTCGGCGAATTCACACAAAGGAAGATCAAGGAATATTCACAACAAGACGAGCAGTAGAAGCAACACTCTCACTTACCATGGGGAAGGTACGCAGAAATTCACACGACGCAGCTTTCAAGTTGAAAGCAGTCAATCTCGCATTAAAAGAGGGAAACAGAGCAGCCGCGCGTAACCTGGGCATCGATGAGTCAATGGTGAGGCGTTGGACGGTGCAGCAGGAGGACAAACACAAAGGAAGATCACGGAATATTATAGGAGTGTGAAAACATCCACAATCACCAACGGGTTCCAAAACGCTGGACTGCTGCGGGATGAAGAGGATGACGCCGCCACAGCTGGCGCTGAGGGCCGTCAGAGGCTTCAGAGGCTGTTCGATGCCGACAGTGATGAAGAGGAGTTCGTTGGTTTTGAGTGACAATGAAGGAGAGAGGAGAGTGGTTGACGAAGCCACCCTGAACCTGTTCGTTTCCGACACTGAAGATGAGGACTTTGGTGGTTTCAGTACGCAGGAAGAAGAGGAAGACGAGGATTAGTGACTTGACTTCTCTGGTTACAGGTTTGCTGCACATATAGCCTATTGTTGTGTGATTTTGTCTGGGGATTAGTGACCTGACTTTTGTTTTGTTTTGTTGAAATGTTAATAAATGGGAGCTTCCCCAAACAGCCATCTCTTTCCCGACATTCCTCTCTGTGCACGAACCCTTTCATATGGTAATTAAACATCAAAACACCGCTTATAGACCGGTGCGGCTTATAGAAGAAAAAAATAGTCAATTTTGGTCCCGCGGCTTATAGACCGGTGCGTCTTATAGTCCGGAATTTACGGTAATACATCCATGGTCCAGTGTCCATTTCTGTGGGTCCGCCTGTAGGAGGCGCTGTGTCACTATCTGCCGGTAGGAGGCACTACGCTGCTGTCAGCTGGTGATGTTAAAGACAGGGCAGTGCTGCAATGTCTCCTCGATTGGGAATCGAACCAACCTGGTACGCTGTGGGTGTGTCCTCACTGCCCAGGTGGGCTCATCAAAAAAGAGCCTTTCTCTATGGAGTTTGCATGTTCTCCCCTGGGGTTTCCTACAGATAAGAACCCCTGCTAAAAAAAAAAGCATGCAAAAAAAGTTCTGAGAATAGGATATGCATCAGCACCTAGAATCCAATTTATTGTAGAGGCTGACTTCATGAGCTGATAACTGTGACAAAGCTGCCATTCTGCAAAATCTAGCATACTAAAACATCTATGGATATATATACATGTTCAAAAATCATGATTAGGATTTGCCCACTTGAGTGGTACAGATTATGTAAAATTTTGCGGTTTGGCCATAGATGCAGGACACGATCCCACCACTTCTCGACACTAAGTGACGCCCTTGTGCACTCAAATGTCAAATAAGAAGTCTGGAAATTTGAGTCTGAAAAAGTATGGAATTGTTTTAATGGGAATTGTGTAGGAACCCTGTAAATAAGACAATCAATCTGCATGTTGGTGGTAAACAGCAATTATTTATTGAAATTAAAAAGAATAAGTACCAGATCTATTGCATTATTGTAACATTTTGTTTCTGTAAGGGGGGTTACTCTACTGTTTTCTCCCCCCTCCTGTTGGATGTACTGAACACAAATATACAAGGAACATTCAGCTATCACAGATACTGTAGTAATGCAGTCTAATACAAGACCACCAAAAGAATCCAGGATTTTCTCTCTTTTTCCGCTCCATAAAGAGTACAAAAGTACACCCAGAGTTTGGGACACGACCTCCAGCTCTGTACACTCGCCTGCCGCTTAGGGCTTGGATCAACTCATAAGACGACGCCTTGAAAAAAACATAATATGAACAAAACCATAATATAATGCAGAGAACATGTACAATGCACTGACACAGAAAGTCAGCTGTGTTAATAGACATGCAACAAGTAACAAAACTTGCTGAAATTGCAATAATCATTAAAAAAAAATCTAAAACCAGTTATAATTGCATAAATACTTTGTACAGTTCATTTTTACCACTGAAATGCACCCTTTCTTGTTCAAACGATGCCCAACGTAAAATTGCATTCAATAAAAGCTTGCGATTCCTCTCGATGTCTGTTTTTTTATTTTTTTTATTTTGTACACTGTGAATGTGCAAAGGAACTCTGATTGATATAAGCCTACTCGGCCTTTTTCAGCTAGATGGCATGATTGCACGTTAGATTACAGTACGTAAATGTAGAATGATATAAGGACAATAACAAGAGTGCATATTATCATGGCGGGGGGGAATAGAGGACATGAGACGGTGAGAATATTAAACTACTGCACTTGTGTAACAGTTCTCTCAAGTGTTTTCTGTACATGTTTGAGACTCGAGTGGAAATAAAATCAAAACAAAAACAAAAAGAATAGTTCTTTCTAGTAAAGAAAGCAGCACTTGATGCACGGTTGCCCGCAGCGCCAGAGTGAACGTGTGAGTGTGTGTGTGTGTCGGGGGCGGAGATGTTTGTAATGGGTACAATTGTCGCCTGGATTTCATTTTATCTTCACTCAAACTACACTCAGTTTTTCAGTGGCGCGACCACGACGACGTCAACGCCACAATAAAGTCTGCAGTAATACGTCCGCCTGATGTCTCCATGTCCTGGACGTGTCACTTTTACCGACACTAAACGTATCTGGACCTATTGTGGACGTCGTCGCCCCATTCAATTGATGAATTGACTATTCCCTCAAAGCCTCAATAAGCATTAGTTTCTCTCTATACAGAAGAAGACATTCATTGTGAAGGTGCTTGGCTCCTGGCATTCGAGTGATAAAGTGAAGGTTGACTTTCGAGGACTGAGGAGAACGCGTGTTGCAGAGCGTGTCTAATAATGCCACAGGGTCGGAGGAACGGTCAGCAACGTGACAGACACATTCACACACCGTAGAAATCCAATCGACAAAAGAATACAGTTTAGAGTCCCTCGCATGTGTGCATTCAAAGATCTGGGTCGACAGAAGACTACATGGAAGGGACATGACAGACATGTTGGTGTTTTGTATTTCACAGATAATGAACCAATGAAGGTTTTCCCTCTGGAGAGAAAAATATATAAATATCTCGCAGCTCCCAACCAAAGAAATTATGTGATATAAAACAAAAACAAAAGAAAAAAATTAAATAATGTGTCCAGTCTTTAGAAAGCAGCAGCGGAGCGGCAACAACAATAAAAAAATCTCAAAATTCTCCAAATTAAGAATTCATATAAAAGGACAGATGATGAGGTGGATAAAGAAAAGAGAAAAAAATCAACACAAAAGTGATAGATCAAACCAATTTGGCAAAATAAAAAATAAAATTAGAAAATTAGAAAATCACCTCTTTGATGGCGTTGGCTTGACACTGTGGGCAACACAAAATAAATCACATCCGTAAAAAAAAATCAAGAAATAATATAGAAATTAATTCATTTGCATAACTAGACCCACTAGTAAAGTCAACCCACAACATTTATTATTGACATCCATATCCCCCCCTCCCCTCCCATATTATTCCTTCTGGACTTTCCGTGACGAGTGACGCAGACGACACACAATCATCTTTGTAGTTTGAAAGCACGGAGTGGTTAGTCACAACGCTACGTTACAGGCCATGACTCCATTTTCCTCATTAAGCTTTTTTCTCTCTCTCCCTCTGCGCTTGTTCCTCTAGTTAAAAAGGCCATGTTAAGTATTTACAATATAAACAAGTTTGTTAGCGTCTTCGCTGTTAAAGAGGCTTCCCCCGTTCCGTCGCTCTAGAAGCAAAAATGGCAGGTGATGACTTTTTATTTTTTTCACCGGGTTATGAGCGCAGGCGGTAGAAGCCGTGATCGAGTTCGCTTAACGACCTGTCAGTGCGTTTTCCTTCGCTTCTCTATCCGTTCTCCTAATCTCTCCGTTCTCCGTGGCTGATTCCTGCCGGTCAAACAGCTGACATTCCCTCCTGTTACAGTCTGTGCAGTGTGTTACATTCCCTCCTGTTACAGTCTGTGCAGTGTGTTACATTCCCTCCTGTTACAGTCTGTGCAGTGTGTTACGTTACGTGTGGTTACTGGAGTTATGCGAGGGGGGCGGATGGGAAGGATAACGGGCGAGACGAGGAGAGGCGGGGGACATTTGAGGATACAACGGAGGAGATGGAGGAATGGAAGGCTCCTGGGGGCGGAGCTTTGGTTTTGGAGGAGGAGCTCAGTTTCTGCCTGCGTCCTCGGCACTCCGCTCGTGCTGCAGGTTGTAGTAACAGTTCTGACAAACCCGCACTGGAGACGAGATCTTCAGCCTCTTGATCTCCGACTGGAAGCGACTGCACCTGCAAACGCATTCAGACAACACCGAGGTTTAATGATCTCCCACGTGAAGGTCAGGTTGTCACAGCACACCTTCTCTACAACATCAAACTCCAGGACTTTCAAGGCCCAATTCCCTCAAATCCAAGGATCTAACATGGCATAGTTTGCGACACAGATCAAGGTTATGACAAACCCATTGGTCCTTTTTTCAAAGCAACCGTTTTGAGGTGGTAAAGCCGGAAGTAAAGCAGGTGTAATCGATAACATTAATGAGGGCCCTGGGCCTGGAACACTTAAATGGAATGGAACCACCATTAATGGTATTGCTTACACCTGCTTTACTTCCTGCTTTACCACCTCAAAACAGTTGCTTTGAACGCTAGAAATGAGCGCGCAATATTTCTAGTATGTTTAACGTCTATCGCTGTTCTGAGCTCTAAAGACGCTGTGAGGAACATGCAGAGGAACATCCTTCCACCCGCTGTGAGTTGCATCTTACTTCTGGCAGAAGAGCTGGCCACAGTTCCTGCAGTGGTGCCGTCGCTCGGTGAGGGAGAAGCGCACGCTGCAGCCCGAGCAGCTGTCCACCACCTCGTCCTTCACCCAGTGGTCGGCCGCCGAGCGCCCGGGCTGCTCGCTCACCGACCAGCTGAACACCCGACCGCGCCCGTCACCCACCAGGATCTTACTGTGGTCCCTGGAGACAGAGAGAGAGATATGAGAGGGAGAGAGAGAGAGAGAGAGAGGGAGAGAGAGAGAGATGAGGGAGTGAGAGAGAGAGAGAGAGAGAGGGAGTGAGAGAGAGAGAGAGATGAGAGGGAGTGAGAGAGAGAGAGAGAGGGAAGAGATGAGGAGGAAGTGAGGGTAGAGGGAGGAAAATAAATCAGAGGGATTCAGTGTTGAGAATTATATAGTATCAATTACAATTGATATCAATTATCAATTACAAAATGGCCGCCTAAAGGCAGATCAGATCTCCAAGTTCATCCAAATGAATATTGCAGCAGCAGTATGGTGTCAAAATAATCCAGGTGTGTGTCAGTGAGGTGCAGTCGTCTCACTTGGAGATGGCGAGGGAGGTGATCTCAGCTGGGTGAGCGTTGTCCTTGCGGTCGAACGCTGTGTGCATGGTGAGTTTGCTCCGGAAGACCAGCTGGCGTTCCCATCTGTAGCCTGCACACACATGCACGCACACAGAGCAGCCACATTTTAACAATGCACCGAATCAGACACAAAACAAGACACTTTGCAGTATGGACCTGTGCCCCTCGTGTTGGTAGGCAGAAAATCTACCGCTACACTGCCCGGAATGTCAAAATTAAACAAAAATTACATACCTTAGCCACATTTCATACCGTACGGCCTAACAGCCAAAGTTAAGCCCCACCCCCCCAAAAGGAAGTAAAATGTCCAAAGCAGTACACAAGGGTTAAGAACCCCCGCATTTACCTATTATGGTTGATAAAGGCTCGCTGGACACCTACCTGCCCGGAGCTGGTTGTAGGGCCGTGCCTCCATAGTGTGGGGCTGGTGGGGCTGATGGGGCTGGTGGGGCTGGGGCACGGAGCTCTGGGCTGGGGGAGCTGGTTGGGGGAGCAGGGCACCGTGGTTGCTCCCAGGCTTGGTCTGGCCCTCAGAGTAGTTGACGAACACAAAGCCGTCCTTCTCATCGATGCTGAGGGTGTCCGACCAGCGCCGAGAGTCGTCAGAGCTGCTGTCCACCGACCACGAAGCTCCCGCTCGGCTCGCAGGACCTGAAAGTTAACGAGTATTTACTGTCCAAACTGGGAACATTTCATGAATCCACACTCAATGAAGAGAAAAATAAAAAAGAAGAAAAAACACACAAGAAACATTCAAACTAAAGGCTTTTGCACACCAAGTCCGTATTTTTCATCTGAAATTGTCACACGTTTAAATCCTTCCTATCTATTATTATTATTATTATTATTATTATTATTATTATTATTATTATTATTATAAAAGTTCTGCTTGATCAAATTATACATGTATCCACTATGACTGTCATTCAACTGAAACACCTACAGAGTGACCGGTAAAAGGTGCAAAATGAGGTAAGCCCGGTTGGGTGCTGGTACCTTTGTGTCTGTGGACGGCGCTGCCCGGCTGGCTGCCTCCTGCTGTGGACGAGCTGCCTGAAGCTTTGGGCTCCTGGCTCAGACTGGGCTCGTCTCCGTCTGACTCGCTGCTGTCATCATCGCCGTTGTGGCTCTCGCTGCCCTCTGTGGGCGAGATGGGGAAACAACACACTGTAAGTCAGAGTGTACACAGCCCTAATGTTCATACTCCTGCTGTTACATGCTTGTCAGTACATGATGTATTAAGGACCTGTTGCTCTACTGGACTGACAGAAGGTTACTTTGAGGTCAGTCAGTTCTCTTATAACATGGTCAGACCAGCAGTTAAAATTGTTCACATATCAAATATGGGTTGGACATTTTTATCGAATTCTAAACAGAAAACCCACAACAAAACCCCCCCCACATGGCGTCTGATCTCTTCTGATTAAATGGTAAATGACCTCCATTTATATAGCGCTTTTATCCAAAGTGCTTTAGTTGATCTAGTTTTTACAGTGTTGTGGGATCCAGTGTTTCCAAAGGGTCCATTGCTCAAGGAAGGATCTGGCTTTACAGAATGTAGGGAAACAGTGGATGGATAAATCCAGAAGGATCCTTGAATGCAATATAAAGGATGCCAACTGCCATAAAACAGCACAGAAGAAGAATTGTTTCCAAAGGGTGGGCAGCAAAAACACCAGGCCAAGACAATAGAGGTCTGTTAGAAAGTGTTTGGATCGTGCGTAGGAGGGACACGCATTGCTACGATACGACTGACAACAAAACAAACACTTGCAACATTACCATCCCTTCCTCCCTGAGCACCGCCCCATATCAAGGATACCCTGTATTCTTTCATATACTAGAATTTGTACAGCATAGCACTGTGTGGAAATGGGATTTTCTTCTTTATCAAGGCAGAATACATTATGACATTACTATCTTTCCTTTTGTTATAACTACTCCAACATGGCGGCCTGCCAGTTCTAAGTATTGATAATCACGTTCTGTGACGAGGCTCGCTGCTGCTAACGTTATGTTTTTTAGTTTGCCATGTTTGGGACTCACCAATCTTCTCCTCGCCAAGGCAGTCAGGCACATCTGGCTCGACTGGCTCTGGAGCAGGGGTTTCTGGGACTTGGAGGAACTCCATTCTCCAGAACTACAACAGCAACAAAGGTTAAATTAAGTTTAGTTAGTTAATTGCACAATTATAAAACATAGAAGGGGGGGTGATAAAAGTTAAGCTCTCCCAAAGGAGATGTTTACATTTCTTTACAAACACCTCTACATTGTGTATGCTGTATCTCAAAATTATTGTTAAATGTGGTAGGTAGAGCATATAAACAACTAGCAGTGACATTTCTAGGAGGTGTTCTTTATTGATTGACTGATTATTCCTATGCCAACTCTTACAACCAGGAAGTTAGTCAAAATTGTTCTTGTTGTCACTCTTCTTTTTTTTATTCTCATGTATATATACTGTATAATACTGTGGAGAAAACTGGAGTTGGTTCACATGCATTGGTAAAAGTTGCATAAAAGCTAAAACCACCTGAGCACTAAAGTGGCCATCGACCTAATAAAGAATGCCTTCTAGGGTTATTGTGTGTGACACCAAAGCGTGCGGACGCTTACCCTGACGACGCCGTCAGAGTGGCCGGTGACGATGACGTTCTGCGTGTCCCACTCGTTCATCTCGGACACACAGCAGCACAGGATCTGCTGGCTGCGGCCGGTGAAGGTGTTGGCGCTGGCGATGGGGCTGCCGTTGATGCTCCACACGTGGATGTAGGTCCCCGCGCTCGACACAATGTCCCCCTGTACACACACACGCACACGCACACACACACAGACACTTTATAATGTGTTTCTTTGCATCAAAAATAATTTCCTCACACACAAAATGCAACTGCTTCAGTGTTTTGCGAGAACAATTATTTTTACACTCTTAAAGTCTTCAGACTCTTAAAGT